>NC_091434.1:147239490-147558766 GCF_964237555.1 Oryctolagus cuniculus
CATACAAATTTGGCTAGTATAAAAAAATTGGGGCTGGTGCTGTGGTGTAGCGGATAAAGCCACCACCTGCAGTGCTGGCATCCCATATGGGTGCCGGTTCAAGTGCCAGCTGCTCCTCTTCCGATCCAGCTCTCTGCTAGGGCCTGGGAAAAGCAGAGCCTGCACCCACGCGGGAGACCCAGAAGAAGCTCCTGGCTTCCAATCAGCTCAGCTCTGGCCATTGTGGCCAAGTGGGGAGTGAACCAATGGATGAACGATCTCTCTCTCTCTCTCTCTCTCTCTCTCTCTGCCTCTCCTTCTCTCTGTGTGTAACTCTGACTTCGAAGTAAATAAATAAATCTTTAAAAAAATCAATTCAGTGAGGCAAGACCTCAGTCTATATACAATCACAGCAATATACGCTATGCTATGAAGCAGAGTTTTATTTTCTAATCTTACCTAAACTACAAAAGAGACTATTTTCATACAAATTTAAAACATGACTTTCAGAGAATCTTGAAAACTGTTGATAAAATCCTAAATAACTGGTAACATTTTCTGAAGCCTTGAGAAGCTCCACAACAATGGGTGAAGAAATACTGCTGTGTCTAGAAGCCAAAGTGTTTCCTGAAGGCACAGCTTAAAAAACAGAAAGATTACAAACACGAACAGCAAGAATACCAGTAGGTTTCAGACTTCGATCCTTACTAGTAAGGCAGTCTTAACTCACTTCCTTATTTCTACTGGAAAGCGTCTTTCAATTCAAGTTACTATAATCACCAGCTCTCGACTCATTTTGTGGCTATCATGTTCATTCCTTTTCCTCATTTGTTAAGGAAAACTGCACACCCCACACAAGCTCTCCACACACTCACATTCGAGGTGAGTGAACCAGATCAGTCCTCTCTTCAAGCCAACATTAAGATTCCTTTTTTTTTTTTTTTTAAGAGGGAGAGAGGTCTTCCATCTGCTGGTTCACTTTTTTTTTTTTTCCAAGATTTCAAAGTCAGAGTTACGCAGAGAGAGAGGAGAGGCAGAGAGACAGAGACAGAGAGGTGTCTTCCATCTCATGGTTCATTCCCCAGGTGGCTGCAACAGCCAGAGCTGTACCGATCTGAAGCCAGGAGCTTCCTCCCGGTCTCCCACATGCGTGCAGGGGCCCAAGGACCTGGGCCTTCTTCCATTGCGCTCCCAGGCCATGCAGAGAGCTGGGTCGGAAGTGGAGCAGCTGGGACTAGAACCGGTGCCCATATGGGATGCCGGCACTTCAGGCCAGGGCATTAACCCACTGCGCTACAGCACCGGCCAAGATTCATTTCTAAGAACTTCATTTTCTGTGCTGTCAATTCCCCCTTTTTAATTGTTACAGGGTCTCATACATAATTCATAAGTCTTATTAAAACACATCATATTGCCTGATGACATAGCATGAGTTGTCAAGTGAAAACTAACAATCTTTGACCTCAACCCACCCACTGACATCAATAAGAAATGAAAACCATGCCTTCTAGCTGACTAAAAGGGCTCTTAGGCTGTGACACTAGGAATTCCTGAGCTAACAGAGACAACACTTGGTTCCTCAGATCTCCATTCTACCACAAATCTTTTCTTGTTCTGTTTTCAAGGGTTGGATTTCTGAATACTTGCTGTTATTTACCACATAACTCTATGTACTAGTTTATCTATATTCTAAAATTAGTGTATCTATGATCAAACATTTTAAAATGGAAATACACAATTGTAGTTTCTTTTGCTTGTATCCAGACACATCTAGGGGGGAGAAGAAGTTGTGATTTTAATGCATATAGCCTCAGTTTTAATCAGGGGAATATTTTCTAAAGAAAACCCTTACAGAGAAAGAAATGCTATTTAAGAAAAACCATATTACCCATGGGAAGTCCTCCATCTGTTTGCCAGCTAAAGACTGACAAGGGTCACTCCCCATGAAACTGGACATGGGTGACATTCAATGCAAACTAATCTCAACACAGCTCCCTTCCCAAGGAACACTACACTTCTCCAAGACAAGGTAAATGTTTTAAGGTCAGAAGAACACAATGCCTGTCTCAGTGTCTCGTGCTTGTTAGAAAGACAGGTAATTTAGGAAGAGTCTCTGACATTTACCAGGGAATCACGCTTTCACGGTCTCCTTCTCTTCCAACCTGACACCTAATTAAGCACCAATACAAAACAATATAAATGAACAGATGTACTAGTCATTAACAGGAATTACCCAATCTCCTACCAAATCACTGTGTATGGAGAGGCCTCTATTTGTAATAGGTGGACTTAATTGCCCGAGACTTCCCCAGAGAAGTGCACAAATGGATCAAGACATCTCACACTTGCACGTATCACACCCAGGCCTTCCTCCTAAGCCTGGATCCCTGCTTTGTCATCGTTATATCCACTATCCAAAGGAGAATAAACAGTGGCTGCAAAATCACTACCAGAAGATCCAATAAATAACTGGAAAAACAAAGCTAAATGAAAAGAACCAGGATTCAGATTTAGCAGAACCTTCATAAAATCTTTCTGTATCACAATGCTTTTCATTATGTTCTTGATGATTTTAAAAATGTACAATTAACAACAACAACAAAAAACTCTGCAAGAATATTAAGAGTATAGAAGAATGATATCTTCTGGCAATTGGCTGTGAAACATTTGTTTTGTCACAAGGATCTGATTCACAATTACTGCAGTTGCATGGTTTGTTGATTAAATCAGCCTATGGCTATCATTAGGGGAGCTCAAAAGTCCTAAAGTGAGCCAACCAATTCTCCTCACATCATTAGGCAAGACAGAGAGTCCAGAAAGTTGACACGGTGAAATGTCTTTATTCCTTTGATTAAACACCCCTCTGGGCTATGTCTGCAGTGTTGCTAAGGTAGCTCAGTTTACCCTCATGAAATCCTATCTCAACATGATCATTTAAATAAGAAAAAAGAGGTGGGGTATAAAAACAATCAAGTATGTGGCTGGATTCAGAATTTAGAGATCAGAAAACAGATTCTGCTTGCCTAATTTTCAACAAGCTGAGAGCATTAATGTGAAGGAATATGAGAGATGTGCACAAAGCAACTTCAAAAACTTCTTAGAAAAACGGAATTTAAGAGTTTATTTTGGTGCAAATTTTTTTAGAAATCCATGCATAGTTTCTTCATAATAAACGCTTTCCACATATTATGAAAATCATTTTTTGCAGCAAAATAAACTCACTTTTAATTCTATCCTTCCATGAACTTCCTCATGTATCCCCTTATTCCTACGACTATTGGATTAGGGCTGAATTTCTGGGGATAATTCAAATGAAAAATTGGCAATTCCTCCTCAAAGACACAGAAAATATGTGGTACAGAGAAAATATGAACATACAACTTTCGAAGTCAGTGTTCCTGTCCTGTCCACACACACACACACACACACACAGGGATCATTCAGGTTCACAACTGTGCTATCTGGCCTCACCTCATCACCCACAGGACATCTGTTTTTATACAAAATCGCCTCCATCTATGGCCATATCACTCAAAGTCCTTTTCCAGGTTCCAGGAGGACACAAAGGCACTGCTGGCTGCTTGCAGTTCAAGTTTTGGAGTTGACATCATGAAAGACTGTTCCCAGATGTGTTCAGTGACACAGAGGTTTCCCATTCACATCATCCAATCTTTTCTGTTGGCACTGCAGGTGCACAAATCAAATGCCTGGCCATCCTGATCATAAGGAGGAGTAGAGGCGGGAATGTGGGGCCAGATCCAGCCTCCATCTGTACCAGGTGTTCCCCATTGGCTGTCCCAACTACTACTTTCTCTCCGCTCTTTTCCGAGGACACATTGTCTACACCACTCAACCACACATGGCTTTGAAGACTTCTCACAGCTCTGCAATTGTTGTGGCTTATATCAGAAAGTTGATGAGCTTTCCCTGTTTATTTCCTCCTCTGCAAAAGTGCAGACATTTGTGGCCAGGGCTGAGTTGTATTTCTTTACATATAGCTTAGTCAATACACTCAAGCCCACCCGCTACCACAACCACCACCAAATATCACTGATTTCATTGTAGACTTGTCTTCATCAACTACAGTCCCAAACAGCACATCCCTGAGATCTCTGCGGGAGAAAATTTGTTACTGGTGCTGGGCCCCAGGCTCTCCTGGCTCCAGGAGGCAGCTTAATCACTGCAAACACCCCAGTGCCCATCAGCAGAACACCACCAAGCGAAGCATCCTGTTTGTGTCAGCTGGAGCTGGCCATACCGAAAATAGGGGTCACAAAGGGGTTCTTCAAGGCAGCGGGCACCCTGCCTTTTGTGAAATATGAGAAATCTGCGATTCTTTGTCTCCAAACAAGCATCTAGTTGATTATGTCCGATTCAATAGGTGGGGAAATGTCATTGGACTCCAAGCTTTACCAAATTTCCTTTTTAAATAACCAGGGATTTCAGCAGATAGTCTTCCAGCTTGCTATCCATCTTCAGCAGCTCAATAAATACTTGTCATTCACAAGCTGGAAATGAAACAGCACTCCTCTTAAATCTCACCCTATTGTTATCGTAAATATAAAACAGCCGGGAACCTGACAATGACAGCATACTACTCAAGATTTTCAGTAGATACTGTCCTTGCTTTTCTTGTTAAGTACAAGGCTAATGTTCTCTTCAAAGAGAAATAACCAAAAGGAAAAAACAGAAGCTTTGACTAAGAACTATATCTTCTGTTCACAGTGAGTAAACAATAGATATTCCAAAACAGCAGGCATCTCATTCGTTCCATAGGGTCGGCCCTGGTTAAACTCTTCCTACAGGCAAGGAATGGTTTTGCATTTTCTACACACACTCTATGTCTCATTTGTAAACATGTACGTGGGTTACAACCTTGAATCATGCATATGCATGGCATTTCCATGGGGTACAGAGCCTGACTTTATTTTTCATTGTTACCAGACTTCTCAAAGACTGACAAATAAAATAGCTGGCTTTCAACAGCGCTCAGCTCACTGTTTATGAAAGTGAGCCATATTCCACAATGTCGGGTGCGTGCTTTTAAGAAAAATCTCAAAGGCAATGGATGAAAACATCGAAAGAACCCACACAACGTCGGGAAGAAATGCTCAACGATGAAATGGAGGGTTATCAATTCTCTGCCACTTGTAGATTGCCTGCCACCCCTTGGCATGCTGAGATAATTATATACACATGACACTGTATTATACATGCTGTTTGCCTACTTCCAAACTGTTCTCTCATGCAACTATTATTGATTGAAGCTTCTCATACATCGTTTTTAAGTCACAAAAAAATTAGCTAATTTCTACCAGAGCTAATCCATTACTCAAATTTTGTCAAGGAAATTCTGGATGAATTGTGCAGAACTGCCAGGTTCCATTACAAATAAAAATTGATTTTCTTTTATTGGGGTCATGCAGGCAGCTTTTAAAATCTAACATCTCTTCTTTTGCCAAAAATCTAACATTCTAGTTATTGATTAAAGCTTCAGAGTGGCTTTGGAAGGCATTTGATTCTCTTTTCTATTTAGATCAGGACTGTTATATTGGATCCATGCAACTACGGCCATCTGTGGGACTCGGCTCTCCATGTTGGCTTGTCTTGGCCCCTGTTTTAACTTCAGAAATAGTATGGCCAGTGTGGTTCTTAGCAATTTTGTAAACCTGCCAAGAATGCAGGCAGAAGATGGAAAAGGAAGCCCCTTGGGCCTAGCAAATGTTCTTCTCTCTGTCTTCCATTAGCTCTGACTGCACAAATACTTAAGCATTCTTAGGTTCAGGAAAAATTATCTGCTGCTAAACCATTGGCCCTCAACACTGCAATGAGCTATGAGTCACCTGGAGGGCCGCTGTGGAAGCTAATCAACCTGCCTGCACACATAGCTCCTTGAAAGTCTCCAAAAACAAGAACAAGGGCGCATGTATTTCTACAGCCTTCTTTGTAGCACCTTCCAGAAATACCAAAACACTTTATTTCTGACAAGATAAACTCTACAGTCCACTTAGTGGTGAAGTGACACCCTGACAGAAGGGACTCCATTTTGGGAAAGCATCCCCCACTGTGAGACTATGGTCTGAAACTAATTATGTTCTAAAACTAAGACAGTAACAGCACACTACATCTCGCCTGGTGAAACACAGAAATCCCCTAGCATGATTGCGCAAGCTTAAAACAGACTGCACCTGGATTAACATTAAGATTGCAATTTGTCTATGTCCCACATATGACTTAGGTCAGTACCTGGACTAATGTCAACTGCAACTGGTATGGTCAAGATTGTAACTGATATTATTTTAGGTCAGCTTGACCCTAACAAACATGTGTTCCCCCTCCCCTCTTTGTAGTTTTTGCCTTTATAAACCCTGTTGCTTTGAGCTTCAGGGTTGAGAGTTCTTTAGGGCATGAGTCCACACTTGACCACAGGCAATAAAGGACTGTTATCAATTTTATCGATGTGTGATGCTCCTCTGTTTGCACTCAGGCACAACATTGGGAAACAGGATTGGCATTTCTGCCCTATGTCATTTAAACCAATCATTATAAATACTAGGAAGTCAGGACTATCTGTACCATGTAAGATGATAGCTAACTGAGGCTTCTTCATCTTACACCAATTTCAGGTCAGAAGAACTGAAATGCCACCATGGACAGCTTGCGGGATGTTGCTCAGGGCACCAAGAATCTTTTCAGACTCTGTTTTCTTACCTGTAAAACAGAGCTATTTACCATTGCCTTTCTCTTATGGTTGTTGTAAGACTTAAAGAGAACCTAAAAGAATTTAATATATAATTAATCAATAGTAATTATTATATTAAACATATGAGTGATGACAAGCTCAGTAACTTGGCAATTCTGTTCTATTCTAATGCCTTTTTATTTATAGGAAGAACCTGTTTCTGAGGAATAATACTCTACCTCCCTATGATTTGCACACATTAGTCTACATTTCTGAAACTTTCATTATGTGGCTAATTCTGTCATGAATTCTCTGGACTTGCTAAAAATAACAGCTCATTATTATTCTTCCTAGAATATGAATCCTTCACACATTAGCATCCTAGCTAACTGCCTTGAAAACAATCTAATTTGCCAATAAACTTATTAAACCAAATTTAACTCTTGAGTCCTAAAATCAACATGTGAGATGTCATCAGGCCACTGTGGTGTCTGTGTCTCAGTCAGGATGGTATGCTTTGTTCATAACCAACCAAACTTCCTAGGTTTGGGGTTATGTTGGTGGTTGTGTGCATGTGTGTATGTGTGTGTGTGTGTGTGTGTGTCTGAGAGACAGAGACTCATTAACTATATCCAAGCCAGTTCTCAACTCTGTACTACAAATTTCAAATTTGAACTGAGACTGCATATGTGTTAAACTTTAGGTTTTTAAACAAGAAGGAAGGAGAAGACTAGTGGTATTTTAAAGTGGTCAATACCAGTTTTTTATTTCAGTTTCTCAATTTAACCCTCCAACCACTTGCATTAGGAATGAATTCGGATGCTTTTAATAATTACAGACTCCCTGGACTAGTGCAAGTCACCACTGATGAACTAATTTCAAAGCATGGTCACAAGAAGCCAGGGAAATACCTTCCATGCAACTTTTTTCCTTGTAAAATTACGGAAAACATTTGGTTCCTCCCCGAGAAAAGCACTTCAAAGACAACCTTAATGAATAACAGAAGCACCTAATATTTACCACTTAAAATCTGAAAAGCACTTTAACAAATCCATTCTATTTTACATTATATCGTATCATATACAAATATTATATATTTAACATACACCAGCATTATGACTCTTAGGACAAGCTTCTTCACTAATTTCAAAGAAACAATTTACCTCTGAGTGTCTCAAAAAGGAGCATTTAGGAAACATGCTTGTGTGCCCAATTTTATTCTCCCAGGACAAGTATCATTGGCTACTCAAACGTCTGACGTTTCAAACTGAACACATCTACTGAACCACTTATTAACTCCTTGAATTATAAAGGTTAAGCCATGGTATGGAAGGTTACAAAATGAAAATAAATGTTTCTTCTCATTATATACCCAGTTTTGTTTTTTTTGTTTTTTGTTTTGTTTTGTTTTTGTTTTTTGAGATTTGTTTATTTATTCAAAAGGCAGAGTTGCAGAGAGGCAGAGAGAGAGAGTATCTTCCATTCACTGGTTCACTCCCCAAATGGCCACAATGGCTGGAGCTGGGCTGATCGGAAAACAGGAGCCTGGAGCTTCTTTCAGATCTCCCACGTGGGTGCAGGCACCCCAGGACATGGGCCATCTCCTACTGCTTTCCTAGACCATTAGTAGGGAGCTGGATCATAAATGGAGCATCAAGGACTCAAACCATATGGGATGCTGGCACTGCAGGCGCGGCTTGACCCTACCCCATGGCACTGGCCCCGATATATACCCAGTTTTATTCCATGGAAGTATACACATTTTTCCATTTTTTTTTTTTTGTATTTCCCATTTGAGCTACATTCAGAATTTGATTAAGTCTGTTTTTAACCTGTTTTTTGCTTTTGTAGGCCATACAAAGTCCCTTTCATTTCTCCTATAAAATACATGACAATTAACTCCTAGCTACTCCCTGCTTATCTTCTCCTTGATGTTCATCCTTCTTACTTCCTTCTTCCAATTTACATGAATTATCAATTTATTTTAATGTTTCCATTATTCTTGATTAAACAGCATCTTAAGGATCTATTGCACTATCCATAGGCTTTAGGCACTATTTCTTACTTCTATATGACAAGTGAAAAATAATTAGTACCTTGCCACATCCCTTCACCCTCCCATAACCCAGCTTCTCTGCTCTGTGTAGTGTTAACTTTTATTTCAAATCTCAAATTTTCTCACCTCCAAAGAAGATGATAAAATGCAAAAGTGATTTTTATGACTGATCGGAATGGTATAAAAAGTCAAATATATGTATAACAATATGAGCTTTCAGAAAGTTCATAATACAATTTTATGTCATTACTTTTATGCCAGACATCATACACAGATAAAAATAATCCCATGACTTTGGGTCACTGTATAAATTTGAAGAACTGATCATTTGATTTTCAAGTGTTCAGATGATCTGAAACTATTATACAAACAAAAGCCAACTGCAACTTCAAACACTCTCAAACATTTTTATTGAAATGTAGAGGGAGGAAAGTGCATTCATTCAATAACCATCTCCATCAGGTAGAAATTTTCACAAAAAGTCAGAATCTGGCAACTACTCACTTCCTATTGAAGTATATGAAGAATGTCTTTGAAAAGCAAAAGGGTTGAATAGAACATATTTTCAAATTATTTGAGGCCACCTTCATCATTAGCCTAGCTCGGAAGAGTACAATTACTTCGTGAGCAACAGTTTGAAAAACACCCCTCTGGAGTCTGGATTTTATATGGAGGGCAAGGATTATCAGACCACAATAACCTAAAACCCTGGAAAATTACTTTTACTAAACGTGACTGTTACTTAACCCTTAGTTGTTACAGAAAGAAGCTTACAAAATCCAGTCCTGAGTTTATTAATTCTTCAACAACTCATGTACTGAAAAACCATACATGGTAAGACTTTCTGTCATACCCAAGCATCAGAAAAAATACTTCAACTCCTCATACAATTAGTTCACTGCATCCATATATAAATGACAGTACACATTTATTTTCCTTCTGGTTTGCACTGGTCTGCTCCCTGTCTTTAACTTGGTATGATTTTATTTTCTATATTATTGTTTTATATTCAAACAGGTAAATAAATAAAATATAAAAATGTTCATAGAAACACAGTATTTCTGAATGGATTTTTTTGAATGAATGTATTTTACCTACATCGTATTTGAGATTATTTAAGAGGCACATTGTGGAATAAAGTAATTGTGAACCCCAAAATAACAGAAATGCAGATTAATGTGAAGCTGGGTTATAAACACATACAGAGTTCTCCCAAGATATCAGGAGGATAATCATGAATGACTACACAAAGGAATTTGATTAACTTTAAGGAAATTTTCTGATGGCCAGAGCTTTCTTTCCTGTTGACAGCTAAAATGCACCAGAACCAAAGTGAAAGGCAAACATAAACAAGCAGCCCTTCCCAGGGCTCTCATCCCAGTGCCCTCCTGGGTCAAGGGGGTGATCTCCACTCCAAAGTGTTCTTTTGTCTTCATTGTCCAGCCATTCCCAGATTACTTGGTGACTTGCTTGAACATGCTTCCTCAGCAGTGATCCTGGGCCCATCCCATTCACTTCTGACCTGCACCTGCTCTTTTCAAGTGTTGCACTAAGAGGGGCTGAGGCCAAAACACAGGCGTGCTGGCCCATTCACAGAGACCATTCAGACAGCTGTGAGAGGAGGGGCGGTGGGCGGGGTACTGGCCCTCCGGAGAAGAAAGGACACTGACCCCTTAAATCAGAGAGCTGACCTTCTATTTGTCACTGGTTGTCTAAGTAAGTGCCAGAGGACCACCTCCCCCATAAGATGCTTTGTGCTACAGAACTGTGACATGGCCTGGGATGGTGCCTCTGAAAAGACTCGATGAATTATTGGTATTTAAGACGAATTAAGTGACATGTTTAGATAGCTAGAAATGGGATGAAATCTATTATATGGCTGGTGCTCACAAAGATTTGTTCTGTTCCCAAAAGAGGATAGGCGGGGGGTGGGGGTGGAGGGGTGGAGGGCGTTAATATGTCTGGAGACAGTTCTGTATAAAAATATATCATGGTAGGAAGGGATTTGCAGATGACTTAATACTTCTCTCCCAGTCTCAAGGCTGGGCTTCAACAACTCAATTGCTTCTATTGAAACGGCACTGTGATTTCTGACAAATCATCAGTTCCACTATGTGACCAGGAGGGAATCTCACACACTCACCGTCTCATTCAGAACACAGCCCTGATCAGAAAATCAATCACAATTCATTTTGAGTACTTTTCTCCACTAGACAAGTTTACAGAACTTGTACCTCAGCTTTTCGCTGAGATACGCTGGCCACTGATCTATTCCCAAAGAGAAAACTTGACCCTGAGGCTGAACTTTTTCATCGCAAGGAAGCTAGCTGGCCCCAGGGTCACCTTTGCCATCCACTGATTCATATTCTTCCTTTGTTAGCACCAATAACACTAAGGAGAAATAGAGCCACAAATAATGCGGACTGAGAAAGAAAGAAAGAAAAATAAAGAGAAAGAGAGGGAGAGAGGGAGGGAGGGAGAGAGTGCGAGCAGTTTTAACAGCTAGTTATTAATCCATAAGTCGTACTTTGGAAATTTATATTCATTAAATAAAAGATAAAAAAAAAGCTAGTTATAAGAAAAAGGAAGATCACAGAAGAGGGATATTCAAAGCAAGGGACACAGAGAACACACTGATGGAAAGGGACAAAATGAATCAGTAGTAAACACTTCCAACATGGTGTGCGGCTGGAGCAAACGCTGCAGGAGCCAAGATTTTCAGAACAAGGCAGGCTGGTTTCATTGCTTGGGGATGCTCTCATCTGCCCTGCCCCCACCTCCACAGGAACATCTGAAATTTTGCATGTATACCCCTTCTTTGAATTAAGTACTTAGTTAATGCTTATTTCCTATATATGCACACAGTGGATTTCCATTTCCATTTAATTGAAGTTCTAGTCATACTAATCAAAAGCACCAATGTTGACATCAGTAAATATTCACAAAGTACCCCTATATACCAAATCAAGATGACCAAAATATTGCATATTTGAAAAACCACATAATTTTTTTTAAAATAAACAAGCCAAAGCAGCTGCTGGCAAAATGTGCAAGTGTGTTTGAAGTATATGTCTACCCTGCAGAGCAAGGATCGAAACTATGAAACAGTGAGATGCAGAAAAATCAGCTGGCTTCTTTTCAGTTACAGTAGGCACACAAAAAAAAATCTCTCATGTATCACACTGAATCTGACTAAAATTAAAGGTTTCTAAGGGCATTTTGGTTTTGATTCGAATACTATTTACCACGTACTCCCTTACTGCTAAATGCACATATGTTGAAGTCCCAGGTGCCATAATGACTTTACTTGAAGATGGAATATTTGGAAGGTAATTAGAGTAGATGCAAGGTCTACACAATGGGACTAATGACTTTAGAAGAGGAGAGAGAGAAAGCATGGAAGCCAGCCCTTTCTCCACCACATCGGGGTGCATCACCAAAGCAAGCCAGGCAGGGGACCCTCTCTAGGAATCAAATTGGCCTGCACTTTAAGTATAATAAATGTTTGTGGTATAAGTGACCACGTTATAGTATTCTGTATTGCAGTCCATGCAGACTAATATATACAGTTGAGTTCTAAGATATTTTCAAATAAAAAAATAGACCACTGAGAGAGAAGAGGGGAAAAATAGGAAAAAAAGGTTTGTCCAGACTTACAATATGAAATAAACATTGCAATTAAAATGGTAAAGATTATTTTAAAAAAAAGCTTGTTTGCCTTTTGTAAAAATGGCAAAAAAAGACTGTTTTCAGGGAGGATAAAACACTTTTTATACAATTTGAAATCAGTAGAAGAGCAGAAATCAATGGAATACATTTTTCACTATTGAAAAGAGCAGAGATGGAGTTCTTTCTTACTGAATGTTGGTGTAGGACGGGGGAAAACCGTGGGGCCTGATGTAAGAATCGCTTAATGCATGTGGATGAGGCATAAATCACATTCCTGCTCTGAGATGCTCTTACACCCTTTAGCTGCCAGTGAATTGCAGACCCAATATAAATGCTTTCCCCACTGCTTGCATTAATGGCTCCCTCCTCCTTCTCCAACAGCTCTTATGAAACTTCACTATTGCACAAGAGGATGACTCAGAATCGCCCGCCTTCTCTCTGCCTCACCAGCTCCCAGAGGGGCAGGATCCTATTTTGCTCAGCTTGTGTTCTGCTCCTTCTTCCCTTAAGGTCCTGCTATCTGGACATGCAAAGAGGCTGGAGCTTTTGCTCCCACTGCTGCAATAAGAAAAGTGCAGAAGCTTACGCTGGCATGGAACATAACTTATTTTGCAAGGAATTATTAGCTCTTTAGAGAAGCAGACTTCTTCCTACGTATCTCTGCCCCCACAGCTCCGTTGGCTGCCTCTGGTTCCCAACAACGTCTCCCATTGATGCCCATGATGAGTAAAAGAGCCCAAAAGCCTGCTGGTCAAATAGAGTTGAAATACTGCTGTTGTAATTACATATCTGTTACCGTGTAGGTTAAATGGGCTTTACAAACTGGAAATTGCTTATTTTCATAAAATATATGATTTGATTTCTGAAGAATTCACTTATAAGCACACTTTGGGAACACTACAGCAAGACACCAGCTATTCTGTCTACATTTGCTGACATTGTATTTTTATTACATAACATTAACAACACCCTGGAATTAATATTTAGGTTTAGAATTTAAAAAAAAAAAACACTAGAAATAACTGAACTAGAACTTTTTCAGGTAAGTTAAGAACATTTTTGGGTCAGGGAATGATAATGCATTCCTGGACCTTTTTTTGCAACACTCCTTGTAGCAATAGCCACTGCGCCAAGTGCATTTAGCAAAGGATTAAAAACAAGCATCTCAACAACAGTCTTGCATAGCTGTCCTTTTTCATCAACCAGAGTCTCAGTTCTTACTTCCTGCCACATTCTCCTATGGAAACTTTGCTTCAATGCAATAAAGTGTAAAATATACAATACTTCCGAGATACATCGGTACATGAGATTGAGGGCTGAAACTGACTCTTGTTGCAAATCACATGTTAACGTGCTGAATCCTAACCCGAGCCAAGGGAGTGCTCTTAAGAACCTGCACTTTGCAGAAATATAGGAGGCAGGTAAGAAGAATGAAACAAAAATAGCCCCAAAGCGATCAGTAGGCATTTAACACTGCAGTCACACTGGACACATTGAATCTGTGTCCAAACATGGCTCTGGCTCCTGACCGCAGCTCCCTGCTAATGCGCAGCTTGGGAAGCAGCAGTGATGCCTCTGTCATAGTTGGATTCCTGCCACCCACACGGGAGACCTATATCTAGTTCCCAGCTCCTAGTTTCAATCTCAGAACAGCCCCCCATCACTAAATGCATTTGGAGAGTGAATTTAGCAGATGAAAGCTCTGTGTATTCACATGTGTGGTGCGTATGTGTGTTTGCCTCTCAAATACATAAATTAACAGCTCTACATGCATTTAAGTAATCTGTATGCAAAATTATTAAACCCATTTCACTGTAAAAATTATAATTACTTATCTTTTAACAATCAAGCAAAAATAATCACATCTACATAAGCAAGTAGATTAGTACCCTGCAACACACACACACACACACACACACACACACATGCAGTCCATGTATATGGGATAAAGTGGTAGCAAATTAAAGATATCACATATAATGTTTAGAGTACAGTTCTAAGAGACTAATTATTGCACTTCAGATGGCTCTTTGAAAAACATGTTATTTCCAATGGCTACATACCTTTATAAATCATTAAATGTCTTTACAATGATGGCTGTTGAAGCAAAACTTATTGTTAGCCCTTCTTCAGGCTGTTTTGCTTTTTGTTGCTATTTTTATTTAATAAACAATTGTAGAAAATATTACTGATGAAGACAGACATCTTTGTGATATACAGTTCTTAGAATTACCTGTGGCTTCTTTACAACTTAAAATTTAAAGCATTCTTAGCTGCAATCCCCATCTTCCTCCTACTTCAAAAGAACGTCATTTCTCTGAATATTATTGGAGATGTGCAATTTAATGTCAACACCGGATCAGTGAGGATGAAGCCTCCATCCAACAACACACATTTTGGTTAAGACTGTTGGACTGTGTCACACTGCCAAATTTAATAATGCTGCTTTTAAAGTTACAAATGTTATATCATGCTAGGAAGTGCCAAGAAATGGCAAATTTCATGAAGACGTAATGTATTGATATGATCCTCCCACAATGATACCAGCGAAATATCAAGTGTCAATAGCTCTTAATTCTTTGAGCAGCTCAGATGATAGAAATAACTTTGATCAAAAACTAGTTCTCCTACAATATTTCACGTATTTTCCACTTCAAAATACCTAAGAGCAACCGTAGTATTTGTTGTGTTATCATCTGAGCTAGAAGCAAGTGCAAAGTAGTGAAAGAAATCAAGTACATCAGGACAGTGAATCATGGGAAGAAGCCAAGATTCTGCAGGTTGACAGCAGCAGCTCCTGAATTCTAATTTAAAGCCGACCTAATCTCTCCATCTCTTCATCTTCCTACTGGCAGAACCGTCTTCTTTTCACATGAAAACAAGAAGTACTGACTTTCGACTCATAAACTCAAACAAATTAGCCAATATTCTCAAAATTTCTTCGTGCTTCACAATCAGAGGAGGCCGGGGTTTATTTTTGTTTTGTTTGGCTACTTCCCTAGTGGCTGAACGGAGGTGTAACAAACTAGAGAACAGATGGGGTAGAAAATAAAATCCAGATTATGTTTTAACCACCAGTCTTCTGTTCTCAAAGCAAAACTCTCCCAACTGAAAATAATTCCGTGGTGACTTTTCATCCTTCATGGTATTTTCCATTCACAGAAGACCCTGGAAGGTCGCCCTGTGTCTGCTGTTAGCAGCTCCAGGAGACACAGAGAGCAGCAGCAGGGTGTGATCAGGGCAGCAGGGAGCAGCCACACACAAGTCAGGGCCATCAAAGGGGACTAAACTTGCAGCTCCACCTGCTTCTCCGCAGGGGATGAGCAAGAAAACAACTGCTTAAAACCAACATGAGGTCCTGCACCAGCACCAGCGCTCACCTTTCCTGGACAGGGATGGGAATACATCTAAAGCCAATATGTTTGGGGTCCTTCCTCAAGATCTGACACTGAATTTTGATTCCTAAAACAGAAAGAAAAAGAAACTGTGCAACCGTAAAATTAAAGAAGGTGAATCAACAAACCAGGAAGGGAGTTTTGTTGTTGTTGTTCTCTTTAGTTTCTTAGAGGTTCCGTGATAGACTATTTTCTTTTGTAGAAAGCTATGGCTTGTGTGATTTCTACCACCTTTAAGTATTTAATGCACCCTGAAGAATTCTCACACTGGTGGCACTTACCAAACACATTAATGCCAATATACTCATGTATATGTTGCATATGCGGTGGCTTTAAGATGTAATGGCTTCTTTATATTTTATCTCCTTTTTTTTTTTTTTTTTTTTTGACAAGCAGAGTTAGAGAGAGAGAGAAAGGTCTTCCTTTCCATTGGTTCACCCCCCAAATGGCCGCTACGGCCGGCATGCTGCGTCAATCCTAAGCCAGAAGCAGGTGCTTCCTCCTGGTCTTCCATGTGGGTGCAGGGCCCAAGCACTTGAGCCATCCTCCACTGCACTCCCAGGCCACAGCAGAGAACTGGACTGGAAGAGGAGCAACCAGGACAGAATTCAGTGCCCCAACCGGGACTAGAACCCAGGCTACCAGCGCCGCAGGCAGAGCATTAGCCTAGTGAGCCGCAGCGCCGACCTATCTCCATTCTTAAATGTACATTCTGTTAATAAAGCAGCCTTTAGATGTCCGGGAAGCAAAACAGTCCAAGACAGCACCACTTCCTGACTGACATACTCCTCTCCTGTCCCAGCAGCTTTCCAAGTGCAAAGCTGGCCCACTTTGCTGACCCACAGATCCCATGCCTCCCTCTTCCTTGCTCTGTGACCATGAACACTCCTTGTCACAGTTTCCCCATGTTTAACATGCTGGTAACAGTAACTAATTCAGTGGATTTGTGGAGGAATTATATGAACTAGTGCATGTAATGAGAACTCAGCAGATGCTTTGTATATAATAAAAGTTCACATAGGCCGGTGCCGTGGCTCACTTGGCTAATCCTCTGCCTGCAGCGCCAGAACCCCAGGTTCTAGTCCCAGTTGGGGCACCAGGTACTAGTCCCGGTTGCTCCTTTTCCAGTCCAGCTCTCTGTTGTGGCCCAGGAGGGCAGTGGAGGATGGCCCAAGTGCTTGGGTCCCTGCACCCGCATGGGAGACCGGGAGGAAGTACCCGTCTCCTGGCTTTGGATCAGCGTAATGCCAGCCCGTAGCGGCCATTAGGGGAGTGAACCAACGGAAAGAAGACCTTTCTCTCTGTCTCTCTCTCACTGTCTATAACTGTCTCTCTCTGTCAAACTCTGCCTGGTAAATAAATAAATAAAATGTTCACATAAACCATTGTTTGAAGTTAAAATTCTAGATTGCATGAAGTTTACATACTTTATAATTTTATTGATAAGTTCAAAACACCTCACGTTACTTTGCAGTCGATAAGTATTGAAAAAAAAAAAAAAGTGTACAAGGGGCAGCCTTTTAGCCTAGCAGTTAAGACACCTGTGTTCCTGGCCAGCTTCAGCTCCTGACTCCAGCTTCCTAAGGCAGACCCTGGGAGGCAACAGTGATGGCTCAAGTGACTGGTTTCCTGTCACCTATGTGGGAGACCTAGAATCAGTTCCCAGCTCATTGCAGGCTTTTGGGGAAGTGAACCAGTGGATGGTGGATGGATCTCTCTCTCTCTCTCTCTCTCTTACTTTCTCTTTTTCAAATAAATGAATGAAAGACATGGATGAGCTGAGGGAGAAAACAGTGAGAGTTTGAGGGACCGTCCCTGGGGTCCCCAGGAACAGACAGATGAGGCAAAAGGAAGCCAACTGAAGAGTCCAGACCCCATTTAGGCTGACAGAAAGGGTGAGGTCAGGGTGGATCAGCAGAGCAATCTGTCATTTACTCAGAGTCAGTCAGAGTATCTGTGGGAATCAGACTGGAAAGAGCAATTTGTCTCCTCAATCATCACCTTCCTCTAACAGAAAGCAGATCAAAATCTGGGGCGGCATGTGGTGTAGCAGGTAAAGCTACCACCTGCGACATGGACATCCCATATGGCTGCGGGTACGTGTCCCAGCTGCAGCTGCTCCACTTCTGATCCAGCTCCCTGCTAATGGCCTGGGAAGAGCAGAGGAATATGGCCTAAGTGCTTGGAACTCTGTACCCACGGGGGAGACCTGGATGAACCAGTGGCTGGAAGATCTCTTTTTTTCTCACCCTCTTTCTGCATGACTCTGACATTCAAATAGTAAATAAAAATCACTAAAAAAAAAAAAAAAGAAAAAAAAGAAAAAAGTTAGCAGGTCAGTAACTGTTACCTGTGTGCAAACACTCGGTGTTTTCTTGGAATGAAAGAAAAGCCTCTTGGGGAAGTAGAGTATGCTCCCTGCTTTAGTAACGTGGAGTTGAAACAGAGTTGAAGTCTGATAGACTCTTCAGGGATTCCTTAAAGCAGATTTTAAGGACTACATCATCAACAAGAAGTGGCCAATTAGCAAAGAAGCTAATGCAAATTGAATCACCAAGATGCAGAATGCAATTTCTAGAAAAGCATTAATGAGGAGTTACTGTAAATGTTTACAGTTCCAGAGGCCCTGGAAGGCCCAGCCCCATAGCTCCTGCGTAGATGAATTTCTGAAAAAGCAGTTCTTTACTTGAAAGGCAATCACAGAGAGAAATAAAGGGAAAGACAGAATCTTCCATCCATTGGTTCACTCCAAAAATACCTGTAACAGCTGGGGCTAGCACTGGACCAGGCCAAAGCTAAGAGCCTGGAACCCCATCCTTGTCTCCCACGTGGGCAGCAGGGGTCCAAATGGTTGGGCAACCATCTGCTGCCTTCCCAGATGCATCAATAGGAAGCTGGATCACAAGAGCGGCAGCAGAGATTCAAACCTGCGCTCTGATTTGGGATGCCAGCGCCTGCATCACAGGCAGTGGCTTACCCGTCTGTGTCACAGCACTGGCCCCCAGAAGAATCTTAAAAAGACATCACTGTTCCTTGAGGTAATAACAATCAGTTATGGAACAATATTGCTCCACACAAATAGGTACAACACTAAGTATCCAATGTAGAAAATGCTAATGAAGAAACTGAGTCATGTAAATCTAAACTTTTTTAAAACAGTCATCATAGAAAGTGTATAGTTTTTAAATTTGGATTTAGTTTATTTATTTGCAAGGTGCAAAGACAAAGAGATTCAGAGAACTCTCCTGTCTGCTGGTTCATTCTGTCAACAACCAGGGCTAGCCACACCCAAGCCAGATGCCAAAAACTCAATCCCACACGGGTGACAGAGCCCCGGAGACTTGAGCTATCATCTGTTGCATCCCAGGGTGCGAATTAGCAGGAAGCTGAAATGGAGAGCTGAGCCAGGACCCAAGCACTTGGTCCAGTGTGACATTCAAGAGTCCCACACTACAGCTTAAACACTGCATCAAATGCCTAGCCCAGAAATCACTTGTTTTAAAAAGAAGCGACCTTTTTGTGATGTAGTAACTTCGTTTACTAAGAGTATTTCAAAGAGAGGTCAATGCTATTATGACAGTAACCTCTTGTATTCCTCATGCAGAAACATAAAACAGTCTGGGGGTCTTTCTCCCTTCTGAAGTGTACAGTGTGGAAACGCAGACAGAAAAGACCAAAACTACACCAAACGCTGTACAGATAAGCAGGTTAACAAGCCCATTAACAATCATCCCCATCAATATCTTAGCATCTGCTGTTTGCACTGTACTTGTCAATACTGAGCATCACTCACAGGTCATCTGCACATATAACGACACAGAAAGCACAGAAGACTGAGGTGGGAGCAGGGAGTGAGCCAAAGATGGGTTTAGAACCTAGCAACACATCTGCCACACTAGTATGCTACTGGACGGAGACAGGTTATGGACTTTGCATGCTTTACGGTGTCAGAGGGAATTCCTCATCACTTCCATCAATGGGTCAATCACGGCTGGCCAGTGATGCGGTGCCATTTCCACTTCTCTCTAGGATTCACCTGATTCTGACTCTGAAGCCTTTGATGGCCCAGAGTAAGCAGCTTAAATTCACAACAGTGAATTCTAATTACCCAGAAGACAGAGGAGTACCACGTTGTGGCAAGCCAAAATGGAATCTAGCACAAAAGTAATAAATATATTTGACGTTTAGATTCCTTAAATGTTTTCAACAGATTTTTTTCCCCTCCCATTGTACTTCTCTGCACAGATTCCAGCCATGTAGAAGGCAGCTATTTGCAGAGCTGAACTCTGTGGTCCCACGTGAGGGGTTTAAAAGGTACTAGAAAGTCTAAATTCCCTTCCCAACTGTAATTAGTTGTCCCCTGCTCATAGCAACTTTTCTTTCTTTAAATGTCCCTTCATTTAAAAAGACCCCTGTGAGGGATGATACATTAAATCACTAACAGGTTATAATGAATGCACTTACTAATGTGATTGGGAGAACAGATAAAACAAAACACGAATAGTCAGTGCCTTGGAAGGAAGAAAATTATTGGGTCTTCTCCCATGTCGATACAACAATTCTAATTAGGAACATTTCCCTTTGGATTTAAATGTTCAGCTGTGCCTATAAGTCACTAGAATAACAGAGAGAAGAGAAACAAACATATCAGCCCTAATCGTAAAAGCTGCCCCTTTTCTAGGTAATATTCTAGGGGTTACATCAATCTGATTGTATTATAAACAATATCTTCCATGAATTTCATAAATATGAGATTATGGGTTATAGTCCTCTAGCTGTGTCCGGAAGATCCAAACATAATAGAAAGGAACGGATGGATGGAGAGAGGGAAAAAAACAAGAAAGAAAGGTAGGGAAGGGACAGTAACACCTGAATTACCTTGAAATTGTATTTGGATATAACAATTTTATCTCTGCACAGACATGCATTATTTGAATGAAATAAGGGACAGGAAGTTCATCTTGCAATAAGGTAATACTGACTTCTTACACAAAGCACAGCAATTATGAATGTTCTTAGATGCATTGAATACATGCTGAAGACCTCAAAAATGTGTGCATGTTATACAAGGGCTCAACTGACAGTTCTCCATCCACATGAACAAAAAGAACGAACAGCCAATAATATGTACAGGGGGATTGGAAATAACGTTTAAGCCACTGGCTATCGTATTTCAATGTAACAGCAGACATAAAGGAAGCATTTCTGTACATTTTTATAATTATTTTAATGGGATGAAATGAACAGTTGAAAAACTGTTTCCAACAATTAGATTCCATTCATAAGAATATTTGTCCCTGCCAGGTCTAAGGTCTCCTGGGTTTGCCTACCAATGGCTACACAGTATGCATGCAAAAGCTTTCCTTTGCACCTTTTCCATATAAATACAACTGAGAAAACTGAGGATCATAATTGCAAAGAAATGCTTATTTTTTCCAAGATAAAGCATAAAATCAAATATACTTAAAAATAACTAGACACTTGACTTCCTCATTATATATATAGAATTCATATTCGATTTCTTATTATATTGAAGTAGACACCTCATCAATTTCTAAAGCAACATCAGAATGAAACACAGTAGCAACAACCCTTTACTAAGAATGGAGGAAACAGCAAAAAGATGGAATAAAAAGTAAAAAATAAAACTGCCAAAGGTCAACGGTGAAAATTAAGCATTTATTGAGCCTTTGCTTTGTATTGAGGAGCGTGTAATGCAAAGGCTGGAGATAAACAGACTGAGTTCTTACCCACAGAAAATTAGGAGGAATTAACCAACTGACTGAAAACGAAGGCAGTTAAATGCACCAACAGAGGCTAGCACAAGGAATTACAGATGGATTCTGAGCCAGTCAGTTTGCCTGCAGGCATTTTTTTGAGAGCAATGGGTCTTGTACCTAAAACACAGAACAAGAGGCCATTCCCAATAGGAGACATGTAAATGACTTCTTTGCAGGGCAGGGAGGGGGGGACACTTGGGAAGCTTTTTATGCTTTTGGTTGCTTGCTTGTTTCTGTTTCTAGAATCTTTTCTTCTTCAAAAAGATTTCCAAAACTGAGGATGGACCCAGCCACTAGAAATACAGGAATCAATTTTCTATGAGACACAGGAGAAGAGATGGAGGCTCAAGGGCATTTGACTAAAGCAAAGCAACCCCTAGATACACACTTTCCCAGATGGAAGGACTTTCTCCCAAATGCCAGCTCTCTTACTACTTTATATCACTTTAACCTTCAGTGACAATCATAAAAATGATTGACAATGATGATAGCAACAACTAATGTTTCATACATCTGCTATGAATTATGGCTTACTTTCAGAATAGTCTGTGGGTAGGTAATAGTCATTTCACCTGGTAGGTTACTTAAAAAATCAATATTGAATGCCTGTTGTGTGTACAGCACTATCCTAGACAAAAGGAATACAACAGTGAATAACAATAAAAATGAAAAAAGCGACTCTGATGGCACACATGATGGGTTACCTGGTATATTAACAGCTGGAGAAGGAAAGGACACTGGGCAGACCCTGCACACCTAGTCAGTGACAAGGTCAGGGTCGAGCATCCTGACTCCAGGATCCAGTCCCTTACACCCTGTGCTTTGCTGCTATGGAAATGAAACACACTCATCATTGTTTATCCATGGCATTCTGCTCTTCAGATTTTAGATTTTTTTAATTGATTCATTTGAAAGACAGAGTTACAAAAAGAGGTAGAGAGAGAAAAATGTCTTCCATCTGCTGGTCCACTCCCCAAATGGCCAAAATGCCCGGAGCTGAGCCCATCTGAAGCCAGGAGCCAGCAGCTTCTTCTGGGTCTCCCACATGCATTCAGGGGCCCAAAGACTTGGGCCATCTTCCACTTTCCCAGGTGCATTAGCAGTGAGCTAGATAGAAAGTAGAGCAGCCGGGACTGGAACTGGCACCCATAGAGGATGCTGGCGCTGTAGGCCAGGGCTTTAACTTGCTATACCATAGTGCCAGCCCCAGATGTTTTCATTTAATAGTACTAAAGTAGTAATACAGCTGTATTTAAAAAAAAAAAAAAAAAAAAAAAAACTCTAAGCACACATGTCATCTAAGCATGCAAAGCACCCCAATTACCACAACTATTTCACTGAAACCTACTAAGATGTGTATTCTAGAAGGGTTGGAGGAACTGCATTGGATGTTATGTTGTTCATGAGTACAAATAGGCTATTTGAGTACAATTAACTGTCTGAAGGAAGTTAGAATAGTATGCATGTCTATTTACCATTGTAATATAATACTTCAGATTGTGGTCAATGTTTAGTACTACATATCTCAGCCGACAGAAATATTTTATAGCTAAACAACACAGTAATTGGAGACAAGCAGATAAGTCATTTAATTACTACAAATCTCAGTCATTCCATGTAAAAAAAAATAATAAAGTGGGAATAAAATACATTCCCAGCATTTATTTGATACACTTATGGGAGGTGATAGAGGTGTTAAGAAAACTACAGATGCAATGCTCTCCATCATTTCCTCTTTTTAGCATTACAGAATTACTCGTGCTTTTGAACATATTTTACAACTTTTAGTAATTATTAGATAACATCTTTCTCTGTATAATTCAAGATATAAATACTCAGCCCTTAACGCCTTAAATCAACCTCAAGGTTTAGTGCCATTTTTTTTTTCCTGAGCTGAAATTACCTTCTCAGTGTGGACATTAGGCCTAGTGGTTAAGACACCTGCATCCCACATCAGATACTCAGCTGAGGCTCCTGTCTCCAGCTTCCAGCCAACGCAGCCCCTAGGAGGCAGCAGTGATGGCTTAAGTGGTTAGATTCCTGCCATCCACATGGGAGACCTGGACTGACTTGAGCTCCTGCCTCTGAGTTTCAGTTCCAGTTGTTGCAGGCACTTGAAGAGTTAATCATCAAGAGCTAGTGTTGTTTCTCTGGCTCTCTCTCCCTTTCTGCGCCTTTCCGACAAAAATTGGAAATAAAACTGAAAATATCCTTTAAAAATTTACAATTTCAACTGCCATGTAGGTCCTTTATCTGCTAAGCTTTTCTTTCAAGCTTTGTGTAATGTATAAATAATGCAGAGTTCTGGATATAGTCACATAGGTTCCAAATCTAGATCTTAAAGGTGATGAGGAACATCTGGATCCTCTTAAGTCAACCAGAGTCTCTTACCATCTGACTCTCCAGGCTGATTCCCACTTTGGGGGTACACAATATATATCTGTCCTGGGGAGTTCTGGTACTCCCAACTTCTTTATATCAGAATAGCTATTCCTCAGTCTGTAATACTGCCCTTTGCTTCAATTCACTGTCTACACACTTTTCTGTTAAATTGTAAATTTAAGCTTAGCTTTCCTGGCAGTGGCCTGCTGTTTCCTGAATCCAAATAGTAAGGACAGCTAACGATTTTAACAACAAATTCTAAACTGCTATTCAAAATATCAAAATGATGGTACTTCAGATTGGCAACATAATCTACATAAAAGCAAGCAAGCATTTCTGGGTCATAGAATTTGACAACCCCATAACTGATACCAGACAGTATGATCAACTCAATTCATATTTCTTCACTGAAAACAAAAGTCTGATAAAATTCCAACTAAAGATTAAAATGCCTAATCTTTTTTTTAAAGTTTTAAAGCAAAATGTATTTTAGCATAGAGGTGCCAAGGTGGGAAATTGCTTTTAATTTTTCTTCCCCCCCTCTCCATTTTTTTTATTTTATTTTATTTAATGAACATAAATTTCCAAAGTACAGCTTATGGATTACAATAACTCCCCCCCCATAACTTCCCTCCCACCCACAACACTCCCCTCTCCCACTCCCTCTCCCCTTCCATTCACATCAAGATTAATTTTCAATTATCTTTATATACAGAAGATCAATTTAGCATATATTAAGTAAAGATTTCAACAGTTTGCATCCACACAGAAACACAAAGTGTAAAATACTATTTGAGTACTAGTTATAGCATTAATTAAACACCTAAGAGTAACTGTGTATTAATTACAGAGTTCAATCAATAGTTTTAAGTAGAACATAAAAAATACTAAAAGGGTAAAGTATTAAGTTCTTATTTTTTCTTTTTTGTTATATAGTTTTTTTTATTTAATAAATGTGAATTTACAAAGTGCAACTTTTGTATTGTTGTGGCTTCCCCCACACACACAACCTCCCTCCCTCCCTCCCGTGGCCCTCCCCTCTCCCACTCCCTCTCCCATCCCGCCCTTCATCGAGTTTCACTTTCAATTACCTTCATATACTGAAGATCAACTTAGTATATACTAAGCAAGGATTTCAACAGGCTGCACTCACACAACCACACAAGGTATAGGGTATTGTTCGACTAGTAGTGTTAAGTTTCATAGTAGAACACATTAAGGACGGAGATCCTACGTGGGGAGCCTGTACCCAGTGACTCCCGTTGTTGATTTAACAATTGGCACTCTTATTTATGATGTCAGCAATCACCCGAGACTCTTGCTATGAGCTGTCTAGTCTATGGAAGCCCCTTGAGTTCACCGACTCTGAACTTGTTTAGTCAAGGCTGTATCACAGCGGAGGTTCCTTCCTCCTTTCAGAGAAAGGCGTCTCTCTCCTTGATGGCCTGTTCCTTCTGCTGGGGTCTTGTTCACCAGGATCTTTCATTTAGATTGTTTTTTGCCACCGTGTCATGGCTTTCCATGCCTGTGAGACTCTCATGGACCTTTTAGCCAGATCCGAATGTCCCAAGGGTTGATTCTGAGGCAGGAGTGCTGCCATTCTGTGAGTCTGCTGTGTGTCCTGTTTCCCCCGCAGGATCATTCTCTCCCTTTTAATTCTATTCTTCATTATTTGCTTACACTGGTCTTATTTGTGAAATCTCATCGACACATACCCTATCTTTTTGATCGGTTGTATATTTATACTTATCACTTTACCAAGTGTGCTGAAAATGCCAAATCTCTTTTAAGATTTGTTAGTTAGCTGAAAGGCAGAGTAACAGATGGCTGTCACTCAAATAGCTGCAACAGCTAAGGCTGGTCCAGGTTGAAGCCAGGAGCCATGAACTCCATCCAGGTCTCCCACACCAGTGGCACGGGCCCAAATACTTGGGCCATCCCCCATTACCTTCCCAGGAGGATTAGCAGGGAGATGGATCAGAAGTGGAGCAACCAAGAATGAAACCTGCACTCAGATGCACGATGCCAGTGTTTCAAGTGGCAGATTAATCCCCTACACCACAACATTGGCCCCTCTAACCAGTTTGACACTGTGAGCTTAAGTGCTTTTCTTTTTGAAGTCGTACAGCTTGAATTCTTCAAACTGCATGCATTGCATCCTTGTCCCAGAGCCAGAAAGAGAGCATACTCCCATCATCTGCCCACCCCCAAAACATCACAATGGTCCCAGCTAGGAGATGAAGCCAGGAGCCAGGAACTAAATTCAGGTCTCCCACATGGGTGGCAGGGATCCAACCACTTGAGTCATTATTGTTACCTCCTTGGATCTGCACCATCAGGGAGCTGGAGTCAGGAGCAGAGCTAAGATCAAACCCAGACACTCTGAGATGTGAGATGCAGGTATCCCACCCAGCATCCCAACAGCAAGCCCAAGTGCCCACCCTGCAAGTGTTTAATCTTAAGAAAAATATTAATTCTACCTCGAACTGAGCATTTGAAAATGTAGAGATCCGTGCTGACAGAGCACACAAACTAGTGGAGAAACACAAAGGCAAACCAGTGATTATAATTCACAGCAACAAGTGTTTAATGAGGTATTTGCACAAAGAACCTTATTAGTATAGAGGAGGCAATTAAATTCCTCTGACAGCCAAACTTATTAGGCATACACCGTCATATTAGAGGATGTGCTAAGCATATACAATCTCATGTAATCATCCCTACACCCTGCAACGTGACAGCCAGTGTTACAAAGACGAGGCTCAGAGATGGTAAAAGCAGACTTAACCAAACTAGCACGGGAGTGGGGTCAAGCTTTACATGAAAGACAACGGTGGCTTTTATTAGATGATAAAAGGAGGGAAAGACAGCAGGGAGGTAGAGATCAAACAGCCAACCACCATGGTCATGAATGTGTTAGGGGCTCTGGTAGAGGTACCTGTGGGATAAGATCAGACAAGTACTGAAGGGGGCCAAGGAGGAGGCCTCACAGGAAGGCTGCACCAATCACTCTTTGACCTCAACATCTAGTGCTGAAGTCATTTCTTAACCACGTAGACTGCAGAAGACTGAAGCTGAACCACAACGAGTAATGCTCAAGAAAGGAAACGATAGCTTTCGAGCCTCAATCCCAACAGGAAGGACAGAGACCAACAGAATGAGGCGGAAAGAACGCAGCTGGGAGGGAATGGTCGCTATCGCTTTGTGATTTTTATTGCAGCAAACCAGCCAACGTGCTCCTCTCTAACTTCTCTGCCACATTCAAGACAAACAACATCATCCCATCTGGAAAACTGGTCCAAAGAAAAGACTTCATATCAGAGAATGAGTTTGTACTATTTTAATTCTGATGATATGCTGAGTAAATATATGCAACTGTGCGTGTGCGTGTGGTGCACTCACATTACAATAACCAGAGACCTAAAAGGCTGCTGGTAGACATGACAAATCAAACAATGTCCCCTTACAGCCACTGCACTCATTTCTAAGTGAGGACCCAGTACATTACCACCACAATTTCTCTCTTCTTCTATGTCCCTCCTTCTTCCCATCCTTCTTATGATCGTCCTTCTGTTCTCTCCCTCTTTCATTTAATCACAAACAACTCTAATGGAGAACAGAATCTACCTTTATGTCACAATTCAAATCTGACACACACACACACACACACACCCCACACACAAACACATACACAAATATTCACAACATCTGGCTGGCTTGTGGCTAATATAATGAAATAAAAATTTTAGCCTCAGGAAAGTCACTATCTCTATTGAGTTAACGACAATTTTGTGGGGTTTTTATGATTGATTTATTTATTTGTATTTGAAAGACCCAGCAACAGAGAGACAGAGGGAGAACAAAACAGATTTTCCATCCACTGGTTCACTCCACAAATGTCCTTAACAGCCAAGGCTGGGCCAGGCCAAAGCCAGGAGCCAGGACTCCATCCAGATCTCCCATATAGGTAGCAGGGGCCCAAGCACTGGCACCATCTTCTGCTTTCCCAGGAGCACTAGCAGGGAGCTAGATCAGAAGCAGAGCAGCTGGGACTCAGAACAGCACTCTGAAACTGGATGTCAGTGTCACAAGCAGAAGCTTGTAATGAATGGATGAAGAAGATGTGTTACACATACACAACAGAATACTATTCAGCCATCAAAAGTATAAAATCTTGTCACTGGCAATGGCAACTGGAGGTCACTTTGTTAAGTGAAGAAGCTAAGGCTAAGATACTTTGTATTTCTTTATTTTAAAAACCAGAAGATAGAATTTTGGATGTTTTCACTAAAAAGAAAAGTTAAATGTTTGAAGGGATAAATGTATTTACCCTGACTGGCTATTATACAAGATATACATGTAATGACACTTCACATACTGCCCCATAAATATGTACAATTTTAATGTCTGTTAAAATCTTTTTAAAATGAAAAAAGTAGAGTCTGAAGACTCTAAATATGATCCCACATGCGATGAGTCCAACGAAATTCTTTTAAATAATGGAGAGACATGATCACAATTTGTTCCTATTTGCTTGTTTTTAAGACACAAAACTGCAATACAGAGGACAAATCACTGGGGTTGGGAGGCAGAACATGAACATGTGGTTATTTATAATGAAATTTCATAACTGAGTTAACAAGAGGCAAAAGCTTGAGCTAAGCCAAACAGCAATGGGGCCAGAAAAGACATGGTGGCCAATTAGATTTGGATGGAAAGGGGATGGGAGAGCATAAAAGGGGGAGGTACTGGATTGATTCTGAAGATTCCACTTAGAATACACAGGAAGACAAAGAAAAGGAAGGAGAGAGAAAGCTGAGATGAGAGAGGACGGGACTGAAAAATACACTAACTTTGAACTGGTTAAACACATCTTGTTGATATCGAAGTCAAGATGTTCAGTCTGCAATTGCAATGATGACAAGACTCTTATCAAAGAAAGATCCTGGAGCCAATATATTTGAGAAATGTCAACAAGTGTAACTTTGTATTAGTTAGAATTTCTTTTATTTATTTGCTTGAAAGGAAGAGAGAAAGAGACAGACAAAGACAAACCAACAGACAGACACAGAACTCCCATCAGGCAGCTGGGCCAGGACTGACGCCAGGAGCTGAGAATTCCATCTATGTCTCCCAGGTAGGTGTAAAGGACACAAATACTTGAGCCCTCACCTGCTGCCTCCCAGGTGCACATTAGCAGGAATATAGAGTTGAGAGCACAGCCAGGACTCAAACTCAGCCAGGACTCAAACTCAGACAATCCCATACGGGATGCAGACAACCCAAGTGGTAGCTTACCTACTGCACCAAACACCTGCCCCAGTGCCATTTTTTTTGGTAGTCAGAGAGAAATAACTCAAACTGCTTACACAATTAATGGAATTATTTTTGGCTCACTTGTAAAATTTCTAAAGTAGGGTGGACTTTCAAGTGTAATTTAATTAGGACTCCAGTTTTCTTTCTCTGCAGCTATTTTTCATATTATTCCCTTCTCTGCTAACACATCAGCACAGCAATTCCAAACTTTGTATCTATATCCCAGAGCAATATTCCCTTGCCTGTTTATTGAACAATGGTTCTGGACTTCCTTCTAGGCCAACCTGGATCTCACTAGTATCTAGAGAAAGGTGTTGCACTGATTCAGATGGTTCAGGACCCATCAACCCCTTATGGAAGCCACATAGCACAGGAAGATTTGAATAATGCTGAGCAAGCAATCCACGTGTCCTCTTCAATCTCCTCACAAGGCTGACAACGTCTATTATTCCAATACTTTCCAGGAGAAAGCTTTTTTAAAAAACAGTATTATCTTTTTTTTAAAAAAAGTATTTTTCTAACATATATAGAAAAAATTTCAAGACCATTTTAAGACTATTTGACCTTCCAAAGCACTCAAATCCAACCACACTCCCTTACTAGATATAGCAGCAAAGTAAATATTCAAACTCTATGTCAAAAACTTATCAAGCAATTCTACAACTGAAGAGTTTTCAATCAGTACAAATGGGTAAAATTAATTATAGTTTGCTTAGAACACCCCCAATCACTAAAACTAAATCGGCAACCCAAGAAAGACGCCAAAAGACACAGAGCAGGCTGTCACTTGGATGGAACTTTCTAAATAAGATCTTGAAACCCCAGCCAAAAAGAGACCTGGAAGCGGCAGACAGGGGCCAGTGACCTGAAAGGGCCTCCGGGTGGGCCAGAGGAGGACACAGAATGACAGGTGCAGCCTAGAGGGCCTGGCAGGAACATGGATAGCTACGGAGCTCCAGCAGGGACAACAGGCAGAACAGATCAGCTTCATTTCAGAGGATGTCTGTCACATGACCCCTTCCTCTGCAAAGCTCAGCACCAGCCAGGCCTTTCCCACATATTAACTGCCAGCTCTGAATCGGGAGAATAACTCTTAAATTGGTAAAGGTTAATTGTTAAAAGTTTGCTATTATCACTGTTGACAAAGGCTTAAACGGAGATCAAGTTCAATGATAGAGGAATGCATTCAGCTACCCATCTTGCAAATTTGCTTTCCTATACAGTACAGAAGTTCACACTAATACCACACTTAGCACCACTTCATAACTTTTCAAATCACCTCATCATGTTATAACCTATTATTTTTTCAACTGTAAAACGAAAACCACAACCTGGGCCCTGTGTCTCAGGCAGTATCACTCTGTAGTCAACAGAAAAGATATTTTTTGCTGGATCAGTGAGTCCAGAGGGAGCCATGAGTTGCCAAATATGGTCCATCCGAGCACTGAGAATTTAGGATTAGGTTTCAACATGTGTTACTGTCAATCAAATACTAAATCTATATTTATTTGGGACACCCAGCAGGGATTTAAACAAAGGAATTCAAGGAATGCAAGATTCTTTCCTGACTTAGCTGATTTTGAGAGTTACTCTCATTTGTGTGGATGGTTTTAAAACTTGATTAAATTAAGAATTGATTAGATAAGGTTCTATTAAGTTTATGATCCTCTGTAAAGAGGAATACTGTAAATTTTCTAGTCAGTCACTGCTCTTGGGGGTTCTGGACATAAAATGTGATCATTGTGCAAGAACTGCTCTCAATTTGAAAGTGAAAATGGATGCCTAAGACAACAGTAACAAGAAAATAATACTCCATTAGAACACTCTCTATTTAAACATATGCATTCAATGTATCAAAAAAGTATAACAGAATGGTCCAGAATGACATAAAATTAAGGTTTTAAAAATAGATCTCTAAGTTAAGATACAAATATAAGACAAATTTATAAAAACAGAACCATATTCCAAAGCTGGGGGAAATTACTTCTAAGTAAAAACATTACAACAATCTCTGGTATTGTTCATCGGTTAGTTCTACAGCTAGCTATAGCTTCATATTGTTCCTAGCTAGTAGCTAGGGAGATAAAAGACAAAATCCAGGAATTCATACTGTGGCTCGGGGGCCAACAGAAATGCTGTCTGTGGAACTCAGGAGGATTCCCAGGAACATGACTTAGTGTGCGCTTATGTATTACATGGTGCAAATCATCATAGCTATGCAGTTGGAACTACTTTCCCACTGTGGTCATTCTAGTTTGAATGGTGTCTCTTTAGAAGGCATTGTCCAACCATCACCAGAGAGAACCATATCCTTACACTTCCCAACTTCAGGTTTACAGTTCAGATGCCTGTGCTACATGGGAGGAGGAAAAGATGCCTCATCTTGTAGTAGTAGCCCTGGCTCAGAAATCACACTTTGGTGTTCACTTTATTGCTCTTTATGAATGAGTTCTTATCTACTTTAATCCAGGAATCTTTTTTCATGTTTCAGTAGTTCTCAACTTTTAGACTTCCCACTTTCTTTCCCACTTTATCCGGATCATTTCTAGCAAAAAATTAGTGCTCTATAATTATAATGAATCAGTAGTATGCTTCAGTAAATTCAGATGATATATCTACATATATAAAACCTAGCCCAACAATCAAATATTCTATTTACTGCCCCTCTACAAATATCATAAGGAGACCAATAAGGCAGATCTACAGTGGGAAAATTTTTCTATCCAAAGAATGTGATAGGCAGTTGTTAATTTAAGCTCTGCCAAACAGTTGTCTTTAACTCTGCTAAATTCTAAGCAGTATTACCACAAGAACAGACACACTAGCTGCATGCTCAATGTGTGAGCTCACATTGCCAGAACTATGAAAATAGACTGGACATTCGGAGGCAATGGGAAATGGACTTGACATCCGCCTTTGAGCCCCTTTACTTGTGTTAGTTTTTCACGTCACTAAAGAAAGATATGACAGCACCAAATATTTCTTAATATTTCTATACATCTATAAAACATAATCTCCTGTATCTCCCAATATCGGAAGATTATTGCTATTTAATACTTATTAAGTGACTTTTTTGAAAATCTGTGCATTGTACACAAAAATGACTAATAAGATCAATGCTTGCTAAAACAATTGAGTGAAGATTACTTTTAATAATGATATTGACCTTTGATCTTTAGAAATACAAGATATTTGAGAGCACATAGGACTCCTATATGGAGCCTGGGACCTCAGTTCATGCTCCTGACTGTAGCTTCCTGCTAATGCAGAGCTGGGAGACAGCAGGGATGACTCAAGTAACTTGTTTTAGGCCACCCTTGTGGAAGACCCAATCATGTTCCTGGAAGCTGACTCTAGCTCCAGCCCAGGTAGGCCGTTGTGGACACCTGGACAATGAACCAACAGAAAAGAGCTGGCTTACTCTCACTCTTCCTCTCCCTCCCTCTCTCTCTTCATAATGACATTTGATCATCAAAAATATATTTGAAGGAAAAAGTTCCCATGAACAAAAATGCTGGTGAATTTCAAATATATTTATCAGTAGCAACAATAACATACAGATGAAAAACAGGAACAAGCACGGCAAGTAACACCACATACATTCACTTTATAGCTTATGCTTGGCACAGATAAGGTTTTGAGAATTCACGGCAGACAATTCCTAGCCCCTCCCCTGTTCAGCAGCTCAGTTCACATTTTGAGTTGGAGCACAGTATTTAGGAAGCCCAGGAAACGCTCTTGTGCTTCATGAGGTCAATTTTAGTTGTTGCTCTAGCCATAATATTGACACTTAATGATAGATAAATACTCTCCAAGGACTGTTGGTCATCCAGTCAGTTCAAATCACCTGTAGGTCAGATCTGGTGGATAGCTTACATTCTCTTTACCACAAACAAGAATAGTACCACTTAGTTTAATAATCTGTTGTTCTTTCTACTATATAATCCCTCCCATCATCTCTCAAAATGTGAATTCTCTTTGAAGATATAAGGAAACGTGCCAAAAGTGGTATCTTTCATAGTCTTACATATCAAGTTTCATAAACAGGATGTTCTGTGCTGTGAATGAACTTATTTCCACACTTAGAGTAAAAATCAATCATATCTGGAACACAGGGATACTACAGTATCCCATGTACAGTAGTTTTAAGAAATCTGTGTGAAACAAACATAAAGGTTCAAAGAGCACAGACAAAAAACAACACAAAAGGGAGATTCTCACAGCAGACAACATCTAAAACGAACACAGCTCTCCATGGGGGCAGCTTTATTGGAGTCGATAGGCAATAGAAAGTTCACCTGGGGCCGGCGCCATGGCTCAATAGGCTAATCCTCCACCTTGCGGCGCCGGCACACCAGGTTCTAGTCCTAGTCGGGGCACCGGATTCTGTCCCGGTTGCCCCTCTTCCAGGCCAGCTCTCTGCTATGGCCTGCGAGTGCAGTGGAGGATGGCCCAAGTCCTTGGACCCTGCACTTGGCTCCTGCCATCGGATCAGCGCAGTGCGCTGGCCGTGGCAGCCATTGGAAGGTGAACCAACGGCAAGAGGAAGACCTTTCTCTCGTCTCTCTCTCTCTCTCTCTCAGTGTCCACTCTGCCTGTCAAAAATAAAAAATAAATAAATAAAAAATAAGAAAGTTCACCTGGATCAATTCTTTTGCCACTACGTGTGACTGTTCCTATCTCTTTCATTTCTATCATATAACCAAATTCTACCCATTCTCCCTTTCCATTATTTCTTCTTTCCATCCTTCCATCCCATCCCTTCATCCCCTTGAGTTGAGACCATGTGGGCTACAACAAAAGCCTCAGTGGTCCCTGGGGAGTCTTCTCCCTCTGGAATCCATCAATGTCACAATTAAGCAAAGAAAGATCCCAATTAGGACCCAGTTATTCAACAGGCTGCTTAAACATGACATGTAAAGGGAAGATGCTGTGGTTTTATCCTCAAAGTTTGTAGCAAAGCACATCTCACAAAGAGTTCTCAATGACAAGCACTCATCAATGAAACCTCATGCCCAGGAACTAGAGACTGTGTAGAATATAGTTCACCTTCGATAAACAGCTTTTGAATAAATCAAATTTTTTATTGAACTGATATACCTCATACCTGTCGAGATTAGGCTTCTAAAATACATTCCCCTTTCAAAAATGCTCAGTGGCTCCCTCTACTTCCATCAGGATGACATCCACTTTGGGGATTGACAATCCCAGTTTTCCATCTCCGAGACTTTTTCTCTTTTCATTATTCCTTTATATAAGGAAGCACAGCAGAGTGAAAAGAACATTGCTTCTGAGATCAGGCAAGCTGCTGGATGATGCTTGAATCCTGATGAGATGTTTTACTAGTATGTGATACTGGGAACTCTTCAATCTTACTTTTTACTACAGAAGAGCAATTAGCACCAGAAGGAAGTTGTGAACATAAGAAAAATGCATTTAGATGAATAGACTTTGCCGAAGCTGAAACAGTGTTCCTTCTTTTTGCAATCAAGGTGTAGACTCTACTTTTGTTAAATATTTTCTTCTTTCTGACCTCAAGCTGGAAAATCCAACCCACTACCTACTGTGCTTGCACCTAAATCCTAGTCATTTTTTCTAAAGTCAAATCAAAAGTTAACCTGGTTGATACAAACATCCTTATGCAAGTACCAGGCAGTAGTACCACAGGATGATCAGCTAATTAAAGATGGTCCCGAGACAGTGATTTAATGAGGAATATTTATGTATGGGGAGAAAACCAGACAGCTACTTTGCAGCTACCCACAGAGCTTCAAAGAGAATGAATGCTCAAAGCTGTGATGGGGAGTAAAGCAAACCAAGAACCTGGAAACTGTGCAAATGTCACCCCCACTCTAAAGCCTGACTGCCTGAGCATGCAAGCCAAAACTCGTTCTGCATTCACTATAGCACCCCTGCACATGCCTGTCTGTTCCCCACATAGAAACTCCTTGAGAATAAATAAGTCACACCCCTTAGACTCTCCATCAGTGCCTTGCACATCGTAGGTACTCAACATAACTGGCAATTGTGCGTAGACTATCAGGTAATGACAGTTACTTGACTTACTGTGATAAATTACTGCTCGTATATTGAAAAATACTGATTTCTGCTTTTCTCCTAACAGCCTCTTAACACAAGAAATTGAAATATGAAAAAACAAAGTGCAGAGCCCTAGATGAAGCCAGTACTGGCCACAAACAGAAGCCATTCCTACTGCTGGGTTCTCTGACCCAGTGGCTCTCCACCCTGAGCACACAGTAACATCATCTGGGGAGGTTGTTTTGTTTTGTTTTTATACTAATACCAAGCCAATTATCATAATCTCCTGGGTAAGGCCATGGCACTGGTGATTTCTCCAAATTAACCTGGCAATTCCAAGTGTACATGTGATAGAAAACCACTGTTCTCTCCCAATTCTGGTGGACAACATAAATGGGGACAGTTCTTGAAAAAGCCAATGTCGGAGGTCTCTTCTGCTCACTACTGTCTCCTGGTTTTCAGTCTTTGAGTTTTGGAAACTGTGACTCTTAACATGACCTTTTAAATTACAACACTTGCTTTTCTTCTGAGTTAACAGCATGCTCGAGATGAATCTCAAAATAGTCGTTTCTCTAATTTCATCAGAAATGTAAGTAAACACACCTACACAATTTCAAAAATAAAAATGTGATCACCAAAACACTGGTCTGCTAATATGGTCTGGGACTCTTAGGACAGCAGCTTGGGTTATTAAGGGAGGCCCTCAAACATACCTTCTCATCCATTCCCTGCGAATGAATCCATCATAGTGGTTTACCAAATCCATATTTTATTAAATATTTTCTATCACTCTTATAGCAAATTCATTTCTTATTAAATGTTTTCTACCATTCTATCTGACACCCTTTCATTCTGACTGATGGGCCTTTAGAAAGAAGCTAGTACACGTTAACAGGCAGTAGACAGGGAATCTGTTTTCTGAGCTCAGGGGTCCCCAGGGGCAGCCACACCAAGCATGGCTGATGCCAGGTGACTGGCTTGCAAGTCTCCCTCACCTGTCAGGGAAGCGAGCGTGACTGAGCGAGCGCATGAGGGCAAACAACGCTCCCAAAGTGCTGGCAGCACAGGTCTAAAAATAAAGCTACGAAAGCACTGGGAAGGCAGAATGAATTCTTTAACACTTAGAGTCTTCTATTTTAGTCTGCTACGAAGCAGGTGACCTCAGCACCAAGCCAGGAGTCTTTTAACTTTCTGTAGCCCTCGCTTTCAGAAGTGAGCCCGCCTCACTGAATTCACTCCAGCTGTTTCAAATTCAGAGTGGTAGGAGAATCTGGTACTCTTTCAAGTCTGCGCTCTCTTGCTCGCTTTCTCTTGCACACGTGCTCTCGCTCCCTCTCTCTCTCAGGATTACATGATAAAATAAGCTTCTTTGATATCTATTTACCTATTTAACTTGATTATGTTTTTGCCCCATGTATTATTCTGGAAAATAAAATGTTCATTCCATCGATACCTTAGGTATCTGGGTGTAGGGCAGAAGCAAGAGTTTAAGAAAATGTTCCTTTATCTAAAGAGACAGAAGTCTAAATGTCCTCCGCTTACAAACCACTTCCCACCACAGTGCCCAGGAGAGTCTCCCAGCTCTGGTTCCAACTCCAGTTTCCTGCTCATGCAGACTTTAGAAGGCAGCAGTGACGGCTCTTGAGGCTGAGTTCCTCCTATCAACAAGGAGACTTAGATCGCAGCTCCAACCTTTGCTGGTATTTGGGGAGCGAACCAGCAGATGACAGAACTCTCCCTCTAGTTCTCCAGTTCTTTTCTGATGCTCAAGGAAATAAATAATTTTGGGAAAAAATCACTAATCTAGAAAAAAAGAAAACCACAGACTTACGATGTTCTTATCATGTTCCAACTAAAGTTATCCTTATGTTAAATGCTATTTTCAATGCTCTGACACCCAAGCAGCTCTGTATGAGAAGGTACCACAATGTATACTCGAAAGCACAAACTCAGAATCAAGAGATCCAAGTTGTATCCCTGCCCACTGTCATCTCTATGTCCACAACTAGCGGTTCAACTGCTCAACACTGGAGTTTCTTCACTTAGAAAAAGGAGAGAATAAGGTCCTTCCTTGTTTTATAGGATTTAGGTCAGAATTAAATAAATGACTTAAGAAAAGTGTTGGCATTCTGCTTCGTATCTGGCACAATAGGTCCCACCAATTATTGTCAATCCAAATAACAGCTGATGACTCAAACAATCAAGAAGCAATATTATTTAAAATGTTATGGGGTGAGTGTTTGGGATGCCCGTATCCCCAGTCAGAGAGCCTGGGTTCAAGTCCTGGTTCCCATCGTGGTATGAGCTTCCTGTTAATGCACATACTGGAGGCAGCAGGTGATGGCTCAAATACTTGGTCCCTGGCCCCCATGTGGGAGACCCAGAGATCTGGGCTCGTGGCTAGGACTGGTCCAGCCCCAGCTGTTGGACAAATTTGGGGAGTAAACCAGGTAATAAAGATTCTGGTCAATCTTTGATTTTCAAATAAGTAAATAAATAATGTTAAAATATAAAATTTCAGTGAAGTTCACTCAAGGATCTTCTGTGTTAGAGTACATTTTTCATAACAGGCATGCACAAGAGAGGTCTCATTTGCTGGGAAGTAAAAAAAAAAAAAATCATCTCATGGAAATTGAGATGCTAAATCCCTAAGGCTCAAGCCAAAACTAAAACTAAATCAGGATCTCTCCCTCTTTCCCATTTTTTCTCACACACACACACACCCACGCACACTACGTTAGCCAGATTTGGAGATTCCACAAAAATTCTGCTTCACTGCTGGTTATTACCACTTTACATCTCAAATAACATCATTGAGCTATCCTCCTCAGGATTGTGTCACCAAACACAAGAGGTCATTCTAAAAAGTCAACTTTGGCAGGACCAGCGTTGTGGCACAGCTGGTCAAAGCCCTGGCCTGAAGTGCCGGCATCCCATATGGGCACCAATTCTAGTCCCAGCTGCTCCACTTCCCATCTAGCTCTCTGCTATGGCCTGGGAAAGCAGTAGAGGATGGCTCAAGTCCTTGCGCCCCTGCACCCGCGTGGGAGACCTGGAATTCCGAAGCTCCTGGCTCCTGGCTTCGGATCAGCGCAGCTCCAGCAGTTGCAGCCATCTGGGGAGTGAACTAGCAGGTGGAAGATCTCTGTCTCTACCTCTCTCTGTAACTCTTTCAAATAAATAAATTAAAAAAAAAAAAAAAAAAAACTTTAAAAAAAAGATTTGCCTAGCAATTAAGACACCTGTTAAAATGCCTGCATCCCTGGGGCCAGTGCTGTGGCGCAGCTGGTTAACGCCCTGGCCTGAAGCACCGGCATCCCATATGGGCACCAGTTCGAGTCCCGGCTGCTCCACTTCCGATCCAGCTCTCCTGCTATGGCCTGGGAAAGCAGTAGAAAATGGCCCAAGTCCCTGGGCTCCTGCACCCACGTGGGAGACCCGGAAGAAGCTCCTGGCTTCGGATCGGCACAGTTCTGGCCATTGCGGCCAACTGGGGAGTGAACCATCGGATGGAAGACACCTCTCTCCCTCCCTCCCTCTCTCTCTCTCTCTCTCTCTCTCTCTCTCTGTAACTCTCTCTCTCTCTCTCTGTAACTCTCTCAAGTAAAAAATAAATCTTTTTTAAAAAATGCCTGCATCCCTTTTTGGTGAGCCTGGCTTTGTAGCCTGTCTCCAGTTTCCTGCTATGCAGACCCTGGAAAGCAGCAGTGAAGGCTTGAGTACTTAGGTCCCTGCCACCCACGAGAAGACCTAGATGGAGTACCCAACTCCTGGCTTCGGCCTGGCCCAGCCACTGCAGTTTTGGGTATTTGGGGAGTGAAGCAGCGAGTGGGAGCTCCCCTCTCCACACTTTCAGTAAATAATATTTTTTTAACGCTTAGAATACAAAAGATCTATTTAGAGTAAACACTATACCTCTCCCTTGAGACTATCAAAATATTTTGTTAAATCTGGCATTAACAGAAAAATTTTCCAGGTTGTCTCAGAGACATAAAATGATGGTGGAAGCAAGCTCTAAAAGCCATTTCAATAAGAATTAGCAGTCTGCTAAAAGTGGTGTTTAGTTCACTGAATTATCTTAACTTATTCATTTTCCCTTAAAAATTAGAGAAATATTATTTGAATTTGACCCCAAATCCATATATTATTCGTTTTATACATTAAGACATTTTCTTAAAAATTTGATTGATTTATTTTCATTTTATTTAAACATCAGTGAGACAGAGTGAGGTCATTCATTCCCTGGAACAGTTCCCAAATGCCCACAATGGCCAGGGATGGGCCAGGCTGAAGTCAGGAGCCTCTAACTCAACCTGGGTCTCCCCAGTGAGCGGCAGGGCACCAAGTACTGGGGCCATCAACTGCTGCTTCCCAGGGTACACAGTGCCAGGAAGCTGGACAGGTAGTAGAGGGAGCAACACTCAGACCAGGCACTCTTGTATGTGATGAACACACCCCATCAGTGACTTAACCACTGTGCGAAATGCCCACCCCCCCTACCCAGTGTTTGGGACACTATATTACTATTTCTTGTATCACTTTTCCAGGCAGACCCTAACTGGACATTTCTTGGTCAATCACTATTTACCTTTTGTATACTAAGAAACATTTTTCTATCAGTATAAAAAGGAACTTTGTATTAAACTTATTTTTTCCCAGTATCTAACATTTACTCAAAGGAAAATGGGTCATCAGCAAGGTTTCTTCTACTCATGCACCGATTTCTCTGCCAAAGAACCAATGCACCTGCAAGCTCAGGGTCCTTCTGGTCTAAGCTGCACGTGCCTCACCCTGCTGACCAGCACCGCCCTGCAGAGAATGAGGACAAAGGCTGACACAGGCTTTTGCCTCAAGCTCCACTATTCCTTTCAAAGACAGATGACGGAAATTGTTCTATTTTCATAGATTATGAAAAATTCTTCTTGCGATATTTTTCTTTCCCAAATGGCTCCATATTTAATTCTTAATTACAGCTAAAATATTTGTTTAAAGAAATCATTTAGACAAGCAAAGCTTTTAAGGTGGTAGGTGGTCGGTGCCGCGGCTCAATAGGCTAATCCTCCGCCTGCAGCGCTGGCACACCAGGTTCTAGTCCTGGTCGGGGCGCCGGATTCTGTCCTGGTTGCCCCTCTTCCAGGCCAGCTCTCTGCTATGGCCCGGGAGTGCAGTGGAGGATGGCCCAAGTGCTTGGGCCCTGCACCCCATGGGAGACCAGGAGAAGCACCTGGCTCCTGCCATCGGATCAGCGCGATGTGCCGGCCACAGCGGCCACTGGAGGGTGAACCAACGGCAAAAGGAAGACCTTTCTCTGTCTTTCTCTCACTGTCCACTCTGCCTGTCCAAAAAAAAAAAAAAAAAAGGTGGTAGGTGTAGATATTTAATGTGTCCAGTATTATTACAGGTATGCTATAAAGTACCAAAGATACAGACCCTTTCTATTGGCTTCTTTTCTCCAGAGACTAATACACTGTTAAACTGTGGCTTGAAATGCTTACTAAAATAATGTATTTTTTGAAAGCCAGAGAGAGGGGCAGAGACAGACATTCTGGTTCATTCCCAAAATGACTGCAATGGCCAGAGCTGGGCCAGGAATTCAATCCAGGTCTCCAACATGGGTAGCAGGAAGCCAATTACTTGAGCCATCACCTACTGCCTCCTAAGGTTTACATCAGCAGGAATTTGGAAGTGGGAGCCGAAGCCAGAACTTGAACCCATGCACTCTGTTATAGAGCACAGGCATCCAAACTGGCATCTTAACCACCAGACCAAACACCTGCTCCTTATTCACTTCATTTTGAGACAGAGAGAAATGAAGAGTTATTATATTATCGGTGAGTCCCTATATAAACCAACTTAACATATTATTGATAATATTTAATAATTTAATATATGACATGCATATATTGTGAAAAACCCCTTGAATCATATGGGTATAATACCATAAATAACACTGTAACTTATTTTACATCCACCAAAAGTTAAACAAAGAACTAGAAGAAAAACAAATGAAGATGGAATACTAACAGAGTCAAATTGTTATTGAGTTTGCTAACAAATAAGCCTGGAAGGAATTTATGGAGCAAATGCATAGTATGTGATTACTCCTGTCTGAAGGAGACAAGGTCAGAAACCAACTTAATGGCAGCTTCAACGTCACATGACACCAAAACAGTGGCTTATCAAGGGATGTGGACAGTCTGCCAGCACAGGCCAATGCTGTGCTCTTGGGTCTTCAGATCACTCACTCACTCATCGCCTCATGGAGCGAGGTAGGCAAGTGCATTTGAACCCATTTTACCAATGAAGAAACGGAGACGCAGAGACATTTAGTGGTGACCCAAGGTCCACTGACTAGCACGAAAACCCAAAATCATGTCTACCCTGCACACACCTTATAGCACAGCTTGTAAAGGGAGACCTCCAAGAAACCAGGCAACATAAATACACGGTAGGCAGACCGCCTAAACCTAACTCTGGACCATGGTATATGGAGGATTAACTTGTGGGAAACAGGAGCAGCAATGTTAACAGCATCCCGCCCGACGTGGCCAGGTGGAAACAGGAGGAGACCCTGGCAGCAAGGATGCTGCCTACAAGTGAGCAAGTGATCGTCACCCATTCCAGGGAGGTGGATATGTCCAGGACACACGCATCAAAGGGTTTTCTCTAAGAAGCTGGAATCAAGTGAGCCTGCCTTTTCATTCCACGTGACCTTACACCTCCCCCCGACACATCGTGGACGCATACCCTGCTGTGACCTGAGTGCATAAACCACCAGTGATAACCAGCCATTCATATTTATAATCATATCATCATCCTAAAAAAGCACATACTAATAATTCATAGTGTTCTAACTTATAACATCCCAACAGAAATTCAGACTACCATTACTTATTAAAAGAAGGGGAGACAAAAAGCTTTCTAAATTAGCCTCCTTTTTTCTTTAAAACCAGTCTTCAAAAGCCAAGGGTTCTGTATTTCTTGGGAAGTCTGTTTGGCAGGCATCATCCTATTTACCCATCACACATTCCCCAAACCTGGAGCAGACTGGCTGGTGTCGTGCCAGAGAGGAATACAGAAGGCACACCGGATACAAGCCTCTCTCTCTACGAGATGCTAAGAAAGCTCCCGAGACACGGAGTCGGAGAGTGGCAGGAAATCGCCTGGAATTCTGGCTGGCAGTTCCTCAAAGACAAGCTCGGTTGCACGCACCGCCATTCTGGTCAGGGAGCTCCCAACACCGAGTCTGACCCATGACGTGGCTACGTTGGGACTAGGCCCCACGGCACGTTGCATTTTTGCCTCCAGCTTAAAGGCACTGCATTTTTTTTTTTTTTTTTTTTTTTGGACAGGCAGAGTGGACAGTGAGAGAGAGAGACAGAGAGAAACGTCTTCCTTTGCTGTTGGTTCACCCTCCAATGGCTGCTGCGGCCGGCACACCACACTGATCCGAAGCCAGAGCCAGGTGCTTCTCCTGGTCTCCCATGGGGTGCAGGGCCCAAGCACTTGGGCCATCCTCCACTGCACTCCCGGGCCACAGCAGAGAGCTGGACTGGAAGAGGAGCAACTGGGACTAGAATCCAGTGCCCATACGGGATGCCAGTGCCGCAGGCGGAGGATTAACCAAGTGAGCCACAGCGCCAGGCCCCCAGCTGCTCCATTTCTGATCCAGCTTTCTGCTAATGCCTGGGAAAGCAGTAGAAGATGGCCCAAGACTTTGGGCCCCTGCACCTGCAAGGGAGACTGGGAGGAAGCTCCTGGCTCCTGGCTTCAGATCAGCACAGCTCCAGCCATTGTGGCCAACTGGGGCAGGGAGTGAACCAGTGGATGGAAGACCTGTCTCTGTGTTTAACTCTGACATTCTGATAAATAAATAAATCTTAAAAAAAAAAAATTAACGTTTGCCATGTTTTCTATAATAGAAAAGGAAAAGGCAGTGATTGAGAACTTTTTTAAAAGGGGAGGAAAATGCACAGAAAGCCACCAGATTTTCTTCTTAAGATTTATTTTTATTTATTTGAAAGGCACAGTTGGGGGAGGGGGAGATGGGGAGGGGGAATATTGTAACAGCCACAACAGCTATGGTTGGGCCAGACTGAAGCCAAGCACCAGGAACATCTTCAGGTCTCCCAGGTGGATGCAGGGACCCAAGCACGCGGGCCATCCTCTGCTGCTTTCCCAGGCACATTAGCAGGGAAGTGGATCAGAAATGGGGTAGCCAGGTCTCAAACCGGCACCCATATGGGATGCCAGTGTCTCAGTACCAGCCTAACCTGCAGCACCACAATGCCAGCCTAAGGCAACAGATTCTGACTGCAGTGAAAATGCAATGTATTTATGCTGTGTAAATAAAATGACGTATGAGAGAGGTGTGGTGGAGCAGACAACGTGAAAAGGAGATGCCAACCAGTGGAAAGGGGATCTTTTCAGCATCTCCCAAGTTAGAATAAAATGGTTCAGAAACACATCAAGAGCCCCATTAGGTCCAAGCACCTAGAGAGGTAAAATCGGGTATTATTTCTCTGCAGAGAGAAAAAAAAAGAAACACAGAAATGACTTTTGGAGAGAATAAATGCGCTCTGTCTGCAAGAAGTAGGTGAGCAGACACCCAGTTTTCTTTTCACCTTCATCAGGATGCTTCTGGTCTACCAGCTCAGCTCAGCTCACCTCAGCTCTCGAAAATTTCAACATCACACCCAAGATGGAACACCACCTGCCGACAGATGAGGCTCCACAGTTTGTCCCAATTGCACCCTGCTTGTTTGGGAGATGGGAGAATCTCTGTAATTTCTCCTTTGGCTGGGGGCGGGGGGGTGGGCGGCAGGAGCCTTTCCTATCAAGAAAATCTTTGTTGGTTTACCACACAGCTGTGCCAGGCAAACACCCTTAGCCAGAGTGTGTGCCCTGTGATAATTACAGCATGCCCCAAGGCCACCCTGGCAACTGTCCACGGAGTGTGCCCAATGACAGGTGACACTGTCTCCCTTCTGCTCCAGACCCAGCAGGGAAGAACACAAACGGATAAACTTCTGGTGACAACATGGCTTGCTGCAGAATCCTCCCCTTCAGGAAAGGCATGCATCTCCAGGAACAGGGGAATGCCCCCCTCTGTGCACCTGACTCCGTTACATAATGACACTGCCGGCCTCACCAAGCACTGAGCCTAACAGCTTAATCTAGAAAATATCTGGATCTCACCAATTTACCTGTTTGAACAGCATACCTGCTACCCAGTACTAGTGACTAAAACACTCAGGGGATGTGACAAAACGCTCGTGCACAGAACACTCCCCCAGCCCCAGTTCCAAGAACTGACTCAAAATGCCAACAACGCTGGGAATTAGAAACTCTGCCTCAGGTTATAAGGGAAAAATAGGTGTTTTTGCATAAATTCTATGTGGTAATACTTCTCTCCCATAGGTGCCTCATAATAAGCCTTCATAGTTAATTTCAGCCAACTTTCTCTGATACAATTTTTCTAGTTGTCCACATTATAGAAAACAAATATAAAATCCATCACACTGCATCAGAATAGAGAGACCAAGGATGGGTCAGGACTATGAATCATCAATCTCCTTGGTCGAGACCTGATGTCTATAAAATGCAAGGCTAGGCCGGCGCCGCGGCTCACTAGGCTAATCCTCCGCCTTGCGGTACCGGCACACCGGGTTCTAGTCCTGGTTGGGATGCCGGATTCTGTCCCGGTTGCCCCTCTTCCAGGCCAGCTCTCTGCTGTGGCCAGGGAGTGCAGTGGAGGATGGCCCAAGTCCTTGGGCCCTGCACCCCATGGGAGACCAGGAGAAGTACCTGGCTCCTGCCATTGGATCAGCGCAGTGCGCCGGCTGCAGCACGCTGGCTGCGGCGGCCATTGGAGGGTGAACCAACAGCAAAGGAAGACCTTTCTCTCTCACTGTCCACTCTGCCTGTCAAAAAAAAAAAAAAAAAAAAAAAAAAAAAAAAAAAAAACAAGGCTAAATCACATGCAATATTAACTGAGGATTATTTCCAACAGCACAGTTTCCAGTTTGTCACCCCATTACCAATTCATGATTGTCTCTCCTTTATAAGATAAAACTTGCACTGCTTTTAACCCAGCACATCACAACAGTCAGACGTAGAACCACTCTCAGATAAAAATATGAGAAAAGTATTCAGAAATTTACTCCCTATCTAGGAGGCAGAAATCAAATTCTGTCTCTTTAAAAAAATGCTAGAAAATATTTTCTGTGACATAAAGGAACAGCTGCCTTCAATGTTTTCCAAATCTTTATGTCATTATTTATAAACAACAATTTTGTGGCGTACTTGCCTTTGATAAATTTGTGGTATGTTTTATGGGGAGCAAATTTCTGACCTTCAATTCAGAGTGCCACAGAATAGGAAAAAACTAGTAAGTGGGGGTGGGGAGTGGGGATCAGGCTGCACTTTCCTCTTACGTTGGCTGCTATCACTGAACTCTAAGTACAACACTCAATCACCCTTTACGCTGTAAGTGCATGTCCTTCAAAGCATCTGTCTCTCCTGTCCTAATGGTTGGCCCCTCTTAATCTACCACACCAATATTCTGCTGTCTATCGTCTCATTAAATCGCACTCTGGCATTATTGTTACAAAATACCACACGCACTCATGGGAGTTCTCTACTGGCCATGCTTAATTTCTCACAGACCTCCTTATGAGCATCACATTCCACTGATACCTACCTAAAACAATGACTTTCCCACTGGCTCACTCCCCAAATGCCCACACCAGAGTTCACCCCCTGGCTGGGTCTCCCATTGGGTGGCAGGGACCCAACCACTTTAACCATCACCACGGCCTCCTACAAATGGAATGAAGCTGGAATCGGGAGTCAGGAATTGAACCCAGGCACTCCATCGGATTTGGAACACAGGTGTCTGAACCACAGTCATAATGGCCAGGCCAAATGGCCCCCAGAAATGACTCGTTTGGCAAAGAATGTGATGTTACGGGTAGACAGTATCTGATCTTAGAAAGGGGGAAATCTGCTGAGCAACCTTTCAGAAGCAGATCCCCCAAAGTTCTTCCTCCCACACAGTGCGTGGCAGCGCCAGACACAGGTCAGCAGAGACAGAAACATCTCTTTACACATATGGTGGGGCCCAGTGCTGTGGCAGAGCAGGTAAAGCCACCACCTGCAGTGCCAGCATCTCATATGGGCGCAGGTTCGAGTCCCAGCTGCTCCACTTCTGATCCAGCTCTCTGCTATGGCCTGGGAAAGTAGCAAAAGATGGCCCAAGTCCTTGGGCCCCTGCACCCACGTGGAAGACCTGAAGGAAGCTCTTGGCTCCTGACTTTGGATCAGCACAGCGCTAGCCAACCAGGAGGTAAACCAGCGGACAGAAGACCTCTCTCTCTCTCTCTCTGCCTCTTCTCTCTGTATTACTCTTCCAAAGAAATCTTTAAAAAAAAAAAAAATATATATATATATATATATATAGTCTACATTTAATGGCCCACATTGAAGAGTTTTTATTTCTTTTTTAAATTTTTTTTTATTTGACAGGTAGAGTTATAGACAGTGAGAGAGAGAGAGAGAGGTCTTCCTTCCATTGGTTCACTCTCCAAATGGCTGCTTCAGCCAGCGCTGAGCCGATCCAAAGCCAGGAGCCAGGTGCTTCTTCCAGGTCTCCCATGTGGGTGCAGGGGCCCAAGCATTTGGACCATCCTCCACTGCCCTCCCAGGCCACAGCAGAGAGCTGGACTAGAAGAGGAGCAACCAGGACTAGAACCTGGCGCCCGTATGGGATGCTGGTGCCGCAGGCAGAGCATTAACCAAGTGAGCCATGGCGCCAGCCCCGAGTTTTTATTTCTTAAACAAACTCCCTTTCAAATAGCATGTTTAGAAAAATCCTATTTATGCAATGATTTAGGAAAGAAGGGTTCCCTTGGTTTTTTTTTTTAATAGGGAGCAGTACTTAAATTGTGAGTGCAACATAAAAGCAGGGATTAGATCAATCAAGGAACACACATGGGGAACGTTCAGCCCAGACTGTATAAGGCCCACAAAATCAATTGTTCTACCCCCACACCAGGGTAACCATATACACAACTTAAAATTCAATAAATCTGTAGCAGGCAATACTTAAGCTGATAATTTTGTATGGCAAAAATGAGGTTATAAAGATCCAAATGGCCTGTGGCAGAAAGATTCCTGACCCTGGAAGAAAGAATTTGTGGGCACCCCAGGAAGGAGAAAATATACTGGTAGAAGAGTACGGAGAGGAAGACACAGGGACGTGAAGTCAGATGCCAGCACGGCTCCCACGCACACTGTTACACCCATCCTTCACTTTCAGGGTGTGCCCTGACCTGGGGCTGCCTCTATGCACTAGTGTTCCATGACTCACAGTCTGGTGGGAGAGAAGGATGGTCAGGGATAAGAAATGCTAAGGCAAAGAAGTTCATTTCCAGGCCATCCAAGATCAACAGAATGATCTTACAGATAATTTGGATATAAGAATCCTGGTTCTGGTGGCCTCATCCATATATATTTCTTTTTTTTTTTTTTTTTTTTTTTTTTTTTTTTTTTTTTTTTTTATTTTTTGACAGGCAGAGTGGACAGTGAGAGAGAGAGACAGAGAGAAAGGTCTTCCTTTGCCGTTGGTTCACCCTCCAATGGCCGCCGCGGCCAGCGCGCTGCGGCCGGCGCACCGCGCTGATCCGATGGCAGGAGCCAGGAGCCAGGTGCTTTTCCTGGTCTCCCATGGGGTGCAGGGCCCAAGCACCTGGGCCATCCTCCACTGCACTCCCTGGCCACAGCAGAGGGCTGGCCTGGAAGAGGGGCAACCGGGACAGAATCCGGCGCCCCGACCGGGACTAGAACCCGGTGTGCCGGCGCCGCTAGGCGGAGGATTAGCCTAGTGAGCCGCGGCGCCGGCCCCCATATATATTTCTTACACACGCATTCCTTTCCTGTGGCTCCAGGCAGCCCTAGGAAAAAGTCCCAGCCAATACCTAACCAAAGCTGTTCACAAGAACAATACTTGCTTTTTAGATGGCAGGTTTATAAGAACATCTGGGTCCAAATGTTCACACCATATTTTTGGTCAAATTGCCTAAGTTAAATTAACAGTCTTGTATGAGGGCCATCTTGCCAAGATGCTATAAATGATGTGCACATTAAATGTAATAATAATTAATATTTTATTGCAATAATTAACTCTAATGGTTACCAAGGTGATGGACAATTTCTGTTAGAGAGACTTCAGCAGATTTGTCTTAGAATCTTGGCCTCTGTAATACTCAAAATTGCAGTCTCTTTCTGGAAGGGGATTCTCCAATTACATGGAAATAACTATAATGTGTACTCTATGAGATCCACGAGGTTATAAGGGAACTTATTAATGAGGTATCTTTTTGAGCTTAACCTGAAAAAAATCACTTAAAGGGAATAGCTACACAGGGAAGTTTAACAAGAGTCTGTCTAGCACTGTTAATACTGGTATTCTTCTTGACCTTTCTAATTATTATCCAGGAGATGCAGCATCTTTATAAATCAGGATCCAGTATAATTCAGTTAGTTTTAAGTGATTCAGTAAAGAACAGAACGCGAATCCCTCAAGAGAGCCCTAAAACACATCATTCAGGTTTTCTAGGAACCCACTGTATCTTGGCACTCTGTGGACACTCTAAGATGTGCCTGAGACAATTGCTGAGGAACCTGTATACAGCAACGGTATCACTTAGAAATGACTGCTGGGAAAAGTATAAAGTAAAACACAAACACCATGTGGCACTAGTCAACTGGTGTAACTTAACATGCACTGTTTCATTTGGTAAAAACGCTACATGGCAAATGTCTGGCTAAGCCAACACTTGCACCGAAGATGAAAGGCATATTCCATTCCTGGAAAATTTTTAATTGCCTTTCACAAAAATGATATCATTTGATTCTGGAGGACTTTCAATACAGTAACCAGATGTATATTTTCAACCTCAGTAGGCACTCTGAGATGAGACATAAGTGGAGATTTTCCATATAGCCTTGACCCCATTGGCCAAATATGCTTTACAAGATCATTCAAGGGAAAAAAAAAAAGTAGAGGAAACTCAACCTTCCCCTCACTGCTATATCAAAGGAAATGCTCAGCTGACAGCAACTGTCTGACCCCATAGCAAACAGTAAACATTCCAAGGAGAAAGCATAAAAGGCCTTATTTGCTTATAAATCCCGTAAAATTCTGGGAGGGGACTACAGCATTTAACAATCAAATGGAAGGCTCCCTTCAAATCAAAAGTGACTTTTGCTTCAAGGAAAAGGCCAGTGTGATCCAATTAATAAACTGGAAGATAAGCATTCAAGTGGAACCTAGCATTTCAATGCAAAGTCATCAAATGTGAGTCTCCCACTTTCATTTTATGCCATTTTCAGACTGAAAACAGCAATTTTGTCACTGTAAATACTCAAATCAAATAAACTAGAGGTACTTAGACTGCTCTGCAGATGCTGCTGGTCTGTGAACTGTTCTTGTCAGTACACAAGAAAAAGTACAGAAACAGTATTCTAGATAGTGTTATTACACTGTGAAACAGTTTATGGTTGTTGAGTTTAATTGTTTAAAAACAAGATTTATAGTGTATTTTTAAAATATTTATTTATTTGAAAGCCAGAGTGACCCAGAGAGAGATCTTCCATCCACTGGTTCACTTCCCTACAACAGCCTAGGGCTGGGCCAAGCTGAAGCTAACAGCCCAGAACTCCATACTATTCTCGCACATGGATGGCAAGAGGCCCAAGAACTTGAGCCATCACCTGCTGCTCCTCAGGCACCTTAGCAGGAAGCTTGATTGGAAGTGGGACAGTTGGGACTCCAACAAGGCACTCGGATAGGAGATGTCAAGCATTGGAAATTAGTGACTTAACCCACTGCACCTCAACATCAGGCCCTCTATGTATTTTGTGTATTTTTTTTAATTTCACTTTTCCATTAACTGCTTTTTATTGCATGTCACAGAAATAGAAATTTGCAACAGATAGGAAATTTACTAAATAAACAAGACCTGCTCCTTTAGCAGAGTTGGTGTGAAAAGCACTGGATGACACAGTTGCTCTGACCAGGGTCCCCTGGTGTTAGTAAATTAATTAGTGCTAAAAGACAAATCCTGAACAAATCAGACAGCCAGCAGTACTCTGAAAGCAAAATGATGACCTCTGCACAGGGCAGGGTGAAGGAACACCTGTCTACAACTTACAAGGGCACCCCTCGTTAGGGTAAACCAGTGAGCACCCAGTACTTGATTTTGAGAACAAGCATTTTATCAGTATTTTTCTTTGAAAAGCAGAATTCAGTTATTCACCTAAACCTATTCAGTTAATACTTGTCATGGAAATATCAAAGAACATGACCATTCTATATAGATATTTGGCCAAATAATAAACGCTGATTAGAATTTTAAAGGAGGCACACATTTTCAGGAAATACAAATACAAACCCTGATTGAGAACTGTCTTAATGTTTTACGTTTCAAAATTGTTTTACAATTTTTTCAACGTATTTATGGACAATAACACTATAAACAAGCTTAAACCAGAGCACAGAGAATCCTTATCCATAGACAGAGAAAAGTCCAGCTGGCTAATCATGACAGCCCCACTAATGAGCAGTTAATGAGCTCCTGGAATTTTCTTTCCCTACAGTATGGATCAGAATCAATGTCACAAATCACAGTCCACTTAGAGGTAAACGAATGACATGTCTCCGGTAGCTTTCGAGTGTTTCCAAAGCTTATGAACAGCTGAAGTGGAAACGGAATGAGTGCTCCCGTTCTCTAGCTCTGGGTGTGTTTATGAAGCTTGCTGAATAAAACAATCTGTGGTGGACAGAATCCAACATGGCTCCCAGGGGTCCCTGCCCCTGTGAAGCCCACTCTCCCTGAGCACGAACAGGATGCCACTCCCATGACAACTCCCCTCAGATGGCAAAAATGAAGGCATTCAGTTAGGTGCCAGATCCCAAACCATTTGATTGTGAGCTGAACTCTTAAGAGTTCAAAGCCCCTGAAAGAGACAGGGCCCCTTTCTCAACAGAGGGATTTTCCTATTGATATTGAAGAAATAACACTGCCACGCTGTGAGATAACTTTCATTGGGTCTGCACTACCATCTACGCTTGAGAGGGGAGAAGGGAGCCTTATAAGGAACTCGGAGCAGTCTACACGGTCCTGCAGCTTCATGAGACCCTGAAGACAGCATCGGGACTCCTCCCCCTGAAGATTGCGAGGTAGTAAATAGATGTTACTTCAAACCATAGCGTTTGTGGTAATATGCTACCTCCCATAGAAAATACCAAAGCACAATCAAAATCTTGCTGAATTTTAAACACAGAATTCAGTGTCTCTATGTATCGTTATACACAATGCCGTTATAAAGCTTTTGTCTGGTTCCTTTAAATTGGTGATCAGCTTTCTATTTCCTTTGTAAATTCTGATTCACATCATTTTTGTGTATGTATTTAACAGCTTTTCCAACTTCTCTCATTTGATCACACCTGTCCAGAAGAAAGCTAATAAACTGGGCACAACAAAGGGCCACATATATAAGATCCTGTACAGACACCTCTTCTAGACCCTACAATGCCTTGAACTCTATTGTAAATTAGCACTGAGTAACAACACAATTGGGGCTGGCATTGTGGCATAGTGGGTTAAGCTGTCACATGCAGCACCAGTGTCCCATATGGGCACAGGTTCAAGTCCCAGCTGCTCCACTTTCAATCCAGCTCCCTACGAATGGCCTAGAAAAGCAGTGGAGGATGGCCCAAGTGCTTGGGCCCCCGCACCCACTTGGGAGACCCAGATGAAGTTCCTGGCTTCAGTCTGGCCCATCCATGGCCTCTGTGGCCATTTGGGCAGTGAAACAGTGGATGGAAAGAGCTCGCGTGTGCACGCTCGCGTTCTCTCTCTTTCTCTCTCTCTGTAACTCTGCCTTTCAAGTAAAATAAATCTAAAAAAAAAAGCCTAATTTAATAAAAAAAAATTCATAATAATCATTTCTTATTCAAGGTAACATGTGTGGTGCTCATCTCTAAGAAAAAAGGCATTATCATATATTACAGATACCATAACAATGATTGCTTGCATAGTTTTAAACTTACCATTTTGAGGCAGTTTGCAGCAATTACTAGAAATATACTGTCAGGTGAAAACATGGGGGTGGGCCTTCTTTCACAGACCTCAAATCATCAGTAAATCAGCCAATAAAACTGACTTTTCTGCACAAAAGAATTCAAGATCAATGACTTCATTGTATGTAGGTTAGCGTACCTTCAACCAGATGCAGGGGCAGAACTCCCTTTCTCAGGAACACGTCCACAGGCACAGGAGTGTTCAAGAGCCATGCTCAGTGCTTTCTAGGAGCCAGCACTTGGCACAAATTAACACTGGTCATTCTCCCGAAATCCCTATGAAGTTTCACCAATGGGAAGGTTAACATGTCAGTTATCCAGCTATCAAATTGTTGAGCTCAGCCGTTAAGCAACCAGGCAAGTTCAATGAGATCAGTAAACCCTAATGTTCAAAAGCATCTATTTTTAATGAACAACTCTGTCTTCTATGCCTCTAATATGGTGTTAGCTAGGAAACATTTTGAGGACTGAAAAGATAGTCCTATGGTTCGGATGACAAAAACTTATTACAAAGCAGCAAGCACACCATGTGCCATAGTCAGGTACAAGAATGAGACTTTGATGGTTCCAAGCGTGGATAAGAAACCCAGAACCATTTAAACACAGATCTGGGTGTCTTGGCAGGAATCCGTCCTACTGTGGTAAACAGAGAGGTTATGGATTCAACAAGCAGATTAAAGTTGGTCATTTCTTCCAGTGATGCAAAATCCAGTTTCAGACAAAAGCCGTCACACACTGCATAAAAAAAAATCTTAAAAGCAACCTCAGGACATGGAACAAGGAACCATCTAGAGTGTTTTCTTTCCTTCCTTCTTTCTTTCCACTTGCGTCTTCCCTTCTTAGGTCTTTTCTAGGAATGATTCCTCCAGTGCTTTGATTTGTTTAATGCAAAGAGTACAAGAGGGGGCCAGCGCTGTGGCATAGCGGGTAGAGCCGCCGCCTGCAGCGCCAGCATCCCATACAGGCTCCTGTTGGATTCCCGGCTGCTCCACTTCCAACCCGACTCTCTGCTGTAGCCTGGGAAAGCAGAAGATGGCCCCAGTCCTTGGGTCCCTGCACCCACGTGGGAGACCTGGAAGAAGTTCCTGGCACCTGGCTTCAGACTGGCACAGTTCTGATGGATATGGCCAATTGGGGAGTGACCCAGTGGATGGAAGACCTCTCTCTCTCTCTGCACATAACTCTGACTTTCAAATAAATAAATCTTTTTTTAAAAAAAGTATAAGATATCATTTCAAGAAAATGAAGTGAATCCGAATCATCTCCAGAGATCCTCCAGGTGTGCACTGGAACTGCAAGAAAAGCCTCCACAACTAATGGTTGCATTAGAAGAAAAGGACCCAACACATTCCACTATTTGTGCCATAAGTTCAGAGCAAAATATGTACACAAGCACTTGACCGCCTCTCATTTAAGCTTCATGATTTTCCCTAAAGTCAGAGTGTGATTCTCCTCCATAGAGTAGGAAAATAAAGCTAAAGGAAACTAACATTCTGGGATCACACAGGCTGTCTCAGCAGTACAGTTTAACCCTGGGACTGCCTGCCTCAAACCCCAATTCTTCCCACCATACCTGGCCACCTACGCAGAGTTCTCTGAACTTCCTGAAGACAAGCAAGGATGGCCCTGGCTTTACTGCAATACCTGTCAACACGCCTGGCAACTGCAGGGCAGGAGCACAGTAATGCAGCATCATGGTGTTGTGTGGGAGATGGGGAGCAGCAGGATGGCAGGACAGCGAGGTAAAACTGAAAGCAACAATCAGCAAGCACACACCACATCCATTTTGATGTCCCAATTACTCCTGATGAAATGTACAGTCCTTGATAGGTAAGAAGGTACTTGTGCATACTACAGAGCATTTTCAGATTTTACAATGTCTCGTAAACCTACAGATCCTATATACATGCCACACCTCTAACTCTACATACATGCATGTCATTCATATTTTAATTTTCATTTCATATAAATCCTTATGGTAACACATATTCTATGTAAGGCTAATGCATTACACAATGTAATATTTATAAATGTGTGCCATATCAAAATCATATGCATGTTTGTTGGTATGAGTTTCTCTGCCATTAGGATAGTGTTACCAAAGAAACTGAAAGGAGAAGGAAAAACACACATCCTGGGCAGCTTGTGGGCGCCAGGTTTTAGACCCTGGTGCATATTATACGAACAGATTCACGGGGACATCTGTGAAAAACCAAAGGCTTGGATCAAATGGCCCCCCTCTGTCATGGCCATTTACACCCAGGGCCTCAGCTGGCTCTTAGACACCACACAGACAGGTTGTGTCACAGCTGACAATTTAAGGAGATGAATGACCTCATCTAATTATCATGCATGGTTTGCTCTGTGATGAGTTACCATTCCCCCATGTTTATTTATTACCACTGAGGATTAATATAAATTTTAAACAATTACTCACCAGTAGACCTTTACTTTCACGGATCAACCCCCTGGGAACTGAGCTACACATGCTACACAATAAAATATTGCCTCATGAAAATTAATCCCAATTTTTATGTTGATGTTGACAGGAAAATCAGGTGTTTGCAGAGACAACCAAGCATCTGATAGGTTTCGTTTAAAGCAATCCACACACCCACAGTGCACCAATCCTCGGGAGGCATCCCATGTCCCAAACACTGAAGTCCTCAAACACTTTGGAAAATTTAAGTCAATTCTAATATAATGTCATAGCAAAGAAGGGCTGCTCTTTTTTTAAAGTGCCAAACATTCTAAGAATTCTACACATTCCTTTCTCTGGCAAATGTCGAAATGACTGCTATAAAAAAGAGGTGCCTGCCCTAGCCATCCCCCTGCTTCAACAGTTATCCTGGATGTGTTCTCTTTAGTCATGGTATTAACCGGTAGCTTAATCTAAAATATCTCTGCTCCACAAGTCAGTTCAAATATGAAGCAGAAAACTTCAATGTTGTTTTTTACCAAAACAGAATAGTGTAGTGCGAAAGGTTTGGCTCCGTTTCTATTGTGAAGTGAACGGGTGAGGTTAAATGAGTGTAAGGAAGCATCACTGGGATGAGTCGAGTGAAAATTGGCCTTTTTTGGGTATACTCTTGGCAGATTTTTTGCAGACTTCTGTGTTGGTTGCTAAAAAATGCGACTGGTCTCAATTTTACTATCTGTACTCACTCACTTCATGAGGTTGAATGGAATCATTTCTACAAACACCATGGATGGATTCATTTATGAACTTTCAAATATTCTGTTTTGAGGCCACAAAAACGCATGTCTTTGTTCGATGATGAGAGGTTATCTATCAGTGGCAGAATTATGACTTTAAAAATAGATCCGATCTCCCGTGGCACAGTTCTCATACAACAGGTGCCGGCTGAAATGTCAAGATCAAACACATCCCATCCTTTGTGCTGCTGCTTTCTTCAGGTTCCCTTTGAGGTCACCGGGTTTGTCCTTAACCCAGAGACAGAACACTTCACCCATCCAAGTCCACTTGCATTCCACTCCATCACCTTTCATTTCCTTTTCATGATAAAAGGTTACACGCATTTTAGGGAGAGACATTTTTAAGGCCTGCTAAGCTTTCCTTTTCCCATTCATTTCAGGGTGTTGTTTTGTTTTGTTTTGTTTTTGTGGCCCAAAGATATATCAGCACGATGATCACACTCACTAAACCACTATCACCAATGATCTCAAGAATTTTGAATGCAGAAAGACCACACAAAGGCACAATAATAAAGCCTGGCCATTAACTCGCCCTTCAACATTCCCATGCACTCTTTTCTTGATCCTCACGGCAGGCAACACCGTGATGCAGGCTGCAAGAGTAAGATTATCCTTGGGGCCAGCATCATGGTGCAATAGGTTAAGCCACTGCTGTGATGCCAACTTCCCACATAGGAGTGATGATTTGTGTCCCAGCTACTCAGCTTCCAATCCAGATCCCTGCTAAGGTGTCTGGGGAAGCAGCAGAGGATGGCTCAAGGATTTGGGCCCCTGTTACTCACTGGGGAGACCAGGATTGAGGTCTTGGTGCCTGGCTTCTGTGGCTTGGCTTACCCCCAGCTGCTACAACCATATGAGAAATCAATCAGCAGAGGAAAGATCTCTACCTCACTCACTTTGTATGCATGTATGTCTTTCAAATTTAAACAAAAAACATAATTTTTAACAAAAATGAATTTTTAAAAACCAAACATGGGGCCAGCGGGTAAAGCCTCAGCCTTCAGTGCCTGCATCCCATATGGACGCCAGTTCAAGACCCGGCTGCTCTACTTCCAATCCAGCTCTCTGCTGTGGCTGGGAAATCAATGGAAGATGGCCCAAGTCCTTGGGCCCCTGTACCCTTGTGGGAGACCAGGAAGAAGCTCCTGGCTTATGATCGGCGTGGCTCCAGCTATTGCAGCTAATTATGGAGCAAACCATCAGATGGAAGACTTCTCTCTCTCTCTCTCTCTGCATAACTCTGACTTTCAAATAAATAAATAAATCTTTAAAAAAAAATTATCCTTGTTCTAGAGATGGAGAAACTGCTTTCCAGTGGCTCCTTCCCCCTTAACCTTGATTACTAGAATCTGGGGCCAGGTGAGAGGTGAGCTAATGGTTGCTCACACCTTGATGCTCCTGCCAAGGGCAGCCAAGCACAGCAGGTAGAGTGAGGGGCTCTAAAAGCTGTTTAGGATTAATTTTAGCTCCAAGTTAAATCTCCCCATCTCTAAAACAGAGATAAGAACAATACTTATCTGGGAGAACTGGCTTGAAGGTTAAACGGACCAAAGCACCAAGAAAGTACTGATTCACAGTACTGGCTGGCATATAAAAAAGAGACCAAAAATATCGGAAAGCAACATTATAATGACTGAAGGAGGACTGCAATTACTAGTGCTCATCCCTGAAGGTAGGCATCAAAATGAGCTCAAAGAGGCTGTGTGAGTATCCACAGAAATGAAGAGCGGAGTCACTGAAGGAGAAACAGCCCTCCCTAACTTCTCCTCTCTCGACACAAACCGCACGGTGGTTCTTCCACACTCAACACTACCAATGAGATCAACGTGGATTCTCAGAACTGCCGGCACTTGCAATCCTAACCATTCATGCATTCATTCATCTTGGAAACTCAGGGAACGTGGCTGTGATGGCAGCTGCCAGTCATTTCCAGATATTCAGGAGACCCGGGAGGCCTCTGGAAGGGTCACCCAGGGATGTGCTTTGCAGGAATGTTCTAATTGCTTGCTCGGGCTTATGATTTTGTTTTCTTGTCAAGGATCTGCTCCCTTCCCAACATCTACCCCGCACTGACATGATGCAGAGAGAACAGCCAGGGCAGCACCAGTAAGCCACACTGCCTGCCCAGACCTAATAAATAAGCAATGCTAAGTCACCAATGGCAAGGATCGTTTGTCCTTTCTGCTTCCTTTTAAACGATATTGCTGTAGTATCTCTACTACAAGCACATACACGTACGAAATCTGATGACATCTCATAAAACTACATGCATCCTCAAGACGATAATCTCTCCTAGGAAAGAAGTAGATGAAAAAGACAACCAAATGTTGCTGTGTCCAGAAGGAATGTAGTGGGTGGTAACTGGGAGTCTAGTGACCGCCAAGCAAAAAGAAAACTATACTGTAGGTATCTCAAAATTTGAATATGACCACCTGTATGTATTACATTCTGGAATCAAGTCATTCCTTCTGGAGAACGGAATATGTCATTTGGAACATTCCTCCAAAACCATCTCCCGTAAATTAAAATTGTACCCAGCCCATATCCCAACCATCTGCTTCAATTCTCAAGGCAGTTTCATATTTCAAAAGTTACTTTGTAAGACGTTCTTTCTGTCTTGATCCCTTGCTCACCTGCCTCTGTCAGAACATTCACCCATCAATCACGGCCTCTCTCGGCACTTTCATCTCTCTGCCATTTGGTCTGCTTCCTCTGATATGCTCAAATCTCCCCTCTGGTAACACTTATTTAGTTGTCTGCACAACCCTCACCAGCCCCGAGCGCCTTTTTCTGAGAATTGCCTTTTCCGCCATCCTGGGTAACAGCAACTGGGTTTCTGCAATGTAACCTTCTAATGAGACTGGGGCCAGGTATGGAGAAGTGGTTCAAGGTCAGGCAACCAGAGTCCCTTTTCCAAAGCTTATCTCCCGGTTATACAAAGAAAAGCAGAGGCTGATTTGAGACATGATCCTGATGGCAGTCTCACTCCTTTTGGCAGCTGCTGGCACACCCTTGATCCAGCTCCACCACATTTAAAAATACTCCGAGAGAGAGCACTGTGTTGCAGCAGGTTCAGCCGTCTCTTGTGATACTCACATTCAGTCTCACCTTCACTTTTTTTTTAAAGATGTGTTTTATTTGACAGAGTTACAGAAAGAGAGAGACACACAGAAAGAGAGGTCTTCCATCTGCTGGTTCACTCCCCAAAATGAATACAATGGCCGAAGCTGAGCTGATCCGAAGCCAGGAGCTTCCTCCGGGTCTCCCACGTGGGTGCAGGGGCCCAAGGACTTGGGCATTCCTCTGCTGCTTTTCCAAGTGCATTATCAAGGAGCTGGATCAGAAGTAGAGAGCCGGGACTTCAATTGGCACCCATATAGGATGCTGGTGCTGCAGGCTGGGGCTTTAACCCACTGCACCACAGCGACAGCCCCATCACCTCCACTTCTGATTCTACTTCCTGCTGATGCACCTGGGAAGGCGACAAGTGATGACTCAAGTACTTAGGTACCTGTCATTCATATGGCAGATCCTGGCTCCTGGCTTCTCCCTGGCCCAGGCCCAGCCAGCTCAGGCATTTAGAGAATGAATCAGTGGATGGATGATATTGCTCTCCCTCTCTTGCACTTCTGCCTTTCAAATAATCAAGTAAGGCTTACTAAAGATAAAACATGTTCTACTTTTTGAAATAAGACAGTGGATAATTTTCTACTACTTGTTATTGCAAATGGCCTAATAGAATTCTTATTCTTAAAAGAATCCCAAATCCCTCAACCTGTCTTCCCTGAAGTTAGTCTTCCCGAATACTGCCAGATATCCTGAAAGAACAGCCTTCACCTGATATCTTCACATTCCCAGCTCCCACCAGCTCCTCAAGTCACCATAATCATACACTCTTCTGAAACTGCTTTCAAGTATCACTGGCCTGATGACATCCTTAAAGGGACCACCTTGCATCACTTCTCTGCAAATTAAACTGTAGGTGAAGGCTCTTCTTCTGAACCTCACAGTGCCTGTCATCACAAACAATTGGAGTAGGTGTTGGCTCTTGTGGTCATGCCACTGACCGCAATACCTGCATCCCATAGTGAAGGGCCTGGGTTCGATTCCTGGCTCCACTTCTGATTCCAGCTTCCTGCAAATGTGCATTCCTGGAGGTAGCAGGTGATGTCATTTGTGGTTTGCTCCTTGCCACCCACATGGGAGATGTGGACTGAATTTACAGCGCTGGAATTTCACCCAGCCCACTTCAGTTGTTGCAGGCACTTGAGGAATGAACCAGTGAATGGGAGCTCCACACACACACATAACTATGAAATAATTTTAGAAATAAACAATCCCTTCTTTTGACTTCAAAGGCGCTGCTTTGACTTTGCCTCCAAACTCCCCTGGGATATACATGTCTAAGGGCTTAGAGACGTCTACAAGATACAGCCAACTCAGAACATCCAACAGTGAGCCTACTACCACAACATCAGCCAATAGCTCCTCCAGGGTTCTCCAGCTCACAAACTGTAATGAAACATGATGTACCTCCAACTATGCTCTTCCTGATTCTTCAAATCCTGTAACCACCAAAGCCCAACAGTTATCCCATACCTGTTTTACTTCCTCACTGCCAATATCCTTTTTTAGATCCCAGGTATCAGTCATTCAGCAAATGCTATGATAGCCTACTAATGCTTTCATTGTCCCCACCCTAAATACTGGCCCTCTTTAATCCATCTTCTCCCAGTTTTGAATTGAAATTTTTTTAAGATTTTATCTATTTAATTTGAAAGCGTTACAGAGACACAGAGAGGTCTTCCATCTTCTGGTTCATTCCCCAGATGGCTGCAATGGACACAGCTGAGCCAATCCAAAGCCAGGAGCTTCTTCCAGGTCTTCTACGTGAGTGCAGGAGCCCAAGGACTTGGGCCATCCTGTTGCTTTCCCAGGTGCATTAGCAGGGAGCTGGATTGAAAGTGGAGCAGCTGAGACTCAAACTGGAAACCATATGGGATGCTGGCGCTGCAGGCCGGGCCTTCAACCTGCGGTGCCACAGCGCCAGCCCCTTGAAATTCTTTATTAATTTAAAAATCCCAATAGCAACACAGGATAAAGAGTTGGGCTACCATGACCATAGTATGTTCATGTGTTATGAACATGGCCCATCATGACGCATGAAATTTAGAACCTAGACTGGAGCCAGTAGTACCCTGCCCTTGCTCTGCCCCTGCATCCCTTCCCACTCTAGAGCTCCATGCCTAACACAGAACAGACCACATTTCTTGAGGTCATACTTCCACATGCAATGTGCTTTGAACTCGCTCATGCTTTGATGCATCCCACTGTTTCACAGTCAGCCTAGCACTGTGAATGTCTTCCTTGGGGACTCTCTTCCTCCATTTAATCGTATTCACAGCATGTAGCTCAGTGCAGGACACAATTTCCACCAAATAATGATGGCATTAATTGTCTAATTAAATTGAATTTGATGTTAAAAATATGTGAAGCAGGAGACCTTAAAAGAGATTGTGGAGAGAGCTGGCACTGCACTCCAGCACATTAAGCCATTGCTTGCAATGCTGCATCCCATAACGGAGTGCGGGCTTGCGTCCCGACAACTCCATTTGGAATCCAGATCCCTGCTAATGCACCTGAGAAAGCAACAGATGATGGTTCAAGAACTTGAGCCCCTGCCATCCACATGGGAGATCTGGATGGAGTCCCTGGCTCCTGGCTTTGGCCTGGCCCAACCCCATGCCATTATGTATATGTGGGGAGTAAATCAGCAGATCTAAGAGCTCTCTCTTCACTATGCCTCACAAATAAATTTGAAAAAAGTACATAAACCAAAACTATTTCTAAAAATGAAATGTACTATTTTCTTGGAGGGCTAACCACTCACCATCAGTGCACTGCCTACAAGGCTGCCTACCTACAAGTTATTTCCTTTCTTGGTGATCTAATGAAAGAAATTTGCTAACCGAAGTTCTGTCTGCATGATCAGCTTTTAATAAACTTTCCTTAATAAAACTTTAATTAAAAATTATATTAATACTTCTCATATGATGAAGCATTTCCCCAGCATTATAAATAAAGTGAGAATTTGCAAGTACTTCTGTATTTTGAGATCCAGACAACTTTCCTATCTTCGGTCCCTAAGTCTTATATCTGAGTATTCAGATCTCTAAAAACGATTCCTGGGTAGTAAACCACACTTCAGCTCAAATGGAAGGGGGAAGAGGGCTAAGAAAAATAACCAACTGTTCCACCTCCCATCTTCATTGTAATTTTGCATCTCCTAAATCTAAGGTTTCCTTTCTCTGTCCCACTCACACATGCAGCGCAATGCCTGCACATCACTTTTATAAACAGATATTTTCCCAGTATGCCTGAGCCCACTGATCTGAGCCATTCCTCTTTGAACTCTCAAAATAAGGCACTGATGTTTAACCATCCCTTGATGGAGTCCAACAATATGTGCCTTAGCAAAGAAACAATTTTATTAGCTCTTTCCCCCAATTATTCCCATAGCATTGTGGGCGAATGTCAAAAGCAACTCTTGTTGAGGCTGCCTGACAATTCTGGTGCAAGTGTTGGTTATGCACTACAGATTTATCTATGGGTCGAGATCCCTCAACAGGGAAATGGTGGTAAAAAGAGGTCCCTCTGAAACCATCAGAAGGACTTGAAATCAAGGTCTGGCCACAGAAAACTCCAGGGGAAAGGGGAGACGCAAAAATTCTTCCTTTGATTTGACGTTAAATGCAAATAATCAACTATGATTAACAGTAATTGTGTGAGAGCGAGAGACAGAGACAGATGGAAACTAAGAATGCTTTATTTAAATAAAATTCAGGAATTATTTTTCATTATTTGCCGGGAAACCTCATCATGAATTCTCAACTTTCAGGAAAAAGAACTTAACAGACAGTAAGATTATTCCTAAATCCAGAGCATCTAAAATGGCCAGCACCATTATGTTCCACTGCCATCTTTTCTAGTTTAAGTTGTTCCTCCATATAAGACACAGAATTTTAAATGTATCCCAAAAATTTTTTTTTAATCCACGGAGCATATGGTTAAAAAAAAAAAAATCAGCTGAAGCAAATGTTAAAATAACATTTAGCCAGAAATATCCCACATTCATATTCAAAAAGAACTTCAAATATTGCTTCATATATAACAGCCCCATTATGAATTATTGAAATTAACTATAGAAGTGTGCCAATGTGTTGAGACCACAACATCAATCTTTGTCTTGCTCATAATCTTGCTTGAACCTGTATAAACAAATGGCAGTATTCAAAAGCACAGTGGCTACTTTCTTGACTCTTACAGAATCACTAATAGCAGTTTATTCCTGTGAATTGAGTTAATACAAAAGATGCTTATAGCCAACAAGGCAGGGATTCTTAGAGGTTTATACTGGACATACAACTCTAAAACCTGTGTGCAATCATCTTCATTCCTAAATATGTTTCTGAGTATTTCACACCAGCAAATGTGCTTAACTCTTACAAATTTCAACATAACTGAATGGCAAAAATAAAACTGCTTAGTGTGCAAAGAACTTTCAAGGTGGCCAACATCCCAAGTACAATAGTTTCTTTCTCATACTTGTTTTGTTTAAAAGATGGCAAAACTGCTTTTGTTAACCATCAGTTATGTTAACTCCACATTTTCAAGCTGCTTTTTTAATGCAATATCTCATTTGATTCTTTTGACAAATTATGCTTAAATGCTAATGGTACAAAAATATTCTGAATGAGACTTAATCCCTGTAAATAGTTGTGGATTGGTAGAATCTTAAAACATGAACACCTGGCAATAAACTTATCCTACTGGAGTTTGTTTTAACATAACTGCTAGGAATTTTAAATGTGTATGCATGCACAAACATATGCACATTTGCACACACAAAATATTATAGTACACAGAATATTGTAATTATACAATCTAGACAAATTCACTGTGCAACCTTAGCGTTTTGAACCTCAGGATAGTAAATATGATATTTTTGCCTTCTATCAGTTCTACGCAATGGATCCTGCAGTCCATCATCTTTTTTCTTTCTGCTCTATAAACACCACATCACCATTTTCACGTGCCAGTGCCCAAACAAGAGAAAGCGAGTCCTATGTCAGCTACATGGCTGACCACCACGGCCCAGTTTCAATTGTACTGGAAAGCAACTGCATGCAAGGCTTGGGAACAGGTCTGGCACCGCTCATGGGCAGCCCATGAAAGGGAAGGCTTGGTGGACACACGCAGTGACCCTGCCTGTCGCACACCAGCAGCTTTCAGGAAATGTGGAGTGGACATAATAGGACGGAGTTCCCCTGGGGTAAGCCGCTTACGCGCTGTCTGAAACACTACTGCGGACACTTCTTTTAATGCAAGTGACCAAAGGTTATCCCTTTCGTAACAACGAAAAGTAACTTTTCAGAACTATGCAAACACAATCTGATTCTTTTTTCCAAAATTCTACGCATGTTTATTTTAGAATGGTGTGGTCCACAATATCCGTACGTATTAAGGCACTTACGACAATCAAACTGCATAATTTGTCCAAAATATGATTCGTTTTACCCACTTGACTTCCAGATTAAAAGTTAGAGCTTGAAGCCACATCTTAAACAGTAAGAGTTGAATTCAGAAGACTGCTTTCTTGGAATGTCACATCTATTTCGAAAAATAGGGAACAGAAGAGAACTTCCATGTAAGTGTCTTATATAATAATGATAGCCCAGAGAATACATAAAATAACAGTTTACTACAGGCATGATTTTTAAAATTAGTGTGTTTAGGAATCGTAAAGCTGTTTCTTATGAGTACATGCTCCTAAATATAAGGGCTAAATTTGAATGTGATACATAATTTGCACTTGTTGTTTCTGTGTTTGCAAAAACTCCCTGTGTGTAAGTCCTTTTAGAAGAAAGAACACTTCATGGTTATAAATGTTGGGGGAAATAATAGAAGGATATCTATGCAGCCAGGTTTCCTTGAAGAGAAAGAATGGTAAAGTCTTTATTTTCAAAATGAACCACCTGCTACATATTCTGGTGTAATATGTATTTACTGCATTTAACTTAATGAATGCCACAGCGAAGAAAAAGGAGATACTAAAGGCACATCTGATTTCCTTTTCCTGAACCATATTGTGCTTAAATTCTTGTCTTTCCAAAAAAAAATTTTTTTAAGATTATATCCATTTCAGTCTGGCTCATTCAAGCACCAAGCCAAACAGTCATACATACAGCCAGGTATAAAATTAATAAATCTGTCATTAAGTTGCTACTTACATGGGAAAAATGTATTTACTACTGCATATTTTAAACATAACACCTATAGAATAATCAATGTAATCCTGTGATTAAACTGATGGAAACCAATTAAAGAACTGAGAAAGGGATTTATAACGGTCACTGTTTTTAGGTTACATTTAAAATCTTTTATCTCACATTTTATCCTAAGTCACATTTCCTTGTATATGCAGTATGTAAATAGAAATTGTTAAGTTCAAAGGAGAACAACTATGTCACCTTTAACGCATGGAATAGAGATCCATTCCAATGCCATGACACACAGAAATTTATTTTCCATAGTCTGTAAACACAAATCTGCCAATCAACAGGAAAAAAAAAATTTACATCCTAGGTATTTAAACCCCAAAAGTCCTATTTCTTTATGAGACTTTATGCTTATTTCCTGTAGGTACCTGTAATTCTTAATTATATATTTACACCACTGGACAGTTTTATATTAAAATCCCCTTAGGTAAATGGGCTTTCAGACAATTATTGGTGACTGGCACTTTAATACAATTGACATAATAATTATAACTGCAATGCTTGTAAGAATAATTTTTTTAAAGAAAGTCTCAAAATTAAAGAAGACATTCAAATTAACGTTATAATACTGGTTATGATACAAGTAATCCTCAATTATAATACAGAAGTTTTTTAACATCTGTACCAAGAAATTTTAAATAGAGCTTTTTGGAAAACTATGATTTAAAACACCACTGTAACATGTGTATAATACAACATGAAAATAATACATTTCCATTTACAGTAAACCAATACCCACTGGCTGTTTGCTTCCATTTCACATATTTATTTCACACTGTATTCAAACAGTTCAAAAAGAAACACCTAACCTTGGGAAAGAATCACATCAAAATTCCTTTGTCTGAGGAAAAAAAACAGTAATTTCAATGTTAACTCTTGGGTAATTAAACTACTATTTTAATTCAGAAGAATATGCTATATTAGGATTCTGTTAAACCAGAAAAAGATTTAGGATGATATTAATGTTTTGTGAATAGGATTTAAGCCATTTGTGCTATTATAAACATCCTACTTAAATAAACAAAAAAAAAAACACTTCAAATTACTAATTCTAATTCAAGGCCAACTCCAGTTACCACCTAATTAATTTTACAGTGTGTTAATGGCATGCTCTTCCTGTTCTAATGGTATAAACTTCAGATTTTACCTTTTCTCTGAAAAACAAGACTGCCAGGAAAACAAAAGAGTTTACTAATGGTTTCCAGAGAAATGTATACACAGAAGCGTAGTTTGCCAAAAGGAACAGCTACAACCTCTGTACTCAGCTTTGATAAACTTGATATTTTTCCAAGACTTGAGATCCTTCTGATAAACATCCCACATGAATTATTTTTATGCAAGAAAGGCAAATGGCACTACAGTTTGATGAATTAATGTCACCTTTTTTTAATCTGTTTTTTCAGAAATCTAAGATACAGTACTAACGTCAACTGTCATTTCTCCTCCCCTTTGCACATGGGTTTCATTGATTTCCAAATAAACACCTGAAGATACAGAATCCTGCCAAAAATATTGTTAATACTGCCTATAGGAAACTGACCTGGCTCTATAAAATATTTCATTCAATTCTTAATTCATGAAATAACTAACATTTCATGTGACCTGAAAATATCTTGAATTTCCATTGTTCAGAAACATTTCAAATCCTCTCAACTGTGGTGTCCTGACCCCCACTATTTAGTCTCTTCCCAATGCCTGGTAAACAGCTCACCGTGAAAGTTGAGCCGTTTGAATTTCAGGGAAGCACTGCTGGTGGATGTCCTTCTCACAATAGGAATTTCCACATTAATATTTTACCCCGGCACGTTCATACATAAAACGCTACATTTTGTTCTCTTTTGAAAAGTCGTCCTTTTTCCCGATGGTGTGACCATGCACGCCCTCCAAATGACAGAAATGGTGACAAATTGCCAGTTAAAAACAACACTCCGAAAAGGTGAAATCTGGACACGTTTGGAATAGCACTGCTTCCTCAAGCGCAGTTTCTGTCTTTGACACGAAACAAGCCTATTTGCGTTCCCACTTTCTGGGCCCACCTACTAAAAGCCTTCAAAAAAAAAAAAAAATCCAACAAATGCGAGAGTGATTTCCTCCTAGGAGTGAACGATTGTAGCAGCATCCTTAGGGCACCTCTTCCTCTGTGTGTGTTTAAGACAGCGGGCTGGAACGTTCAGCCAGTGAAGAGGACAGTCACCTCCTGTGCTTCTAACAAAAAGGACCTACAAAGATCATCCAACATTCCTGCCAAATCAATGGGGAAAAAAAAAAACAGCAGGCACTGCCCTTGTGCGGCCTGGGGATGCCTGCACTGACACCTGCTGTAACCACCCCTTAACCTGAATCCCAGGTCGGACACAGCTGCAGGGAGTCAGCCGGTACCCAGTCTCCGTGAGCACCCACCCAAAACTCCAGCGCTGTGGCCACAACGCGCAGCAAACAGCTCCCCGCGGCCTCAACGCTGGGAAGGCTACCTTGGGCTTGGGTTTTATTTTGTTATGTGCAATGCATTAGGAGTGACTCATGCACTTAAGATCACCTACTCCGAGAAGCTTGGAAGTAGCTTCAAGAACCAAAATCAATGCATCCCCAGCCTGCCCGGTAGGCTATTTGGCGCGTTTTAAAAATACATATGTATGTATACACTGATGCGTGCCACTGACTGAAGTCCACAGCTTTTTTCTGCATCCTAAGGGAGTATTGAGATTTCCCATTCCTTTCCTGCTACCTTTACACAGTCTGTTTCCAAAATAGCAGCCAGGATTTTTTTTATTATTATTACTATTATTATTTCAAAGTTATTTTAGACATGTTAAAAAAATCAAATGGGAAGGGAAAGGGAGGAAAAAAAAAAGCAGGAGGCTCGGGTGAACTGATCTACCCGTCCTGGGAGCGGGAGCCTGGCACTGAGACGGAGATCGCGAGCCACAGGAGGTCCGGGCGCGTGGTCCCGGCACCTGCGGGGGCCGGGCGCGGGCGGCTTCCGGGGCGCCAGGAGCTGTGGAGCGCGCCCGGTCCGCGTGCGGACCCCGGGCGGCTCTGGACACCGCAGCCGTCAGAGCGCGCTTCCCCAAGGAAGGGCCCTGCCCCACCAGCTCCTGGTAAAACGCGCACCGCCGAGACACAACTCGGCCCGCGTCCCCTCTGGACCTCTGAACTCCTCGAGTCGCCGGGACCCCGGCAGAACCCGTGAGGCACGGCCGCCGCCGAGTCGCGGGCGCTCGTTCCCCCGCGACGGCCCCGGCCCTGCGCATTCCAGCGCCCACGGAGCCCACCCAGCCCGGCTCCGCCCGCCGCTCGCTCCCCACCCGCACCGGCGGCCGGCCGAGCCCCGCGCCGCGGGACCCCCTCCCCCGCGCCGACTTACGTGACGGCTGAAGGGAACGGCTCCTCCGACGAGGGCCCGATCAGGATCAGCCACGCCTGCCAAAGTGTCAGCGTCCAGGCCAGCGGGCGGCCCGCAGCCATCTTCGCGAGCTGGGAGCAAGCCCCTCACACGCCCCGACCGCCCCCCAGCCGGCCCCGGGGCCGGGGACCGAGCGGCGCTGCCACCCGCGGGCGGCGGCGGCGGCGGCGGCGGCGAACGGCGCGCGGGCGGGCGGGCGGCGGCGGCGGCGAACGGCGGCGCTGGGCTCTGGGAAAGGGGCGGGCGGACCCCGCTAGCGCGCGTCGGCTGTTCGGCGCCGCGGCTGCCTCGCCTCCGCCGCCATCAAGGGCGACTTTTGCCAACAGACCTCGGCGGTGCCGCCGGCGCCCGAGCGCGCACACACCACGCTCGCCCTCCCTTCGCCGCGCTTCCTCCCTGATTTATTTCCCGCGATTGCCCGGGCGGGGGCGGGGGCGGGCGCGGGCGCGGAGGAGGGGCCGGGGTGGGGGCCGGGGTGGAGGTGGTGGGAGGGGAACGGCTCCGAGCGGCCTGGGCCGGCGAGGCTGGAGGAGGCGGCCGGGGGCGGGCGGAGAGACGGGGCCGGGAGCAGCCCACCATACAAGGCAGGCAGGAAACTCCCCAAAGTGGGAGTCGGCAGGGCTGGGCTGCGGAGGCCCCGGGCCGCCGCTATTTCCGCGCGCGCAGGCGGCGCAGCCCCCTTTAGCCCTTCTTGTGCCTGCCTGGGGACTCGAGACCCGGTCTTGTGGCCACCACTGGGGGGGTTGGGGGAGTTCGACCAGGTGGCAGTTTGCCCGGCTGTGCCACGGTGGGTAGCGGGGCGGGCAGAGCGCCTGTGCTAATTGTGCCGGCGGCCCCTTCTCCCAGGTGCAGCTCGGAATGGAAGGGTCGGCGCGGGGAGGGGGCACAGGCCTCCCTCCCACGGGCTCCCGCAGTCCCTGAACCGCACTGGCCGCTGCAGGGCACGTTCAGGTGTGTCAAGTCGCGGCAGCAGCAGGCACAGGTGGCCCTCCGCGCGCCGAGGCGCCGGGCCGGGGGAGCTGCGACGTGTGCGGTGCCGTGCGGTGCCGAGCCGAGCGCGCTCCGCCTCCGCCGTCCCGGGGAAGCCCGGGCTGGGCGCGCGCCGGCCACCCCAGTGAGAGATCCCACGGCGCTGGTCCTGGGCCTTCCTCGTAGCCGTGGACCTGCCGGGTCGAGGGTGGGAAAGTTTGCTTGAGCATCTCAGACTTGCCAAGCCGCGTCGGCGGCGCAGAGGGCCCAGCTCCAGATGAGAAAAGTGGCCGTTGTGCGTGTGGGAAAGCAGCCTGTCGTTATCCAAGTACCTGTTTTTAATAATTAGCCCTTAGTGCCTTAGTTCCAGGAGGAACTAATGAAAGAAGAAAGGCCCTTATTAATTCGAAATGGATTTTCCAGTCGTCTGAAAGCGACCTCTCCGAAGACGGGTGGTGGTGGTGGTCCAAATTTTAAGTGTGTATGATTTTATGATGCTCAGTCCAGCGGTGTTTTTTTGTCCTTGCTCCCCATCTACCTCTTTTTTTTTTCCTTGTTTGCCTTATGCTCTGCATCTTTATCTTGCTCTTTGTCTGTTTTTCTGCTTTGAGTGGCCTCACAAAGGGCACCCCGCCGAGACTTAACTTACTTTGTTTTATGTTAGGCAAAGAGAATTTGGCAGCCAGTGAGGGGTGAAGTGGGGTGTAATGGGATCGAGAAGTGGAGCTCCAGAGGGTATTTTATATAACCGAAGAAAGCTTTCCACTCCAAACTAAGACAACCACATAGTGTCAAGTCCATTATTGTTTATTTTATATCTAATGATTCTAAGGCAGATTTTCTTCCCCCGCATGAGGAGTAAGAAAACCAGAGTGAAAGAAGTCCATTATTGTCTATGTGATAACTCTGCCTATGTCATAACACAGTGCGTAAAAACGTCATCATCATATATCTTGTCAATTACTCCATTAAGGACTCCAGACTTCCCACTGTGGTACACCGGTTGTCAATTTTGTATGTTTTGCAGGAGAGCCTTAAAGAATGTAATAAACTCCTAGAGACGTTAAGGCAGGCTTCGTGATTAACTTCGTTGGTCTTTGAGCCAAACCTCCGTTTCTTGGCATTGCTGTGATGAAGCGCTGTGCTCTCCAATACCTGAGGCTGTTGAAGGGAGAGATTGCTTCTACGATTCTTGTTGAAAGCGTTGGCTATCCGCTGGGAGCCTAAGTCATTCCTTAATACTCTGTTGTGTGCTGTTCCATTCATTGCTTTTACCGACCTGAACCTTTCTAATGAGGATATTCAGTGTGGATTTATTTCCTGCATATGATAGCTAAAACAAGAACATTCACCGAACATTGCTTTATGTTTCTGTTGGATTCACTACAGCCTTCTCCAATGCATTTCTTTTTTTTTTTTCCAGTTCAGCTCTATTGTTTCAGAAAACTCCATAAAAATCATATCTTATTAATTTAATAAAATTTTGCTAACTCACCAAAATTTCTCATTCGTGATAAAAATTATCAAGGGCAATATAATTTATGCAAAACATTGATAATTGGTAGCTCAGTTATTTCATAGAAATGCTGAATTTGTTCATGCACATTACACTTAGATTAACAAAATATGAACAAAAACAATAAAAATCTAATAGCCATGAAATACCCTTACTCCTTTTTTATTTGAGATTATGCTATGAATATTTGGTAACATAAAATTCTATCTTGTATTTTTATAACAGCCTATGTTTGTATGTACATAGGAGGGTATTTTTCTGTTTTTTTTTTTTCAAATCCAATTAGAATAAGACAGAGTAACCTAATGAAAATTATCTGACTCCTCTCCTTTTTTGTTCTCCTGTACAGAGATTCAAAAATGAAAAAAAAGGAAAATAATTACTCTTTAAAAGGCAATACTTTCCCACTTTTTTGCATATTTTAAGACAACCGTGTTGAAAACCTTGACAAACATCTTTATTTGCTGATATGCAGGTGAAAGTATATGAAGAGCCATAATCAGATATACTTGTGATTTAAGGAATATTGTGTTTCTATGCACAGACGTATGTGACGTTAAAGACAAAGGAACAGAAAGCTTCACCTATCCTATCTCTTTGGAGAATATCTCAGGTGAAGGAATTTAGAAAGAAACTCAGAAGTAGCCATTCCCAGAAGAACAGGTGAGGGATGTGTAGTGAATTTTTGTTAAGTCAAAGTTCATCATCAGTATTTGTAAAGCAGCATCTAGAGGCCTTCATGAAAAAACAACATGGAAAGGAAACTATCCTAAATTAAGAAACACAGGAGGCAGGCGCTTGACCCAATTGTTAAGGCCTCAGTCAAGATACTCGCATCCCACATCAGAGGGCCTGGGTTTCTACCTGACTATGGATCCTACTCCAGCTTCCCCCTACTGAAGACTCTGGGAAGCAGCAGTAGTGGCCCAGGTGAGTCCCTGCCACCCACATGAAAGACCTGGATTGAGGTCACAGCTCCCAGCTTTGGCCTGGCCCAGCCCTGGCCATTTTGTCCATTTGGGAAGTGAAGCAACATATGGAAGTTCCCTCTCTCCCTCTCAAATTAAAATAAATAAATAAATAAACATGTTTTTAGAAATAAACCAAGGAAGACAGAACAGGAGCAAGCATATAACAGATTTGCAGAAGTTATATAAAGGGGTGCAGGTTGTAGATGTTTGTGGTGGTGTTTAAGACACTGCCCAGGATTGCCTGCATCCTATGTCAGAGTGCCTGGGTTCAAGTCCTGGCTCTGTTCTCCATTCCAGCTTTCTGCTGATATGCGTCTTTCTAGGCAGCAGGCGATGGCTCAATTAGTTGGGTCCCTGCCACCCACACGGGACACTCAGAGTTCCAGGCTCCTGACTTAAGCCTCGCCCAGCCATGCCTGCTGTGATCATCTGGGGACTGAACCAGTGGCTGAAAGGTCTCCCTCTTTCTCCACCTTTCTAACAAACAAAGCTTAATGATAAAAGTGTTCAAATATTTTGTATAAACAGGCAATTATTTAGAAGAAATTTTGCCATGACCCAATTGACAGAGAATGGCATAAACTCTTAAGAAATACCTTTTCTAAACAGACGGAAAGGAGCATGAAGCAAATGTTTATTGGAAGTTTATTACTTGCCCATTGGAGTCCTCGATTGGCAAACTTATGCTAACTTGAGCATTGAGGAAAAAAAAACTAGCTATTAAAAAATGCCATCATATCTTTTCAACCCAATAATAGCTTTTCTTTTGAATTTCTTATAGAACTTTTCATTCAATTCCTTTTATTTTTATTCTTCCTTTCCCCTTTCCCTCACTAAACACAAGGACTTCTTAGAAAGCAATCAGGGCCTAAGCATGACTTTCTTTTTTAAAAAAGCAAACTCTATTCAACTCTAAAAATCTAGATTTCACAGTAAGATTCTTCTTTAAAGTTAAAGCTACTTGTTTTGTTTCCTTTGAGTTGTGAGTTATAGAACAAAGGAATATGGAATCCACATTCTTGGGCCTACATAGATAAAGGGAAATAGAGAATGCAGTTATTTATTTATCCAAATATTCACCAGCAATGGAAACACAATGGAAAGTGGTTAATGAGAGGTAGATAGCAAAAATTGAAATGATTAAACCCATGATTATTGCAAAATTTCCTGGCTTTTTTTGTTTTTGGGGTTTTTTTTCTTTTTTTTTTGTTTGTTTGTTTGCTTTTATGGATACAGTGTTCTGACATGGGGCTTTTCTTATTCTTTAAACACAATGGAACACCAGTGTAGCTGAGTGTATTTCTGTAAGAATTTGGGTATGTTATGGGTCAAATTCACCTCCTGAACAATAACTCATTACTGTAAGGCACAGGTAATATACAAGTTAGTCAGTTAAACAGGTGTCCACGGAAGCCCCACAAAACAGTCTTGGGGGGCCGGTGCCGCGGCTCACTAGGCTAATCCTCCGCCTTGCAGCGCTGGCACTCCGGGTTCTAGTCCCGGTCGGGGCGCCGGATTCTGTCCCAGTTGCCCCTCTTCCAGGCCAGCTCTCTGCTGTGGCCCGGGAGTGCAGTGCAGGATGGCCCAAGTGCTTGGGCCCTGCACCCCATGGGAGACCAGGAGAAGCACCTGGCTCCTGCCTTCGGATCAGCGCGGTGCGCCGGCCGCAGCGCGCCGGCCGCGGTGGCCATTGGAGGGTGAACCAACAGCAAAAGAAGACCTTTCTCTCTCTCTCTCTCTCTCACTGTCCACTCTGCCTGTCAAAAAATAAATAAATAAATAAATAAATAAAAACAGTCTTGGGGTGTCGCTCCCCGTCTTCGTGGAGGAACGACACAGGACCCTGCGCTGTTCTTTCGTCCGCTCTGCCCTCCCCAGGTTTGCTGCTGGTTCTTCCCGGGTTGGCTACCATCCCTTCCACCTCCGTGGAAGGGCGGTTCCCCCTGCCACATTCCCCACTTCCGCGGGGGAGCGGCACACCGCCGGCCGGCTCTCTCGGGGGCTGCACAGATAGATGTTCCCCTTAGATGTTCCTGGTGCATGTTGTCTCTCTCCTCCTTTATAGTCCTCCTCCGCCAATCCCAACTCGGCTGCCCACACGCCGAGTACGCTGCTCTCCTCCAATCAGGAGCAGGATCAGCTCCTGGAGGTCATCACTCAAGTTGGCAAGAGGCAGCTGCGGAGAAGCTGTTTTCTCCTCTCCCAGCGCCATATTGTGGGAGAGCAGATGCATAGAATAAGTCTTAATTCCAGTAACTTAGTCTAGTCCGAGTTGCTCCCAGTTGCTCCCCACATTGGGGTTTCTCCCCCAGCTGTAATGAAAATGGAAGAGAAAACAAGGGGTGATTTTTTTTCCCAGCCTCATGTTTTAGATTGATACGACTAAAATTCCTACCGTTATCATTGAGAATATGTGACCCTGTGGCCATCCCAGTGAACTTACAATGAAAATCCTATATTCCACTGATAAATGAGTAAACTAGAGATGATATTATTGCCATCTATCACAGACGGGAGATGTGAACTTTGAAGTTTGGTATTTGAAAACATTTGAAACTCAGTATAGAGCAAATATTCTCCAGTAAAGTATTTTCCTTAAGATGTATAAGGTGATAGTATATAATTCCTAAGGGTTTTTGATAGTTTGGGGAAGAAATCTTTGGGAAGATATCGAATGCCATCAGATATGCTATTGTGTTTTCATAACAGACCTGGCAGTATCTCAATGCGGTGTACCTTTCCAACTAAGGACAGGGATTTACAATGTTGTTCTAAAATGGTTAGAGCTGTTTACAATTCCAAGCTGCACGTACAAGGGCAATTTAAAAAGTTCATGGAAAATGGAATTAGAAAATAAATTAATTTTGGCAGAAAAAACTGGAATTCATGCATAGCTTTTTTGTAATAGACATTTCTGTGAACGTCTTGAAGATGCCTTCATATTTTATTACTTAGATGTTGCTGTAAGAGATCAATCTGTCTTCTGCTCAGATGTCATTCATTTTTGAGAATATACTTTATGCTGTCAAGATACTTGCAGATGAATTTTCTGTTATTTTAAAATAACCAAATGCTTAACTTTAAAATATCAGAATTCCAACATGGAGACTTAGAGGTTGATCATTGTCCAGTGACATTTAATCTGTCTTCCATTAATAATGCTCTTAACTTAATGATGTCATTGCACATGTCACTATTTGTAACAAGAGCAAGCTGTTTTCTTTGGGAAGACTATGTATATTGTCACTTCTGTGAATTTCTGTTAGGCTCTAAAAATTCCTTTTATTCCATATCTGAGTCCTTAGCCCTTTCAAAAGATGTTCAGATAGTGGATTGGATACACATTTCCTTTAAATTTATTTTTTATTTCTCAAAATATGCAAAACTTTTCCCTTTCAATAACAACGCATTCTTATCAAACTGTCAGCCTAATAACATCCACTCTTGTGAACTGGAGACTTGAATCAGTCTGAACAAAGACCAGTGTGGCTCATCAGGTTTCAGGAACACAACTCTGTTCTGTTTTGGCTTTTCTTCCCCAATTTAATCATCCTGTTCACTCCACCCCTGCTCCACCCCTTCTTTTGACCTCTTTTCCCCCAAAAAGGCAATAGCTCAGTGTCTTTCACACAGAGGGACTTTTTTTTCCCTTAAGTAATACAAAAGGAAAAGAAGTGGTAAAATTAGTAAAGGCACAGAGAAGTTCCACAGAGAAAAGGAAAATTGAAAAAAGATGGAGGAACGCTGTGAAGGAAAGGAAGAGTTTTCACATAATACACATAAACACAATGCCCCCCTAAAAAAAGTTAAGACAGACAGCAAGAAATAGGAAGGCCAAAAACTGTGAACATGAGTGAAAGGGCAGCACAACTCAATTTACTTCAATGTTGAATCAATAAAAATTTTTATTGCTAGACAAATATAAGACATATCCACTATCTTCCAATTTTATTGAAAACAAGGATAATTATTCAAGACACTTTTTATAATTTAAAAGTAGAACAGGTTGCCTGATGTTAATATTTAACCAATTTTTTAAAACAAAAAAATAAATATTTGGGATGGGTGGTTATTTGAGAGGTGGGGATGCCAGTTGGGATCTGTATCCCATCAGAGTGCCTGGGTTCAAGTCCCAGTTCTGCTTCCAGTTCCACCTTCCTGCTAATGCAGACCCTGGGAGGCAGCATGTGATGGATGACTCAAGTAGTGGGGTGTCTGCCTCCCAGGTGGAAACCCGGATTGAGTTCCTAGCTCCCAGTTTCAGCCTGTGCCAGTCCTAACTGTTTTGAGCAGTTGAGGCATCCCATATGGGCACAGGTTCAAGTCCTGGCTGCTCCTCTTCCAATCCAGCTCTCTGCTATGGCCTGGAAAAGCAGTAGAAGATGGCCTAAGTCCTTGGGCCCTTGCACCTGAGTGGGAGACCGGAAGAAGCTCCTGGCTCCTGGCTTCAGATCAGCGCAGCTCTTTCCGTTGCGGCCAATGGAAAGAACCAACGGGTGTGAACCAGCGGAAAGATCTTTCTGTCTCTCCCACTCACTGTAACTCTACCTCTCAAATAAGTAAAATCTGGAAGGAAGGAAGGAAGGAAGAAAGGAAGGAAGGAAGAAAACGGAAGGGAAAAGAAAAAAAGGAAGGAGAGGCAGACAGAAAGGATCTTCCATCCAGTGGTTCTCTCTCAAAATACCTGCAACAGCCAGGGCTGGTTTAGACCACAGCTAGGAGCTTGTGGGTGGCATGCATCCCAGGGTGAGCATTAGCAGGAAGCTGGATCCGGGGAACTCAAACGAGGCACTCCCAAATGGGATGCAGGCATCCCAAGCTGGCAGTGAAGGCACTCAGCCAAATGCCTGCGCCAAGGATTTTTATGTAAACTTGGGAAAACATCATAATCCACTGCATGCGGAATATTGTTTTGTATATAATTTTTATGGTCAATCACTCATGACCCTTAATGATACCTATGTCCTTTTTCTGTTCAACCTTCGGAACAACTTCTTTCTAACTGTACTTTCTTTTTTTTCCACCAAAGCTCATGAACAACAATAGGAAGGAGTAAACGGGATTAGGAGAAAAAGGCAACAAGGACTTAGCTACTTCAGTGATCAACTTGTTCTACCCTGAAAAATTGCTTATGTTTATAAAAATGTTCATGAACTCTGTGCTGAGTCATGTGTCTCAGGCTCCTTCCCATGTCTCACATTCATTTGTTCGTAAGAAAACTTGAACTCGTCCATATCTGGGCCTCCATCTAATATCCAGGTTTTTTGTTGTTGTTGTTGTTTTTAGAGAGAGAGATTGATTGATTTACTTGGAAGGCAGGGTGACACAGATAGGAAAAGAGAGAGAGATCTTTGTTCCTCTGATTCATTCCACAAAAGCCTGCAACAGCTGGGGCGGGGCCAGGTGAAAGCCAGGAGCTAGGAACTCCATCCAGGGTTTTGAGCCTGGGTACTTGAGCCGTCTACTGCCTCTTTCCTAGCTCATTAGCAGGGAGCTGGATTGAAGGCAGAGCAGCCAGGACTCAAACAGGCACTATGATAGAGGATGCCAGGGGGCCAAATGGAGGCTCAACCTGCTGCACCACAACACCCACCCCATATTCTACACTCTTGATCTCAGATATTCTGTTGACTCTTGAATCATTAGGAACTCCTCCTTTATTAAGGATAACTATGCTGACATGTGGTGGTGTGTTAGAAATGGCACAGATGTATCTACAAAGCTTATCCACAGCATGTATTTGAACCCAGCAGGATTTGAACCCAGGCACACGGCCTCAGGTCCCCTGGCTCTTAAACACCATGCCTTATGGTCCAATTCTTGCTCTGCTGTTTAGTAGCTTAGGGATATAGATGGAGTCTCTTACCCTTCCTAGCTGTAGTTTTCAATTTCTTAAGAAATCATGAGGCTAATGCTATGAGGATGAAGATAATGCTGTATAGAAATAGTTAGATCCTTGGTTCATCCATAGCCATGCCCACAGTCAGGGACATTGAGGAAAACAGATAAACATGTGGCCATTCAAGTTGAAGGTTTCTCCCTCTTCATGGACTTCAGCTGAAAACAAATCCTTGTATGTGTTGCAAGTCACTGTAAACACTACTGAACAACTACTTGTAAGAACAATTAACCAGTGTGTGGCAAACATGTGATGAATCTTTTTTTTTTTTTTTTTTTTTTTGACAGGCAGAGTGGACAGTGAGAGAGAGACAGAAAGGTTTTCCTTTTCTGTTGGTTCATCCCCCAATGACCGTCGCACCACGCTGATCCAAAAGCAGGAGCCAGGTGCTTATCCTGGTCTCCCATGGGGTGCAGGACCCAAGCACTTGGGCCATCCTCCACTGCACTCCCTGGCCACAGCAGAGAGCTGGCCTGGAAGAGGGGCAACCAGGACAGATTCCAGCACCCTGACTGGGACTAGAACCCGGTGTGCTGGCGCCGCAAGGCGGAGGATTGAGCCGCGGCGCCAGCCACATGTGATGAATCTTAAGATGTACTTGTGCTCTGAGAAAGTACTACTGTTTCACTCATTCTTCTGAAATTTGTAAGTGTGTGCATTCTTTGAAATGTACCTAATACGTTAGTACACCGGAGATCAATAAAGGTTGAGACTATTGATTTAGAAAAAAGCCTATAAGAATGAAAATGCTGTCCAAGAATCAGTAAACCTTTTTGGAAATACAATGTATGCAGGCAGATTTAACTGGAAAAATAATGATTGGAACTATGTAATACAGGGTTTTTTCAATTTGTTTTTAACAACTTTATATATGTATATTCAGATACAATAAAATTCACCCAAATAAAATGTAAATTCCAATGGCTATTGGTATTATAGAAATATTTTTATGATACTAAACTATCATTTTTCATTAAAAAATCAGGCAGGCATGCGGCACAGCAGTCCAAGACACAACATGGGACAGGAAAAAAGGAAGGAAGATAGAAAGATTTATTAAAAATAAAATTTCAGAAAATCAGCCAGTACATGTTTAATTCTGTATACTATTGGATGAGAACTACACACATTGGCTCTGTGTGGAAATGTGACAGATACCAGTTTAACTTTGTAATTATTTCAGGTAAATGTTAGTGACCTTGACATTGAAGGCATACTGATTCCTAGTGACCAGAACTTTTCTGTATATAAAAACTTAACCTTGGGGAGGACATTTAGTCTACCTGTTAAGACAAACACATCCTATGTTGGAGCACCTGGATTCAATTTCTATCTCTGGCTCCTGACTCCAGGTTTCTGCTAATGCAGATCCTGGGGAGGCAATAGTGTTGGCTCAATCTGGGCTCCTTCCAGCCACGTGGGAGACCTGGATTGAGTTCCCTCCTCCTGGACTCTTTTGGGCATTTGGTGTTTGAACCAGTGCATAGAAGCTCTCTCCTTCTGTCTCCCTCTATCTCTGTGACTCCCTGCCTCTCAAATACATAAGTAAAAACAAATTTAAAAACATAAAAATCCTTAGCCTCTCTCCTTGACATAGTCCATTTTAGGTAATTAATCACTATGGGAAGCTTATACTAACTTTCATATTTAAAAAATAATTATCTGGATCCCCTGTGAAACACTGCTTTGAAAACAATAAAACTGCAATTCAGATTGGCACATCACATCTATTTCTTTATTTGTATCATTTATGTATATGTGTAGAGTTTATTTTATGTTGTCATCTTTTTACTTGTACAATGAGAAGAATATTTATGATATTGAAGTAGTAAGGCTGTAAATGGCATTTGGCATTTGCATTCATCAGATACGTCAACTTTGCTTCTACACTGAGTCACTGGCTACACATATTTATTGCTGCATGTACTGTTCTTCCATAAACAGCAGTACCTCAGTAGGACACCTTCACATTACTGATCATTTTTCCCTTTCAATGGAGAAGAAAAAAGTGAAACATTTTACAGAAACAAAATATTCTCACCTTGATCAAGTAAATAAGAAGCTTTAAAAAGGTGAATATGACAACACAAAGACAATCAGATCAATAAATTCTGACAATACATTTTGTTCTGGTATATTCTATTGGATCTCCAAATGTTTTATTTTTGTTTTCTCAATGATACATTAAAATAGCTGAGTTCAGTGCTGTTTCTTATAACAGATTTTTTTTAAAAATTTAGTTTGTTAAAATGTCTTTTGAAAGGCAAAGATGCAGAGAGAGGCAGAAATCTTCCATCCACTGGTTCACTCCCCAAATGCCCACAGCAGCCAAGGATGGGCTGGGCTGAAGCTAGGAACCCAGAACTTCATTCAGGTCTCCCATGTGGGTGACAGTGGCCCAAGCACTTGAGCCATCACCTGCTACATCCCGGGGTACACATTAGCAGGAAGCTGAAATAGGAAGCAGAGTAGTCAGGACTTGAACCAGGCACTCTCACAGGGGATGCAGGCATCCTAAGCATGAACTTAACTCCTGCACCAAACTCATAGACTGAAAACTTAAAAAAAATTGACGAAAATGTTTCTTTAGGGGCCAGCGCCGTGGCTCACTAGGTTAATCCCATGCCTATGGTGCCGGCATCCCATATGGGCGCTGGTTCTAGTCCCGGTTGCTCCTCTTCCAGTCCAGCTCTCTGCTGTGGCCCAGGAGGGCAGTGAAGGATGGCCCAAGTGCTTGGGCCCTGCACCCACATGGGAGACCAAGAGGAAGCACCTGGCTCCTGGCTTCGGATCGGCGTAGTGCCAGCTGTAGCGGCCATCTGGAGAGTGAACCAGCGAAAGACCTTTCTGTCTCTCTCTCTCTCACTGTCTATGATTCTACCTGTCAAATTAAAAAAAAGTATTTATCTAAAAAAATGGTAATCATAATGTTAAAATACAGGCAATCATCAACTTATATACATGTATTGCAAATGATCATTTTTGTATCAGTCTTTGTTTTGAAACAAATACTGTGCTTTCATGAAAGAAGATGCAAACTTTAATTAGGAACCTGAGCAATTCAAATTTCTGCTTAGTTTCAAATCTAGCTCTACAATCACCATTCTAGCCATAAAGTTTTATAGATGCAAAATAATATTTATATTGATAACCCTGGAAATATTAATTGATGGACTGATCACTTAATTATATTAATAGCATCAAGAGTGATTTGCTGTATTTCACTGAGGAAAAAAAGGCCAAATTTTATCTCACACCTGTAGAATATAGAGATGTAAATGCATAATGTGACTGAAGAGCTCACCATGATACAGACTGGAAATGCAACTGTGTGTCTTTAATCATTCATTTATATATTTATTCTCTCAGTCTTCTACTCTGTATGAATTACCTATTCATTTGTTATTACCATACTAAGAGCTAAACATTCTGTTAAGAATCAAGAGGTACATATATTTCTCCTTGCCGCTCAGAAGCTGAGTTACATGTATATGTTTATGTGTTACATATAAATGTCCTGATGCATGATGCCTTTGTTACTTAAAAAGTATTAAAATTGGAAACTTGTGCCCAGAATAGCAAGTCAAGAACTCTTATAAATAACGTTGCTAGTGGGAATGTTAAAATACAGCAGCTGCTTTGGAAAAGCTTAAACATAGAGTTTCCATTTGATCCAACAATTCCACCCTTAAATATTTATCTAAGAAAGACAAACAACAAAAGCTCATCCAAAATATGTACATGAAATACTCATAGCAGGGATCTTCTTAGTAATACAAACACACGAAATGCCCATGAATGGGTAAACAAAATGCAGTATATCCATTGAATGGAACATTATTTAACAATAAAAATGGAATACTGAAACATACTGGATGAATCTTGAAAACATACCAGGTGAAAGAAGCAGCCCCTGAAAGACCCCGTAGAGTATAACCCTATGTGTATGACATATCCAGATGAGACACATCCATAGAGATATAAATTAAATTAATGTTGGCCGAGGGTTAGAGAGAGGTGAGGAATGACTGCTAATATGTATGGTGTTTTCTTTAGGGATGATGGTATATGTTCCAAAATTGATGTGGTTATGGCTGTAGAACTCTAAAAATTCACTAAATACAGCTGAATATAATTTAAATGCCTGAAAACATGACCAGACTGCCAGTGTTGTAGGCATGGTTGTCTCTGGTGAAATAACGGGCTCAGTAAATATAATTATGAAAGAAAGAAAAAACCCAACGGAGGGCAAGAGGCCCAAAGCAACACTTGCAAGAAGTGATCAGAGTTTGACAAGGTGTCTGTGTAAGCAAACCACATCCCTATTATCCCCTGAAGGCTCAGAATTGATTCCTGGGAGGGGTCTACTGTGTAAACGTCAGGGCTCGTCCTCTTCTACGCAGTTTCAAAGCACATACTCAGCCCCTGGAAAGGGAGGTCCAGGCTGTATGCAGGAGCTGCTGGGAGAAAACTCCAATGGCAGCAAGAAGGCTGTGGTTGTCCTTTCAAAACGACAGCGTCGTCCACACAGGCTAATGGTGCTCTGCCTTGAGCATGTGTCACAAACACCTTCCAGACTTGTTCAACAACAGATTACTGGGTTAAGCCACTGTCCGTAGCACCAGCATCCCATGGGGCAGGGTTTCCAGTCTTCTCCACTTCCAATCTAGCTCCCTGCGAATGCACCTGGGAAAGTCCTTAGGCCCTTAGCACCCATGTGGGAGACCCCAGTGGAGCTCCAGGCTCCTGGCTTCCGCCTGACCCAGTTCTGGCTTTTGTGACCATCTAGGGAGTGAACCAGCTAATGGGAAATCTCTCTCTCTCTCTCTCTCTCCCTCCCTCCCTCCCTCCCTTTTTCTCTGTAATTCTGACTTTCAAATAAATAAATAAATCTTCTCCAAAAAAGCAGATTACTGATGCCCAAGCTCTGAATTTCTACCAAAATTGCAAGTGACTCTGATTCTGCTGGTCAGGGGATTGCACTTCCAGAACTATTTGTATATACGTAAGTTATTCATAAAGTGACTATATCAGAATGGAAGGTGATGTGAGATGGGATGGGCCAGCAAAGGGGAGAGGACGACATAAAGGATATGACACATAGAACACAAATGTGTAGGCCAAAGCCTATAACCCAGGATCACCTTGGGACACGAGAAGAAGGGTGGTTTAGTCAAGTGAACTTTATGATCAGGCATTCCTATTATCAACAGTTTCTGAGTTAAGCTGCTGGTGGTATCTGCTTCTCCCTTTCATGGGTCAAGGTCACTAACACTGGCACATGGCTTTCTCCCAATGCACCTAGAAAGTCAGTGTATGATGGCCCAAGTATCTGGGCCCTTGCCACCCACTTGGGAGACCTGATGGATTCAGGATTCTGGCTTCAGCCTAACCCAGCCCTGGCTGTTGTGGCAATTTGGGGAGTGAACCAGTGATGGAAGTTTCTCTCTCATTCTCTCTCGGTCACTCTGACTTTCAAAAAATAAATCATTTTTAAAAAGTTAGCTTGCTTTTGGTAAGAAAATCAGTATAGATTTGATTCAATACATGTATTTCACTCTGAAATTGAATGGGACATTTTATTTAATTTACCATAAATATAAGTTGTAAGAACAATAAAAAGAAAATGTTATTAGCAAAATGCTCTAAACAGTCTTGAATGTTTCTCAAGTCTACTTTAAGTGGCATTGAAGGACAATTTCATTCATTTTCACCATTTCTAATAAAACTTGGATTTATGTAGGCCACAGAATCCTTTCAGAGAACAAAGCCAAAAGTAAAGCAAAATTCTTTATTGTGGTTAAAAATAGGAGTTAGTCTTATTGCCTTGAGCAGAAAAGTAATCTGGATACTCCAAAGAAAATGTGGTTATAGAGGGGAAGAGAATTTGATAGAGAAAATATAGACATGTATTCAGCTTCCTCTTCTTTAAGAATTTTCCAAAGAAACCTGTATCATCTGGAGTTGGGTGCTTGGGTTCTTTACTTCTGTTTTGTCAACTAATATGAGTGAACAGATAGGAGCACTAAGACAGAGACTGGCATAAATAAATATACAGATTCAGTGGTATAAAACTTACTAATTTAAATTAGAGTTTTGCAGGGCAGGCGTTGAGGCTCAGCAGGTTAACCCCTGTATGGGATGTCCATATCGTGTACCAGAGTGCCACACTGAGTCCTGCCTCTGCTTCCTTTTACTACATCTGAGAGGCAACAGATAATGGCCCAAGTATTTGTGTCATTCACATGGGAGACCCGATGCACTTCTTGGCTCCTGGCTTTCATCTGGCCCAACCTGGAGGGCATTTGTGGAGTGAACCAGAGAATGGAAAAGCTGTCTCTGTGCCTCTCTCTTTCTGTGCCACTGTGCCTTTCAAATAAATAAAATATTTTAAAAAGAATTTTGTAGACAAAACAACTTGAAAATCATTTCCAGGACTGGCGTTGTGGCATAGTAGGTTAAGCCATAGCCAGCAATGCCAGCATTCCATATGGGTGCTGGTTCATGTTGCTGCTGCTCCACTTCCAATCCAGCTCCCTGCTAACGACTCAGGAAAGCAGCAGAGGATGGCTTATGCACCTGGGTCCCTGCTATCCACGTGGGAGACTTGGAAGAAGCTCCAGGCTCCTGGCTTCAGCCTGGCTAAGCACTGGCTGTTGAGGCCATCTGGGGAGTAAACCAGCAGATGGAGGATCTCTCTCTCTCCCTTTCTCTCTGTAACTCTGTATTTCAAATAAATAAATAATATTTTAAAAAATAAAAATAATTTCCAAAGCCAAAATATGTATGTAATATTTTACTTCATGAAAAACTAGGGCAAAGAAATGGGTTAATTCTTATTATCTGTTCAGTACTTCCAAATATCTAGGTCCATAGAATTTTTCTTATGTATACCACTTTTTAAAAAGATTTATATATATATATATGTACATATTCATCTTTAATATAAAAAATAGTCTCAGCCTTAGAACTGATTTGACAAGTTAAATTCACACAAAACCAAAACCCTTAAAAACAAAAATTGATTGAGGATCATGCTAAATTACATTAAACAATGTGTTTTAACTAGTTCTTACTTTTTAAGGCATATCCAACAGAACAGTCAACAAAATGGACATTTCTGTGCCTAAATAGCTACACATCTTAGTACTGATTAAAATAGAACTAAATGTTCACTCATGCTATGGTTTTCATGAATTTTGATATTTTTAGTAGTGGAAAGTTGAATTCACTTTATAATACTTTCTACTTTTATAAATTGAGTTTTTCTCTTTATGTAGGTAATTCATTATTTTTATAAATATTTATTTATTTGAAAGGCAGAGAGAGAGAGAGAGAGAGAGAGAAGGAGAGAGAGAGAGAGAGAGATCTTCCATCTGCAGGCTTATTTCACAAATGGCCACAATAATCAGAACAGGAAGCTAAGAGCCAGGAATTCCTTCTGGGTTCCCCATGTGGGTAACTGGGACCCAAGTACCTGGACCATCATCTTCTGCCTTCCCATGGCATTAGCAGGGGGCTGGATCAGAAGCAGAGTATCCAGGAGTTGAACTGGCACTCCTACATGGGTTGCTGGCATCCCAGGCAGTGGCTTAACCTGCTGTGCTACCATGCTTGCTCTGTAGGAAATTCTGTATTATGTTAACGTTGATTTATGTGACACATAAACCCTTAAATATTGATAGCTTCACAGAGAAGGAAATTAGGTTTTGTTCACTTTGTAGTCCTTGCAGACTTGCCTGTCACCAGCAGATTTCTCCAAGTAGCATTTCAAAGAATAAGGCTCTTTCCTTCTTGAAAATCTGCTGTCTCCTAGGGCATCCAGACAAAAGGAGACTGGACAAAGAGTATCCACTTCTTAACAGCATATGACTTTTGCTGTCATTCCTTTGGGGTTAAACCACTCATATGACCCAATCTAGATTCCCCATGGAAGTTGCAGGGGAGAATCTGTTCTGTCTCAATCATCTAATTGAAATGCCGAGGTCAACTCAGAAGAGGGCAGTAACTTCATTGAAATTCTACAGAAGCTCGGGCACTCATTCTGGTGGTGAATCAGCTGACTGTCACAGACTACCCTTTAACCATAAAAGTCCCTGCTTCCTTCTTCCCCACATGGAACACTCTCTATTTCTTTAAGCTCCATTTCTGTCCCAAGTTTTTATCCAGCTCAATGTTAAGGATCTCTACATAATGGACGGGTTTCCATGGGTCTCCACAATCCAAGTTTCCCGACCCCCTTGTCACCACTCACCTGCAATACAAAGATTGGGCAGAGAAAAGATTGCTGCACCAATACTCATTTGCAAAAAGGAGCCTGTATTTAAACCCAGCACCTCCTGTTCCTCAGCGCTGACAACATCTTGCTGAGCAGACATGAGCAAAATATTTACTCTTGCAAAAGATCTCTCAGACCCTGGTCTCCATCTCTGAGTCGGATTTCCTTCTCTATTCTCTTTGATAGCTCCTGGGTCTCAGTTTCTGGGAGGTTTGTTCTTGTCCGTTATCCTCCATGACTGATTCTTAAGGGAAGAGTGGGGAATGGTAGGAAGAACAACAGCTCCTAAAAGGCTTTTCATCCAAATCCTTTAAACCTGTGCATATGCCATATAACGCGGCAAAGGAGAATCAAGACTGCAGGTGGGATTAAGGTTGCTCCCTGACTTGGAGAACAGCAGATAATCCTGGATGATCCAGGTAGGCACAGTGTAATTAGAAGACTCTTCTAAGTGAGACAGGAGAGTCAGCGGCACAATGAAGGCTTAAATGCCTTTGCTGGCTTTTACCATGAAAAGAGTCTTCAGAGCTAAGGAATGCAATGGTCTCTAGATGCTAGAAAAGCAACAGAACACTCTCCCCTGCAGTCTCCATGAGGAATGCAGCCCTGCTGACATTTTGATGTTAGCTCAAGAGATCTGTGTTGGATCTCTGAGCTCCAGAGTCAAAAGATAATAAATTTGTGCTGATTTAAGCCACTGTATTTTTTTTGTAATGTGTAATGGCAGCAATAGGAATCAAATGTGCCCTCTTTGGGAGCTACACAAATTTTGGTCCACAATTTAAATTACTGCAGATCTTGGGGAAAACAGACTTTTTTTTTAGATAGTTGAGAGCTTTTTGCCTAAAACAGAGTTCTGATCTAATTACATCAGCCAAGTTACAACAACCACACTCGAAGTTCTTTCCTACTGTATTAGTCTGCTTTTCATTAATTCAGCAAAAATACCCAAGAGGAGATTCTTGGGAAAGAAAAGGTCTGTTTCGGCTTCCAGGTTGGAGGTCACAGCTCAGAACTGGGTGGTCTGGCTGCCGTGTGTCGGCTGACACTGGTCATTGCCAGTGTGAAGGAGTGATCACATGCTGAGCCAGAAAGCAGAGAGAGAACAGCTAGGCAGAACCTGAACTCAGATAATCAAACCTCTTCTCTCCAAGGACATGCCCCCCAGATGACCTAACGACCTCCCCCCAGCCCCACCTAGGGTTTTTAGAATGGACAAGGCCTTAAGCAAGCAGCACCTTAAATCGTAAAAAATAACAATTGGGTGTCGATGTTCTAAAAGCAAAAATCATTTTGCACACTGAACATAAGGAAAGACTACTGTATAGCTTTCTTTTCCTTCAAAAAGAAGAAGAGCTTTGCTTAATGGTCACATACTTTAATTGGAGTAAAACTAATGCTTACCAGTCTCCAGTTGTATTTAGCTTCTGGTTGGAATTTGAAAAAATGAAAACCTAAATAAAATAGGTGAAAGTTCCTTGACTATTCATGTGAACACACACACATACACCAATGCCTTTGTATAACAGCAAATCAGATAATTTCTGCCTGCATTTCAATGGAGACAACTTACTAATATATTTGTCCTGGCTAGGTGCATGGGATCCCCAAATTCAATTCTGTGCTATAGGCTGTTGGACAATTACCTGCCCTTGTTACTGATACATATTAATCATACATGGAACAGAGTAGTTTATTTAAATTTTTTCATTTATTTTTTATTTGAGAGGCAGAGAGTGAGAATGAGAGTAAGAGCAGGATTCTGTCCTATGGTTTACTCCCCAGATGCCTGCAAGTCTCTGATGTGGGTGGCAGGAACCCAGTTCCCTGCTGCCTCCCAGGGTGTGCATTACCAGGAAGCTGGAATCAGGACTGGATCCACGACTCAAACTCAGGCACTCTGATATGAGACGTGGGCATCTCATGTGGCCTCTTAACTGCTATGGGAAGTGCTCAACACAGAAAATAGAATATTTTTAAATGATGCTTATTTATAAAGGCCTTGTTAACCAGGACATTATTTGTAGCCAGGATAGAGATCCACTGGTTTAGGGGTATTTGGTACTACATACTGGGAAGTGAAATATCAAGCATGAAAATGTTGGTTAGTTACAGAACTGAGTGCAAGGGTAGGCAACCCAGATGAAGGTCTGGAACACACACCTCTCATCTGTCAAAGTTTACAATAGTTCCTGGGAAGGAGAGCATACACATGCAGAGTATAGTGGTCTCTGTCACCTTGGATCTTACAATTTGGTCATGGAAAGGCCTTAAGCAAACAGCACATTTAATTACAGACACTGAGAAGAGCCATAGATGACAAGTACAAGGCACTGGGGCAGAGTTCCACTACAACACAATATTGATTGGTGAGTTAGTAAATAGTTTCACAGAGTAGGATGCAGAAGAGGAGTGGTAGGCAGCGCGGTGAAATCACTCCAGGGGGAGGCAAACCACGTGGAGCACCAGAGCCGTATTCCTGATCTGACAGAAGGAAATCAGCAGCAGCACCCCAAATCTTCTCTGAAAAACAAGCAGAAAAGTCACATCATACATTTTTAAAAATATCTATTTATTTATTTGAAAGGCAGAGTTACAGAGAGGCAGGGACAGAGAGAAATAGAGGTCTTCCACGTATTGGTTCACTCTCCAAATGGCCACAACGTCCAGAGCTGGGCCGATCCGAAGCCAGGAGCCAGGAGCTTTCTCTGGGTCTCCCACGTGGGTACAGGGGCCCAAGGACTTGGGCCATCTTCTACTGCTATCCCAGGCCACAGCAGAGAGCTGAGTCAGAAGTGGAGCAGCTGGAACTCAAACTGGCACCCATATAGGATGCCGGCACTGCAGCCAGAAGCTTTAACTGCTATACCACAGCGCTGACCCCCACATAAAATATTTAAAGGCATCAAAGATTGCTAACTAAACCAGAGCAAAGGGCCAAAATTTGGAGAGAGGGGGACCGCAGGGAAGTGAGCTATGGTTTCCTCAGTAAGCACCTGGGACTGTGGGCTGTGCCTGGGGATAAGATCACTATGGATCACGGGAGAGATTTCAGTGTTCTTGCCAGGCTTAGGTGTCAGGGAGAGAGGGAGATGGGAGGAGACCCATGGGGGCTCTGTTCGTGATGAGAAGAGAGGATGGGAGACTTGTGCCTGACACCTGGCCAGTTTAAGAAGTTCAGAAGAAAGTTTTCAGAAAGCATAGCAGGACTTAGAGTGACATAGAGTGTCACCATGCTGAGGGGACAAAGATGACAATGTGGGGCCTTTCATGAAAGGTCTAAGTCAGACATTGAGAAGCCCTAGAGCAGGGCTGGCATTGTAGTGTGGTGGGTTAAGCTGCCACCTGCATCCCATAGGGACACCACTATGCCAGTTTGCAGGTTTGGCTGTGCCCCTTCCCACACAGCACCCTGCTGATGGACCTGGGAAAGCAGCAGAAGATGGTCCAACTGCTTGGACCCCTGCCACTCACATGGGAGACCTGGATGGAGTTCCTGGCTCCTGGCTTCAGCCTGACCCAGTCATGGCTGTTAAGTTCATTTGGGGAGTGAACCAGCAGATGGAAGAGATCTCTATGTGTCTCTCCTTCTCTCTCTGTAACTGCCTTCAAATAAATAAAATGAATAAATCTTTTTTTAAAAAGCCCTAGAGTGTATGCTGGAGGTGAAGCAAAAACATAGAACGGATAAAATGCTATGAAAACCTCAATCCAGAAGTTATTGAGATGATCTTCCTCCAGGGAGAAAGTGAGAGATAACGAAACTTGAAATCTCTACGAGACTTTTTACTTCCTAATGTGGAGAAACAGGCAAGGGTATTGCAATCCACACGATTCAGATGTTCAGGAAAACAAAGAAAATATGGGACAGATGAAAAAGGTGGAGGATTCTGCCAGAGCTTTGAAGTCTATAAAAGAGTTGAATGGAAATTTTAGAGCTAAAAAAAAAAAAAATACAGCAGATTGAACATCCAAAGACCAGATTAGAGGATTGAAATACAAGCCTATGGAAAATCTTCAGAGTAAAGAGAGGAAAAAAACCACAAAACTACAGCAAAGTGTACGAGCCGCTTGGGGGACAGAATGGAAAAGTCGGACACACACATAACTGGATCTGCAGAGAGATGATAGAGAATGGTCATGAATTTCAACACTGGTGCAAGATGTCAGCCAGAGATTTAGGAAGTGCTGAGAAACCCAATCGGGATAAATAAAAAGAAAACAACCACATTTAAGCACATTGAAGTCTACAGGCTGACAACAAGAAGTGGTGAGAAAATACTCACAGTAGTCCTATGAACACAAGGCCAAGAGACAGGAAAAAGTTCACCATGTTAAAGGAAAATGTATTTAGAAGCCAGTGTGTTAGATTTCAGTTAGAATAAATAAAAAGAAGGAGTGGGAAGAGGGAGAGGGGGAAGAAGAGGAAGGAGAAGAGGAAGGGGAGGGAAAATGAGGGGAAGAAGAAAGAGAAGAGGAAGTCAGGAGGATGAGAAAGGGAAGAGGAGAGGAGAGGGAGAGGGAAAAGGAGAAGTAATGATCCAGAATGAAGCTACAAAAAGAAGAACTAAGCAATGCGGTTTTGTTCTGCTCGTTGGATAATGGAACGCTTAGAAAGACTCAATAGAGGAACAACACAATCAGATACGGACAACTGTAAGTTTCCTTTTGCAGTTCCGAAAAGGATGGACGAAAGGGCGGGACAGAGAAGGAGGAGAGGCCAGGAAGCTGGTAACTAGGTGCAAACCATCGTGAAATGAGAGGGAAGTCCATTTGGCCTTGGTAGGTCCCAAATTCAGAAAACAACCAGCAGCAAGGCTACCTTGATCCTGGCTCGTAGAAATGCCTCCGGCTGGTGCATGTTGGGACACTGGAGTTATGGCACAACAGGGAATTGTCTGTGGGTCCCCACGGCTTGAGCTGGATTCTTGGCTTCAGTGAAAGATAGAAATCCATGATGAGCCAGCCAAGTGAAAGAAAGAGGTTTTTAATTAGCGGAAGAAGTGGAAAGAAGCAGACTGCCCCACGCACAGACCAGCCCCTGTGGGTTGTCTCAGTTCCTCTTTAGGGATTTTGACAAATGTGTGTTAGACTTGTGTAGAACATGCCACTTATTTCTGGGAAAGGGTGGTGATTCCCAGGATTCCACTCCTTTTCTATTTTTGCTGGTTGTCATGGCAGTTGTAAACTATCTTGGCTTGAGGGCAGTGGTTTTTACCATGTTAGTGGATTACAATGAAGGTATAATGAGGCTGAGGGTTGGCAAGTGGTTAATCTGGACACCACGTTGGATGCATCTGGCTTGTGCCAATCCCTTGATGTCTACTTCCTCTTTCTGGGAAATCTTTGTAAAACTATGGTTTCACTGCCTTATTTCCAGCAGGTGGGGCTGGGGCCCTGCCACATACTGTCTCACTGGAGCAGGTGCAACAGTCAGTGATGGAATATGTGGTCATTGGTTTGCTGGGGCGAGGACTTGGAGTATTTGATGCTGCTCATATACACTAAATGATATTTTGGTCATTATTTGGGTCTTTTAAAAAGATTTATTTTATTTGAAACACAGAGTCACAGAGAGGGGGAGATACAGAGGGAGAGAGAGAGAGATATATATCTTCCATCTGCTGATTCACTCCCCAGATGACCACAATGGCCAGGGCTTGGCCAGGCTGAAGCCAGGACCAGGAGCTTCTTCTTCCGGTCTGGATTGGAAGTGGAGCAGTTTAACCCTGTATATATCCAACTGGGTTCATGGGAATTAAGCAAATTACCAATTATTAAGCACTTAAATGTTTCCCATGTTTTATATCACTGAATTGTCACAATGACCCTATAAAGCAGTCTTACTTCCTTATTCCCCTTCTTCAGGTGAGAAACTTGAAGCTAAATTTACTAATTTGTTGAGAGTAAAACAGAGATGAAGAAATTTGTGTAAGGGTTGGGCATTGTGGTGCAGCAGATTAAGCCATTATTTAGGATGCCTGCATCGCATATTGGAGTGCCTAGTTAGAGACCGGGCTGCTCCACTTCTGATCTACCTTGCTTCCTGCTAATGTGCCTAGAAAGGCAGCAGATGATGGCCCAAGTACCTCTGTCCCTGAGACCCACATGGGAGACCTGGATGGACCTCACTGTGCCTCTTCACTTTGGCCGGGCTCAACCCTAGCTATTGCAGGCATTTAGGGAATGAACCAGCAGATGGAAGTCTCTCTCTCTCTCTGTCTCTCTCTCTCTCTATCCTTCTCTCTGGCTTTCAAGTAAGTAAATCACAAGTAAATCTTTAAAAGCAAAACAGAATGACACATTGTTTGAAAAAAGAGAAAGGAGTTTGGAAAGGCGAAGCTTTGAGATAGCAGCTAGAAATAGGCGGAGTTTGCTGTGTTTGGAGTCTGGAGAAACTTTTAGACCCCTTTCACGCCCTCACTTGTGCGGTGCAGTGTGGACTGAGCAGGCGGGGATTTAGGTTCTGCAGAAACTTGAGCTGGGAAGGAAGTGACCAGCACCGTTCCAGGGCATGGGATCAAGGCTGACGGTAATGTAGGGAGGGTGACTGTCTCAATGATTATTCTGACCTTTTTATTTTTTTATTTGGCCATTTTGGTGACTCACATATAATTTTGTTTGATGATGACTTCTATTAACTGGAATGATAAAATATTTATAAGAATAAATAATGTGATGACCAAATAAGGTCATCACAATGATATGAGTAGTAAAAGGTGGTTACACTACGTGGTGATATTTTTGAGAAATATATAGACTCTTCTAACTTTTCCTTGTTTGGAACTCTGTACAGATATCTAGCCTTGGCACTGCCCTCAGTAGGGCAGAAAATGTGGGAGATAGTAGTATCCCATGTTATTCTTTAATGAAATATTATTTTGTGCATAAGGCTTATTGTTTCTTTGGGAAGAAAATGAAGGAACTAAAATGTTCATACAGTAATGCATGAAAATGCATCTTTAAAAAGTGACCCAATAATTCTGCCACAGATTCCAAATTTAGTATCTCAGGAAGGATCACCAGTCTTTTTTTATTTATTTAAAAAGATTTATTTATTTACTTGAAAATCAGAGTTACACAGAGAGAGAAGGAGAGGCGGGGGGGGGGGAGAGAAAGAGAGAGAGTCTTCTATCCGCTGATTCACTCCCCAACTGGCCACAACGGCCAGAGCTGCACTGGTCTAAAGCCAGGAACATCTTCTGGATTTTAAGTGGAGCAGCAGGGACTTGAACCGACGCCCCTAGGAGATGCCAGCACCGCAGGCAGTGGCTTTACCCACTACACCACAGCACTGGCCCCAGGATCACCAGTCTTAAGAAGATACAGACAACCAGACTTTCTCAAAAGGTGGAAGTACAGACTCAGATGTCTTCATTTAACTATTTGAAGGGTAGAGAGAGGCAGACAGAGATACATGGAGAGAAATCTACAATTCACTGGTTTACTCCCCAAATGCCCGCCATAGCCAGGGCTGGCCCAGGCCAAAGCCAGGAGCCAGGAACTCCATCCAAGTCTCCCAGATGGGTGATAGGGACCCAAGTACTTGGGCCACCCTCTGCTGCCTCCCAGAGAACGCATTGGCAAGAAGCTGGATCTGTAGTAGAGTTAGAACTCAAACCCAAGCTCTCCAAGGTGGGAAGCAGACATCCAAACAGCATGTCAACCACTGAACCTAGCATCTACCTTGCAGAGAAGCTTCTGATCTCCCAGCTGAAACACTTCGGCTGACTTCCCCGCCAAAGAGCTAAGTGCCCAGTAAGGACCCTCCTTTTCTCTGAGAAAGACTGAGGACAGTTCAAGGAAACCACACCAGGTAGGCAGAAGGCAAATCACGTGCTTGCTGCCTGGGGACCGTGATTTTCAGACACTTTAGATAGCACAGAATTAAAGAATCAGCCTGTCTGCAGTGGGATCCCTGCCCTGCCACTTACAAAATATGGAACTTCTTCAAGTTCCCTGGGACTGTATTTGCTTCAGTTTAGTAATAAAAAAAAAGTGTAGGTAGTAATGGAACCTGTCACATGGAGTTATTGCAATGTTTAACCGACTTAGTGTTCTCACACATCAGCTGAGAACATTGCCTGGAAAATAACAGCTACTCCATAAACATCAGGTACTATATCATCACCACCATCATCACCATTTTACTGTTACTGATCCTATGTCATCATGGCCAACATTTCGCTCTTGTTTCCTGCCACTTATTCTGTCATTCTTAGTCCCTATTATTTTTCCTCTCCTTTCATTTATAACCCTGTTTTCAATAATTCTAAATATATTTGGTGGATAATGTTCGTAACAGACTCTAAGCATAAATCAAACACTGCCATAGTTACCACCCAGGCTAGGAAACAGGGTTTGCCCAGTGCACCTTGGGAGGCCAGGCTAGCCCTGCCCTCATTCCAGCAGCTTCTCTCATTCACCACACAATCACTATTTTGAGCTTTTTTTACATTTAAAAAATATTTTTAAATTTACAAATTCAATATTTTAAAATCTCCTCTGCCTGAATTTGTGATCAGCACAGTTTGATGTGGTGTGTTTGAAAACTTCATATAGATGGAATTTTACTGCTTATAGTCTCCACATCTTATTTTTCCCCTCAACTTTAGGACCCCAAGGTAGTTTCATCTTAGGTTTAGGTACAGATTATTCATTTTGATTGTGGCATAGAATTACAATGTCAATATTAATAGACCTTTGTGTGGTTCTCCATTGTTTGCTCTCATCAACAGCATTCCCATGAACATCCTTGCACCTATTTCTTGGTTCACATATTTGAGAATTTCTTTAGAACAAAATCCTGAAAATGCGTTGTTGAGTAGCTGAGTATGCACAGTTTTACCAAATAATTCCAAATTACTTTGCACTGTAGCTATAATGTTATACATGCCATCTAAGAATGTTTAAAATTGTGGTTACTCCAGAGCCTCTCTTACATTACTGATTATGTAAGTATCTCTTATTTTTTCCTACTCCAGAACAACTCAAAATTAAATTCAACCGGAATTCAGGACTAAATGTTTATTAAACTTTACTAAACATGTGGGTCTTTTAAATCATAGTCAGTTAATAGTTTCAGCTTTGAAACATACAATCAGGGCTGGTGCCGTGGCTCACTTGATTAATCCTCCGCCTGTGGCACCGGCATCCCATGTGGACTCCTGGTTCTAGTCCTGGTTGCTCTACTTCCAGTCCAGCTCTCTGCTATGACCCGAGAAGGCAGTGGAGGATGGCCCAAGTGCTTGGGACCCTGCACCCTCATGGGAGACCAGGAGGAAGCACCTGGCTCCTGGCTTCCGATTGGCGTTAGCTCCGGCTGTAGTGGCCATTTGGGGGATGAACCAACTGAAGGAAGACCTTTCTCACTGTTGAATTCTATCGGTCAAATAAAAAAGAAACATGCAATCTTCTACAGCTTTGGTCGATGAGAATACTGGAAGGAGAGCCATCCTTTGCCATCCTTTGTGGATATCAAAGTCCTTGGTGCCCAAGTCTCTTACAGAAAATGGCATAGTATTTGCATTTAACCTAGCACATCCTCCGCTATACTTGAATCATCTCTGGATTGCTTATCATACTTGATATAATGGAAATGTTGTGTAATACTGTATAAATAGCTGTTATACCATATTGTCTAGGGAACAATGTTAAGAAAAAAAGTCTGTTAGTGTTCAGTAGAGATACAACCATTGTAAGCATAATTATATATATATATATATATTTTTTTTTTTTTGACAGGCAGAGTTAGACAGTGAGAGAAAGACAAGAGAAAGGTCTTCCCTCCACTTGGTTCACCTCCCACGGAGGTGCACTGTGCCAATCTGAAGCTAGGAGCCAGGTGCTTCCTCCTGGTCTCCCATGCGGGTGCAGGGCCCAAGCACTTGGGCCGTCCTTCACTGCCCTCCCGGGCCACAGCAGAGAGCTGGACTGGAAGAGGAGCAACCGGGACAGAACCGGTGCCCCAACCAGGACTAGAACCCGGAGTACTGGTTCTACAGGTGGAGGATTAGCCCAGTGAGCTGCGGCCACCGGCCTCATAATTATATTTTTGATTCATGGTTAGTTAGTTAAACCTACAGGTGCAGAACCTATAGCTACAGAGGGTCAGCTGAAATAATTTTCAAAAAGTTAATTTTTTGCAGGAACATGTTTGGTCTTCTGATGATTAAGCACATTTTATTTTATTTTTTATTATTTATTTATTTATTTGAAATTCAGAGTTAAAGAGAGAGAAAAGGAGAAGGAGAGAGAGAGAGAGAGAGATCGAGAGATCTTCCATTAGCTGGTTCACTCCCCAATTGGCCACAACTGCTGGAGCTGCGCTGATCCAAAGGCAGGAGCCAGGAGCCAGGAGCTTCTTCCGGTCTATCACACAGGTGCAGGGGACCAAGGACTTGGGCCATCTTCCGCTGCTTTCCCAGGCCATAGCAGAGAGCTGGATCAGAAGTGGAGCAACTGGGACTCGAACTGGTGCCCAAATGGGTTGCCGCCACTGCAGGCGGTGGCTTTACCAGCTATGGCAAAGTGATGGCCTCGATCAAGCACATTTTAAAAAAGGAGGATATAGCCCAATGAGTTCTTACTGCTAGACAGTTGAAAGAGGTGGCTCTGTTGAAAGATTTCTCTGAGAAGATATCAGTGAGCTAAAGGACACTTCCTCAACAGAAAATTAGGGGTCAAAGGCATAGAGATTAAATTCTTGGGGCCGGCGCTGTGGCACAGCAGGTTAACGCCCTGGCCTGAAGCGCCAGCATCCCATATGGGCACCAGTTCTAGTCCCAGCTGCTCCTCTGCCGACCCAGCTCTTTGCTATGGCCTGGGAAAGCAGTAGAAGATGGCCCAAGTCCTTGGGCCCCTGCACCCGCGTGGGAGACCTGGAAGAAGCTCCTGGCTCCTGGCTTGGATCGGCACAGCTCCAGGCGTTGCAGCCATTTGGGGAGTGAACCAGCAGATGGAAGACCTCTCTCTCTGTCTCTACCTCTCTCTATAACTCTGACTTTCAAATAAATAAAATAAATCTTTAAAAAAATTCTTCCACTCTGATTACTTAGAAATTATATTGGGAATGCTGGCAGGGCTTGGTGTAGAGGCTGACTTGACTCAGGTGGTTTGTAGTCTATGGCCATGCAATCCAATGTCACTTAATCTTAAAAAATCAGATTTAACAATTCACACTTTCTATAAAACTGTATGCACATAATATTTTATATAATTAAATATATAATGAAAACAAAATATATTTTGTTATGTTTAAGATAACTTAAGTTTTTAAAAATTTTATTTCATTTATTTGAAAGGCAGAGAGAATTCCTATCCACGGCTTCACAGATCAAGTGCCCACCATAGTCACTGCTGGGCCAGCTAAAGCCTAGAGCCAGAATTCAATCTAGGTCTCACACATGGGTGGCAGGACCCCAAATACGTGAGCCATCACTAGCTGCCTCCCAAGAAGCACATTAGTGGGAAGCTGGCAATGGGAGTGGAACCCGGAATGAAACCCAGGCATTCAGCATTGGATATGGGTGTTCCAAGCGGCATTCAATCACCACGTCAAATGCCTACCCAAGATCACTTTTCACAGAAATTCCTGTGGTTTCCTATGTTTAGAAATATAAAATTTGATTCCATAAGTTAAATTTTGAGGGGGAATCTCTTGCATTTGATGATTATGTAAGATTTCCAATGGAGAGGATTAAAGTCCCTTTCTTTCTGTTATATGTATGTAATATATATGAAGGGACTGCAAAAAGTGCACAGGAAAATGGAACTAAAGATCAGTTTATTTTGGTATGAAACAGTTTTTTAAATCTGTGCATATATTTTTCCTAATGTGCATTTCCATGAACTTTTTAAAGACCCTCTTGTGTGTATTAAAGATGGAGGTGGGTAGATGTGGATTGCTTTCGAAACAAGATGTCTTGCAAAAATTGTCAGGCCCACAGAAATTCCACTTAGGCTGCCAAATTTGCATTAGTCCCGCCCACAGTTTGAAATGTCACTCCACCCTCTCTTTGCCATCTGCATCACCACCTACTGATTCCTATGTCTCCAGTCTCAGAGAACAGAAGCATCTGCCTATGACAGGCACAATCGGAGTTGCCCCCAAAACACAGATTCAGATGAAAAAAATTTATTAAAATCGAGTCAGAATATCTATATATTTTTAGAGTCAAAACTTTGCCAACATAGGGTTTTCAGGCTAGTTTCTTTGTCCTTGATTTCTCGTACTGTTTAACTTCCCCCAAAGACGATCATTTTACAATGGATCTAAAATCATTTTGATGGATTTGTAGCATACAACCTATGCACATTTTGTCACTTATGGCTAACTGAATGATGCAGCTATTTTTCTACTGATTACTTGCCATTTATTAATTTATTCAGTAATTAATTTATTTTGAGGATATAAAATAATAACTAGAGAATCAATATATGTTCTTTCCACTCTTGAAAGCCATGATATAGTGCAATGCTATCTAATATGAATATACTTTGTGATATATGTGAAATTTGTGATTTTTTAGTGTCAGGTTAAAAAGATTAAACAGAAAAAAAATTGAAATGAATTTTGATAATTTGTTTATTTCAATATATCCAAGAGATTATCCTTTCAACTGGTAATCAACATAAAAATTATTTATTGTGATAATTCATATTTTGGGTACTGTTTTCAAAATCCTGTGTCTGTTTTATGGTTACAACACATCTCAGTTTGGATGAGCTGCACTGCGAGTGCTCATTAGCCCCATGTGGTGAGTGGCTGCTGAATTGGACAGCTTAGGTCTAGCAGATAGATGATAGGCAATCACTATTTCAGAGTGAGAAAAACAGCAAATAAATATGCAGCCAAAATATAAGTGTAAGGAGAGGGGGGCTGTTTACAGGAAGCCTAGCTAATCTTAGGAGACTGGGAAGGTGCTCCAGAGAAATTTTAGACTGAGGACTCCTGGATGCACCTGAATTATACTTGTGAGATGGAAAAGCCCCAGGAGAGAAGAGGACAGTTTCCTGGGCCAGGTGCACTGAGGCTTTGAAATCAATCCAGCACAGGACACACAGGCAATAGGTGCGGCCACTGATTGGATCTGGGGGATGAATGTTCAAGATGCAATGGCAGTGTGCAGAACGGAATGACCCTGGGGTTAGCAAAGGAGCAAGCGTTTAGCCAGGACTTGAAGCATCAGTGGAGTCTGCGGTAAGAGGAAGTAGGATTGGTAAGAAGATAGAGTTTCCTAGGTGAAGCTTAAAGTTGTGAACGCGCACAGCAGCATGGGCAATTTGACAGAGATTCTGCAGGCTGCGGAGGAAGATGTCTGTGGCAGTGGTGGGAAATGAAACAGAAGAGCAACCCTGGGGCCAGAGTGTGAAGAGGCTTGTTCCTAGTTAGCGTGACGTTTCTTTCCGAGCAAGCCAGTGCCAGGTCACGTGAGTGTCGTGGGGCCTTCCATCTGGAGACCCTCTCAGGACAGGAAAACTGCGGTTGGGGATACCGCTAGGAAACCTACCATCCCAGGACTACCTGACTGGCACGTGATCACCTGGACAGGATGGTGTCCTAACAGGAAAAGGAAGAGAGATCGATGCTTTCGTGGAGGAAAAGCGTGAGGACGTACTGAGAAGCCGCCTGCAAGAAAGGAAGAGAGCCTTAGCAGAAATAAGGTTCACCAGAACCTTGATCTTGATCTTGCAGGTTCCTGAACTGTGAGAAAATAAACCTCTGTCACTGGAGCCTATAGACTTTGTGACAGCAGCTTACAGTAGTCGGCTTAGGCTGCCATAAGGAAATGTCATAGACTGAGGGGCTTACCTAAGCAGATGTTTATTTTCCTATGGTTCTTGAGCCTGGAAGTCTGAGACAAGTACCAACAGGATTGGGTTCTAAGGATGGGTCTCTTCCTTGCCTGGATCCCTCTGCCTCCTTGCTTCATCCTCACGTGAATGTACCGTGAACACAGGGACCAGTCCACCTTGCTGAAATTGAGAATTCGCCTCGGCGTGGAGTCAAGACCCATTTCAGACTTTGAGCTGAACAACTGGTCTGAGAGTGAACACTGTCTGAGCCAGACAGGGCAGGAGGAGGAAGATTTGGAGTAAGGAATAGAACAAGAATTCTGGGTTTGGTATGCTAGCTTGGGGGAGTATGCTAATTTTAAGATTTCAATCTGACATCCAAGTGGAAATACTGAGCAGACAATTGGGTATGTTTGGTGGAGTTGGAAGGTGAGGTCTGGGTTACAGATACCTATCTGTAGCAGAGGTTGAGAACTCTCCAGGTTTACACTCTGCTCCCCGGATCCTTGCTGACTTCCGTTCTGTTGGGGTGGGCCTTCTGTTTCTGCAGAGCTGGGCTCTGACCCTTTGAGGCACGCAGCTCTTCCTCCAGGCGTTCGCACTTCCAAGAAGTACGAACCACGTCTCTGCATTTCACATCAGTCTTCCGTGGTTCTGGGGCTCCTGCACGCAGAGACCTCCTTCCTTGGGTGTTTATGATAATGACAGGGCAGGCCTTTCCAATAATCTTTCAGTCTCTTCCATGATGTCTCCCGGCCTTCCTCCCTGGAAACCTCTCTCACCTGTCACCCTCAACAGGTGGAAGAATCACTTTCTTGATGTTTTTCTACCTTGCTGCAGATCTGATCACTCCGACTGGGAAAGCTAGAGAGCTTAGCATGTTAACAGAGTTTAAACAATTGGAAAATCCTTTTCTTTTTGAAAATCACGTGGAGTGTAGACTATTGTCTAAATCACTCAAAAAAACCTACTTTATTCTTAAAAGTTAAATGGTTACTTCTTTCTCTTTCTTTAACAACCCTAATCCTCCTCAAAGAAAATAGATGATTGGGGGCAGATTACATAGCACAGAAAGATGAAAGAAAAGCACATTAACATATTTCAAAGGATTATTACACCTATTACATGTGCAAGGGTGTAGGAAACATTCTTTATTCCTTTTAATTTATTATAAGCTCTTTTTGACATTGATTTTATCTCACTCATTTATTAATCAATTCAAAAAAATCTACTGAGTACCTGCCAGGCCCAAGGCACCATCCTGGGTGCTGTATAAATTAGTATGGAAATGAACAAGGTGAATGAGGTCTCTGACCTCATCGAGGAAGGTGTTTAGAAGAAAAAATAGGGAGGCCTGTGCTGTGGCACAGTAGGTTAATCTTCTGCGTGCAGTGCCAGCATTCCATATGGATGCCAGTTTGAATCCTGGCTGCTCTTCTTCTGATCCAGCTCTTGGCTATGGCCTGGGAAAGCAGTAAAAGGTGGCCCAAGCGCTTGGGCCCCTTTGCCCACATGGGAGACCTGGAAGAAGCTCCTGGTTCCTGGCTCCTGGCTCCTGGCTTTGCATCAGCTCAACTCCGGCCATTGAGGTCATCTGGGGAGTGAGCCAGTGGACTGAAGACCTTTCTGTCTGTCTCTCCCTCTCACTGTAACTCTACCTCTCAAATGAGTAAATAAATAAAATCTTAAAAAAAAGAAGAAGAAAAAATAGGACAACAGCACATTGGACATAGCATGAGGAGGCTTCCTGTCTCAACTTAGAGGGGGAAAAAGCTATAGTTTTAGTGAATATGGATATTTATTGTCTCGCTTGACATGAAGTTAGGTGCTAGAAAAGCTCCAGTAAGATTAATTCCACAAGGATGGCCCAAGTGCTTGGACCCTGCACCCGCATGGGAGACCAGGAGAAGCACCTGGCTCCTGGTTTTGGATCAGCGTGGTGCGCCAGCCACAGTGCGCCGGCCACAGAGGCCATTGCAGGGTAAACCAATGGCAAAGGAAGACCTTTCTCTCTGTCTCTCTCTCTCTTTCACTGTCAACTCTGCCTGTCAAAAAAAAAAAAATTAATTCCACAGCTCTATTATCTTATCATTTATAGAAATTTTTTCTTCTCTTCTGAAATTTTCAGCATATGGGCCAGTCCTCTTGCCCGGATATCCTCAGGACTGTAAAATCGCTGAGAGTCTCAGGAGTCATTTTCAGAGAATTGTATCCTGGGGACAATTCTAAAGAGGCTTTTTTTTTTTTGAACAGACAGAGTTAGACATTGAGAGAGAAAGAGAGACAGAGAGAAAGGTCTTCCCTCCGTTGGTTCACCCCCTAAATGGCCTCCATGGCCAGCACGCTGCGCTGATCCGAAGCCAGGAGCCAGGCGCCTCCTCCTGGTCTCCCACACGTGCCCAAGCACTTGGGCCATCCTCCACTGTCCTCCCAGGCCACAGCAGAGAGCTGGACTGGAAGAGGAGCACTGGGACCAGAACCTGGCGCCCACATGGGATGCTGGCCCTGGAGGCGGAGGATTAGCCAAGTGAGCCACGGCGCCGGCCCCTAAAGAGACATTTTAAAAATTTGTTTATTTATTTGAAAGTCGGAGTAACACAGAGAGAGGAGAGGCAGAGAGAGAGAGAGAGAGAGCAAGGTCTTCCATTCAATGGTTCACTCCCCAAATGGCTGAAATGGCAGGAGCTGTACTGATCCGAAGCCAGGAGCCAGGAGCTTCTTCCAGGTCTTCCACATGGGTGCAGGGGTCCAAGAACTTGGGCCATCTTCCACTGCACTCTCAGGCCATAGCAGAGAGCTGGATTGGAAGAGAAGCAGCCAGGCCTAGAACCGGCTCCCTTATGGGATGCCAGCGCTTCAGGCCATGGCGTTAACCTGCTGCGCCACAGCACCGGCCCCTAGAGGCATTCTTTTAAAGAAGGTGATACATTTCTCTAGAAGTTGAATGTCCTGCTTCTCCAGAATTCCGTGATTGGTTTATTCCGGGCCAATCTGTTTTCTGTAGTCTCAGACAGTCTCAATGGCCTTAAACTAATCAAGAACTGTGTTTTGGGGCTGGGAAGGCCCCAGGGTCCCTTGAAGACTGTTCCTCAGGGGATGTGATCGTACGAAGGTTCTATAATCAAAGAAAGACGGCAGAATCCGCAAGTAAACGTGCCTGCTACAGTGAGTGAGTGATTTGGAAGAGGTGGGAAACTCGAGGAATCTCTCTGAGATACAATTATACTGAGGTCTTACTAAGAAAAAGATGCAACCAGCCGGCGCCGTGGCTCAATAGGCTAATCCTCCACCTTGCGGCGCCGGCACACCGGGTTCTAGTCCCGGTTGGGGCGCCGGATTCTGTCCCGGTTGCCCCTCTTCCAGGCCAGCTCTCTGCTATGGCCAGGGAGTGCAGTGGAGGATGGCCCAGGTGCTTGGGCCCTGCACCCCATGGGAGACCAGGAAAAGCACCTGTCTCCTGGCTCCTGCCAGGATCAGCGCGGTGCGCCGGCTGCAGCGGCGGCCATTGGAGGGTGAACCAACGGCAAAGGAAGACCTTTCTCTCTGTCTCTCTCTCTCACTGTCCACTCTGCCTGTCAAAAAAAAAAAAAAAAAAAAAAAAAAAGAAAAAGATGCAACCGCAGAGGGAACTGAAGAGTATTCCGGGGGAAGTGAAAAGCAAGTGAAATGAATTCAAGATGGGGAAAAGTGTGATGTGCTTGCAGAAATAAAGAAGACAAGGTGGGTGAAGCTCAGAGACAATCTGGGACGGTGGCATAAAAAGAGCGTCCAAGGGTTGAGTGTTTGACCTGGTGGTTAAGATCCTGCTTAGGATGCCCATATCCCATATCTGAGTGCCTGGGTTCAAGTCCTGGCTCTGCTCCCAATTCCAGCTTCCTGCTAATGCGCACTCTGGGAGACAATAGTAATTGGGTCCCTGCCATCCATGTGGGAGACCTAGGTGGAGCTACCAGCTCTCAATTTTGGCCTAGCTCAGCCACAACCACTGTGGGGATTTGGGGAGTGAACCAATGGATGGAGATTTTTCTCTCCCTCCCTTCTTCCCTCCTTGTGAGATAAATAAATAAAAAGATAAGGGGCCGGCGCTGTGGCTTACTTGGTTAATCCTCCGCCTGCAGTGCCAGCATCCTATATGGGCACTGGGTTCTAGTCCCGGTTGCTCCTCTTCCAGTCCAGCTCTCTGCTGTGGCCCAGGAGGGTGGTGGAGGATAGCCCAGGTGCTTGGGCCCTGCACCTGTATGAGAGACCAGGAGGAAGCACCTGGCTCCTGGCTTCGGATTGGCACAGCGCCGGCCATAGCGGCCATCCGGGGAGTGAACCAACGGAAGGAAGACCTTTCTCTCGGTCTCTCTCTCTCACTGTCTATAACTCTACCTGTCAAATAAAAAAAAAAAGATAAATAAATAAAAATTTTTAAGAAGTCCAGAAGTAAACACTAGTTAGTGCTACAGGATCCTCTAGGGCATGAGAAGTAAGAAGGTGGGTTTTATTCCATTGAAAATTAGAAATCATTGGAAAAATTTTAAAGCACTTTTATAAAGGTCCTTCTGACTGCTGTACATGAATGATTAAGAGACAAGAATAAAGCATTTGAGAAGTTAATGTGGTAGAATAAGCAAGAGATGATAATAGCTACTGCAAAGGTGGTGTATTTGAGATGGTGAGCAGATGCCAGGTGTATGTTGGGGTAATGCTAACATGACCTCCTAATGGATTGTCAAAGGTATGGAAAAGGGACATCAAGCACAACTTCTGGATTTGGGACCTCAACAACTGAGTGGATGTTTGTGCCTTTACCTAAAATAGGGAATCAATGAGGAGAAACTGATCCTGATGGATTGGAGTAAGTCAAGGATTCTCTACTGCATGTAAAGAGTTTGACATCCCGGTTATATCTTAATAGAAATATGAATACAGCTTGCATGTATGAGCCTAGTGATCTAGAAAGGATGACTATATCATCCAAGGATATAATTTGGGTAATTAAACTATGAATTTGATTAAATTTTTAAAGGTTATCTTTTTCTCATTTTTTTGTTGTGGTAAAATACATTTAATGTAACATTTACCATCTTAATTTCTTTTTTTTAAATTTTTTAAATCTTTTTTTTTTTTTTTTTTTTTGACAGGCAGAGTTAGACAGAGAGAGAAAGAGACAGAGAGAAAGGTCTTCCGTTGGTTCACTTCCCAAATGGCCACTACGGCCAGCACCCTGCACCAATTCGAAGCCAGGAGCCAGGAGCCAGGCACCTCCTCCTGGTCTCCCATGCGGTTGCAGGGGCCCAAGCACTTGGGCCATCCTCCTCTGCCTTCCCGGGCCACAGCAGAGAGCTGGACTGGAAGAGGAGCAACAGGGACAGAACCGGTGCCCCCATCTTAATTTCTTTTAAGCATACCATTCAGTGGTATTCATGCTGAGCAATCACCACCATCAATCTCCGTAACTCCTTCCATCTCGTCAAACTGAAACCTTATGCCCAGGAGCCAGGAGCTTCTTCTGGGTGATCTACCACCCCCTGGCTTCCACTCCTCGGCAACCACCATTCTCCCTGTCTTCCTTCCTTCCTCTTTTTCTTCTTTCCATTGAAAGAGAGAAACACAGAGACAGACAGACAGACACACTGTAGCCCATAAATATGTATCTTTAATATGGCTTTGATGAGATCTTCCTGCTTACTCCCTAAGTGGTTGGGACTCAAATCCTGAGACTCCAATATGTGATGCCGATGTCCCAAGCAGTGTCAACCACTGCACTAAATGCTCACCCTGAACCATCATACTTCCTGTCTCTATGATTTTTTTAAAAAAGCTTTATTTATCTGAAAGGCAGAGTGGCAGAGAAAGAGAGTGAGAGAGAGAGAGAGAGCAAGCTTCCAACTAAATGCTGCAATAGCCAGGGCTGGGCCAGTTTGAAGCCAGGTGCTGGGAACTCCATTTGGGTGGTTCACATATATGGTAAGAACTCAAGTACTGGAGCCAGCATCTGCTGCTTCCCAGGCACATTAGCAGGGAGCTGGATCAGCAGTGGAGTCGACAGGACTTGAAATGGCACAAATATGGGATAAAAGTATCCCAAGTGGCAGCTTACCCCACTGCCCCACGATGCCTGCCATGTCTGTACGATTTCTGACAACCCTAAGTGTCTCAGGCAACCAGAATTCCATAGTATTTGTATTTTTTAAAAAGACTTATTTATTTATTTATTTGAAAGATAGAGTTATACAGAGAGAAGGAGAGAGGGAGAGTGAGAGAGAAAGAGAGAGAGGTCTTCCATCCACTGGTTTGCTCCCCAGTTGGCTGCAATGGCCAGAGCTGCGCCGATCTGAAGCCAGGAGCCAGGAGCTTCTTCCGGGTCTCCCACGAGGGTGCAGGGGCCCAAAGCCTTGAGCCATCCCCCACCGTTTTCCTAGGCCATAGCAGAGAGCTGGATCAGAAGTGGAGCAGTCAGGTCTTGAACCAGTGCCCATATGGGATGCCGGTACTGCAGGCGGCAGCTTTACTCACTACGCCACAGCGCCGGCCCCAGTATTTGTCTTTTTGATTGGTTTATGTCACTTAGCATTGTATCCTTAAGGTTCATCATCCCTGTTGTAATGCCTTTCAGATTTCATTCTTTTTATTACATGTTTTTCTTTTTTAATTGACACATATTTATGGGCTATAGTGCGACTTCTCAATAAATGTATACAATGTATACAATGATCAGATCAGAGTAACTGACATAACAATCATTTGTGAGATGCAATCAGATCAACTTAAGAGAAGTTAGATGGAGAAGAAGGGCTAAAAATTTTAAAGACAAAGTAAAATTAGTTGTGTCATATAAGCAACATTTAGCAAAATAACCGAGGGAGGAGCTACCAATCAGGTGAGAGGAAAACCAAGATATTGTAGCATCTTGGAAATCAAGAGAAATGGTGTTGGAGGGTTGAGATGTCGTCACCACTCTGAGAGGAGAGCCTAGGTCTGATCATTGGCTTTGGCAAAATGGAAGGTTATGACTCAGATAGCATCCTTTAGCAGCGTCAACCCTATATAAATAATTATTGAATTGAAATGATATTCTCAGGGTGGGTGTTTGGTGCAACTGTAAAGATGCTGTTTGGGACATCTGCATCCCATTTTGGAGAAGCTGGTTTTGAGCCCCACCTCTGCTTCCGTTTCCAATTTCCTATTGATGTACTCCCTGGGAAGCTAGCAAATTATAGCTCAAGTAGCTGGGACCCTGCCAGCCATGAGGGAGACTTGGATTGAGTTCCTGGTTCCTGGTTTTGGTCTAGCCTAGCCCTGGCTTGTTGTGGTCATTTAGGGAGTGAATCAGCGGATGGAAGATCTCTGTATGCCTCTGTCTTTCAAATAAGCCAAAAATAAATAAATGAATAAGTAATTATATTCTTCCTTATTTTTTGTCTCACTACTGTCCCGAATTCCAATTATGATAGATAAATAAAATGCAAACAGCTTTAGCATAGCATAATATGTATCTTTAATATGGCTTTGATGATTAGCCATTTTTTTTGTCTGTTAGGTTTATTCACTTTTCTTCAATTTAATGTCATGATTTTTTGAGATTACATATTTTTAATTTACATTATAGTCAAAGGCTTCATGGCTCTACTAAATAAAGATGCTCAACTTCACTCACACAATTTTAAAATAGTCACCAAATCATTAAAACAATGGTCGTGTGCAATTCTGATGAACCATTCTTAAACAGCTTGAGGTCACATGTCACTGGGAGTCATTTTCCATGGTTCCCTTGGATTTCTGTACATCTTGCTAGTGGAAACTGGTAATTTTTTCTTTGGATGCTCTTCCCAAGGATGTTTGTACAGGAACAACCTTGGAAGCATGGGATAATGACTCCCTCCAGAGCAAAAGACAGGTTTGTTTACAGTTGTACATAAATAGATGTAGTATTTCCTTATGGGGCAAAGGTTAGTCAGGCTCACTGTCGGTTATAAAGTGTGTGTTTACTCAGCTCAGGACTCCTCTCCACTAATGGCACTCACCGCATGCACGGGTAACACTTGCCCCTCTTCAGCTCTGCTTCCAGGAATTGGGCTCAGGCCTAAAAGCTGGCGCTCTGTTGTCAGCTGATTCAAGGAGTAATAAAGTCCTGTGTTTTTGATCCAGGAGTCTCATGTCTTCTCTCATTTCTCATAACGCTGAGGCAGGATGACCTGATAGCTTGCAAAAATGATTCCATTTTCCACTCTTGTAAGTCCTTGACTTATATTTGTATTCAGTGATCTCAGTTGAAGATAATGGAAATGGTGATTTATTTACAGCTTTTAATAGTTACCTTACACAATTTTCCATTACATAAAGTTTTTGCTCTATGACAGCTTACAAACACTGCTGTTTCAAGACCTAACTAAATGATTTTGACTGCTATTTCCAAAAGAAAAATGTGGTTACTTGTAAATGCAATGTTAAATGAATTATCTAGAACAGACATAAGAATGTATATAAGAGGATTTCAGAAGATCCTCACAAATTATACCAAACTTTGTAGTCTACGATCTACTTTCTTCTTGAACTAGGAATAGAAATGGAGTTATGTTATTTTAAAATCGACCCATTGGCTTCTGTGAAAAACAAAAACAAAAACAAAATGTGCTGCCATTCTGTTTTATTAAGACATGTCGTTTCAATAATATATAATGATTGATTTTGACCTCTCACACAATCAGAATAATAAATTGGACAACCAGAAGAATCTCAGGGAATACAACTCCAGCTAACTCCAGCTTTTATGTGTATGTATAAAAACAACAGGAACAAGGCAACTAAGAGAATTCCTTCATTAGCTGTGTTACCAGGATCGAATTGGACTTCTGATTGTCAGGTAACTTTTCCTGCCACTCTTTATGTATTTGTTTCCTTTGTTCTCTGTTAATCCCTTAGCACTGTGAAAAAGCAACGTTCTGAGATTAAAATGCATACTAGAAAGTGGAATCTTTTGACAGATAAGTAACAGAAAAAGGGTCAAGTTCATACCTAAGGCTTCTAGTCACCCAAGGACTACTATTGTCAGCAAATACTAGTAAAAGTAAGCAACCCAGGACCAGCTTATGGCACAATGGTTAAACTGCTTCCTGCAATACTGGCATCCCATATGGGTGCCAGTTGAAGTCACAGCTGGTCCACTTCCTATCCATTCTCTGCTAATGAACCTGGGAAAGCAGTGGAAGATGGCCCAAGTGCTTGGGCCCCTGCACCCACAAGGGAGACCGAGATGGTGTTTGAGGCTCTAGGCTCTGGCCTAGTCTAGCCCTGGCTGTTGTGGTCTTTTGGGGTGTGAACCAGTAGATACAGGATTTCTCTCTAACTCTGCTTTCCAAATAAACAAATAAACCTTAAAAAAACTTAAGCAACTCAAGCTGGAATTTCTTTTTAAAAATATATATTTATTTATTTGGAAGGCAGAGAGATGGAGACAGACACACACAGAGATTTCCTTTCCATGGTTCATTCCTCAAATGCCTGCAACACCTAGGGCTGGACCATGTCAAAGTCAGGAGGCCAGAACTCGTTCTTGGTCTCCCATGTGCATGGCAGGGACTCAAGCACTTGAGCCATCACCTGCTGCCTCCTAGCATATGCATTAGCAGGGAGCTGGCTTCAGAAGAAAAAGCTGAACTTGAACCCAGACACTCTGATATGGGATGCAGGTTTCACAACCACTGAGCAAAATACTCTCCTCTGGAATGCCTTAATTTGGCTCACTTAAGAAAATCCCTTTGACTAGGAATTTAGAGAAAAAGTTATGAGCAAAGTCATAAATAAAATAGAGATATTCAGCACTATTACCATCATTGCAATATCCATTTATTCTTTTAATTAGTTCACTGGTCTGGAATAATCAATTCAGAAAATAAATCAAATAAATTATTGTCATTATGAAGAAAAAGTTCAAGTACTTGATTATATATACATGCAAATCAGTTTTACATACATAATCAGTTGTATATATAAAATCAGTTTTATATACTTATAATGTTTTCTTTTTTTTTCCTTTTTTTTTTCTTTTTTGACAGGCAGAGTGGACCGTGAGAGAGAGAGAGACAGAGAGAAAGGTCTTCCTTTGCCGTTCGTTCACCCTCCAATGGCCGCCGCGGCCGGTGCGCTGCGGCCAGCGCACCGCGCTGATCCGGTGGCAGGAGCCAGGAGCCAGGTGCTTTTCCTGGTCTCCCATGTGGGTGCAGGGCCCAAGCACCTGGGCCATCCTCCACTGCACTCCCTGGCCACAGCAGAGAGCTGGCCTGGAAGAGGGGCAACCGGGACAGAATCCAGTGCCCCGACCGGGACTAGAACCCGGTGTGCCGGCGCCACAAGGCGGAGGATTAGCCTGGTGAGCCGCGGTGCCGGCAATGTTTTCTTTTATGACACATTTTTAGGTACTATATAGACATAAAATATGATCCTTCTGCAACTACAGATCAAACAACACTTTTGTTTTTTGGAAAGAGAGAGAGAAGATCTTCTACCCTCTGCTCTCTGGTTCAGTCTCAAAATGCCTGCAATGGCCATGACTGGGCCAGGCTGAATCCGGAAGCCAGGAACTCAATCTAAGTCTCCCATGTGAGTGGCCAGAACTCGAATACTTAAGCTATTACCTGCCACTTCCAAAGCCATGCATTAGCTGGAAGTTGGAATTGGGAGCTAAGTCACAGCTTAAACCCAAGCATTCCAATGTGGGGCATAGGCATCCCAAAGGATATCATTTTTTCTTTAGGATTTATTTTATTTATTTTGTCGCTCCCCCTCTTCATGGAGGAACGACACAGGACCCTGCGCTGTTCTTTCGTCTGCTCGGCCCTCCCCGGGTTTGCTGCTGGTTCTTCCCGGGTTGGCTACTATCCCTTCCACGGAGGTTCCCCCTGGCCACATTCCCCACTTCCGCAGGGGAGCGGCACACCGCCGGCCGGCTCTCTCAGGGGCTGCACAGGTGTTCCCCTTAGATGTTCCCCTTAGATGTTCCTGGTGCATGCCGTCTCTCTCCTCCTTTATAGTCCTCCTCCGCCAATCCCAACCCGGCTGCCCACACGCCGAGTACGCTGCTCTCCTCCAATCAGGAGCAAGTCCTACAGTTTATTGGTTGAACTGGAGGCAGCTGTGCGGAAGCTGTTTACTTCTCTCCCAGCGCCATATTGTGGGAGAGCAGATGCATAGAATAAGTCTTAATTCCAGTAACTCAGTTCAGTCCGGGCTGCTCCCCACATATTTGAAAGGCAGAGAGGCAAAGGATGGAGGGGCAGAGAGAAAGAGAGAGAGACAGAGAGAGAGAGAGAGAGAGAGAGATCTTCCATTTGCTGGTTCACTCCCCAAAAGGCTATAACAGTAAACAGTTGGGGCTAGGCCAAGATGAAGCCTTTAGCCAAGAATTCTATCCTGGTCTCCCATGTGGGTGACAGGGCCCAACCTCCTGGGCCATCTTCTGTTGCTTTCCTTTTTTCTTTTTCTTTTTACATTTATTTTCATTTTACTTGAAAGGCAAAGACACATACACTCAGGATAAGGGAGAAACAGAGAAACAGAAAGGCATCTGCTGGTTCACTCTCCAAATATTCACAGTATTCTGCTGCTTTTTGAGACACATTAGCAGGAGCTAGATTGGGAGCGGAGCAGCTAGTCCTCAAATCAGGACTCTGATATGGGATGCCCATGTGACAGGTGGAGACTTAACCCGCTGCAGTGCAATACAGGGCCCCCAAGTGGCATCTTAATCTCTAGGCCAAGTGCCTGCCCTAAAACAACACTTAAAAAAAAGATTTATTGGCCGGCGCTGCGGCTCACTAGGCTAATCCTCCGCCTAGCGGCGCCGAAACACCGGGTTCTAGTCCCGGTTGGGGCGCCGGATTCTGTCCTGGTTGCCCCTCTTCCAGGCCAGCTCTCTGCTGTGGCCAGGGAGTGCAGTGGAGGATGGCCCAGGTGCTTGGGCCCTGCACCCCATGGGAGACCAGGAAAAGCACCTGGCTCCTGGCTCCTGCCATCGGATCAGCGCGGTGCGCCAGCCGCGGTGCGCTGGCCGCAGCGCGCCGGCCGCGGCGGCCATTGGAGGGTGAACCAATGGCAAAGGAAGACCTTTCTCTCTGTCTCTCTCTCTCACTGTCCACTCTGCCTGTCAAAAAAAAAAAAAAAAGATTTATTTATTTATTTGAAAGAGTTCAGATAGAGAAAGAGAGTCAGAGAGAGATCTTCCATCCAATGGTTCATCCCCCAAATGGTCACAATGGCCAAGGTTGGGCCAGGCTGAAGCCAGGATCCAGAAGTGTCATCTGGGTCTCCCACACAGGTGCAGGGGCCCAAGGACTTGGGACTTCCTCTGCTACTTCTGCAGGTGCATTAGCAGGTAACTGCATCAGAAATGGAGCAGCCAAGACTCTGAACCAGGGCTCATATGGGATGCACGCGTGCTTTACCCACTACTCCACAATGCTAACCCTCAAAGCAGCACTTTTTAAACAGAATAAGGTTGGATTGGATTTTGTTTGTTTATATTTAATTGTTCTTGCAGAGAAGATACAAATTAAAAATTTATTTCTTAAATACATAAAATCTTTTGCTTATTTAATGTCCTAAAGTTCATTATATTTCCTCGTTCAAGTCCATTAAATAATGCACAAAGAAACTTCCATATAGTTTTCTCCTGTTATGTGCAGTCTTGTTGCCAACATGTGTGTTGAGCTGGTTTGACTTTGAGAATGATTAATTCCTGTCTCCAACCAACGTTGAGACTTGTTTTAAGTCAACTCCAGCAAGCTTCTGATTGTACTTTTACTGCAGGGCTATGAAGCCACACTGTCTCCTCAGCATTAGAGACCATATCTATCAAGTTCTTGGTATTTGGCTGGTAATTGGGACGCTTACCCACTGCCATTTAAGCAGCAAGAACTGTTTCTCCTAACATCAGTCATTTCTATGTTTAAATGAGAAGCCATGTTGTGGAGAGTCTGAACACAGCAGGTAACAGCTGTTGAGACGGAAATATTTTTTCCTTTAAATTAGCATCAGCATTATGTCTTATTGCTGGTGAAGACTTTACTTCTGGTGTTTCCTAAGGTCATAAGACTTTTAAATGTACTTGAATTTGTGTAAAGAAGCCATTGGTCAACAAAAAGAAATTTTCTTATTGAAACCAATGTATATTTAAACTCATCCTGATTTGTATAAACAGCGGATCTTTTAAAAGATATGCAGAATAAGTTGTCATGTTGTATCCAACAGAGATGGTGTATATTAACACGTTTATTCCTACACATTCCAATAGATGCCAGTTATTATTTAAGTCGTGGGATTCAATTTCATGGCACAGCTAAATTTAGATGAGTTTCATTACTCATGAAGACACAAACAAGCCAAAATGGATTTCTCGTGAAGAGGTAGCCAGTTAAGGAGGATTTCTGTAAGGTCGCCATATGTTATGTCTGTATCTGAAAAACTGATGAAATGCATAGGATTCAGTCTTGTGCTCACTATGGACTTTAACCCAAAGGCTGGCTCATTCTGTCTTGTTAGCTTTGTAAGGTCTCCTGATTTCATTTCTTTTTAAAAAATATTTTAACAAAAGCACAACATTTGCATGTGTTTTTGGGATATCATGTCATGTTTTGATACATGCATACATTTTTAATGTCCAACCAGAGTAAATATATTTATCTCCTTAAACATTTGACATTTCTTCATGGTGAAAACATTCAAAATTGTATCTTCCGGGTTTTTTTAAATAAAAAATATACAATTCAATAGCATTATTTATTGCCATCCTACTGTAAAATAGAACCCAGAACTGCCTACTCCTATCTAACTTCCTTGGAACCCACTAACCAACTTTTCCCCACTCCTCCCTGCCCCTTCCTGCCAAGGCTCTGGTAACTGCCATTACATTTTTTTAAAAAGACTTATTTATGTATTTGAAGGTCAGAGTTACAAAGAGGGAGGAGATACAGACTGAGAGGTATCTTCCATCTGTTGGTTCACTCCCCAAGTGGCTGCAGCAAGCCAAGGGCAAGGAGCTTCATCCAGGTCTCCTCTGTGGGTACATCTTGGACCATCTGATGCTTTTCCCAGGTCATTAGCAGGGAGCTGGGTTGGAAGTGGAGCAGCTGGGATTCAAACCAGCACCCACATAGGATGTCCGCGTTGCAGATGGTGGTTTTTACCCACTACACCACAGTGCTGGTCCCCACCATTATACTTTTAACTTCTGTGAAATCACTCTTTTTTAGACTACGCATGAGTGAGATTGTATGGTACTTGTCTTTCTGTGCTTGATTAACTCACGTAACATAAAGCAGTTTCATCCATGTTGTTGCAAATGACAGGATTTTGTCCCTTGATACGGCTGAGTAGTATTCCATCTGTCTGGGTACCACATTTTGTTTAACAACTCACATTCAGTTTGTCTCCATTGCTAGGCCACTGTGAATAGCACTATAATAAACATAGGTGTGCAGATGTGTCTTTGACAACTGACTTCCTTCCTCTTCAATATATACTCAGTAGTGGGATTGCTGCATCATATGGTAGTTCTATTTTTAGTTAAAATTATTTTAAAAACTTATTGATTTGAGAGGTAGAGAGAGAAGAGAGAGGCAGAGAGAAAGTTCCCATCTCTTGGCTCACTCTTCAAATGGCTGGGATTGGGCCAGCGCCAAAGCCAGGAGCAAGTCATGCAATTTGGGTCTCCTATGTGGATGTTAGAAACCCAATACTTGTGCCATCATGACTGTCTCCTAGAGTCTGGGTCAGTAGGAAGCTGGAGTCAGGGGCTGGAGCTGGGAATTGAACCCAGGTAATCTGATGTGGGATGCAGATGTCTTAACTGCTAGGCTAAATGCCCACTTATTATTTTTGTTTTTGTTGAAGACCCTCCATTTTTCCACAGTGACTGTACTGATTGACATTCCCACCAACAGTGTGTAGAGGCTCCCTCTTCTTCATACTCTTGCCAGCATTTGTTATCTTTGTCTGTTTGATAATAGCCGATGTAACTGGAGACACGTGATATCTCACTGTGGGTTTCCCCCCCCAAAAAAAAAAACTTTATTTTTTTCTTTTTTTTAAAGATATATTTATTTATTTGAAAGTCAGAGTTACACAGAGAGAGAAGGAGAGGCAGAGAGAGAGAGAGAGACAGAGAGACAGAGAGAGGGAGAGGTATCTTCCTTCTGCTAGTTTCACTCCCCAGTTGGCTCCAACGGGCAGAACTGTGCCGATCCGAAGTAAGGATCCAGGAGCTTTTTCTGGGTCTCCATTGCAGGTGCAGGGACCCAAGCATTTGCGCCATCTTCTACTGCTTTCCCAGGCCATAGCAGAGAGCTGGATCAGAAGTGGGGCAGCTGGGATTTGAACCGGTGCCCATATGGGATGGCAGCACTGAAGGCAGCGGCTTTACCCACTATGCCACAGCACTGGCCCCAACCTTTATTTCATTTAATTGCTTATTTGAAATACAGAGTGACAGAGAAAGGAGGTAAGTCTTCCATCCCTAAATGTCTACTTTTATTTATTTATTTATTTGACAGATAGAGTTATAAACAGTGAGAGAGAGAGAGAGAGAGAGAGAGAGAAGTCTTCCTTCCGTTGGTTCACTCCCCAAATGGTCACTACGGCTGGCGTTGCACCCATCTGAAGCCAGGAGCCAGGTGCTTCCTCCTGGTCTCCCACGCGGGTGCAGGAACCCAAGCACTTAGGCCATCCTCCACTACCCTCCAGGGTCACAGCAGAAAGCTGGACTGGAAGAGGAGCAACCGGGACTAGAACCAGCGCCCATATGGGATGCCAGCGCTGCAGGCGGAGGATTAACCAAGTGAGCCACGGTGCCAGCCCCTCATCCCCAAATGTCTATAGCAGCCAGGGCTGGGCCAGGCTGAAACTAGGAGCCAGGAACTCTATCCAGATCTCCCAAGGGGGTGGTAGGACCCCAAGTATTACAGCCATCATCTGCTGCCTTTCAGTCACATTAGCAGGAAGCTGGATCTGAGCACAGGTGGGGTTTAATCCCTGGCACTCTGATACGGGATGTGTGTACCCCAAGCAGCAGCTTAACCCACTGAGCCACAGTGCCAGTCCTTGTGCCCAATCTTAGAGAGCTTTTCATCAATCAGTGTGTGTTGGCTTTTGGCTTCTTATATATAGCCTTTATTATGTTGAGGTATGTTCCTTCTATATCTAATTTATTGAGAGTTTTCATCATGAAGAGTTGTTGTATTTTATCAAATGCCTTTTCTAAATCTGTAAAGACAATCATGTAATTTTTCTCATTCATTTTATTGACGTGGTGTATCATGCTTATTGATTTGTGCATTTTGAACCATCCTTGCTTGCTTGAGCTGTGGTTGAGCAAGGAGTTTTGAGCTCCTAGTGAGTGTGCTAGGTGCTTGCTCCTTTTGACCTTTTGCTGATCCATAGGACATTTTCACTGTTGTGTAAATACTTGCATGCATGATTTTCCGACACCCTAATAAAAAGGCCAGACCAAACCTATGGATTTATGGAATCAAGCAGGCTCATCAAGGCAATGTCAGTCTTTTGCTTTATTTATATTAAGCTATGTTAACTTATGAGTATCTTTCATCTAGCCACAATATGCGTCAATATTGTAGACACTTTGAGTAGTAACTTTATAAATAAAAATACAGTGCTTGTAGTTCTTAGTCCTAGCATTTGTGAAATTTTAAAGTTTATATAATTATTTCAATTGAAGGTTCCATAAGAGCCCCTTTCTAGTTGATGTTCTAAGTGAGCTAAATTTAAGAATTTTTGGATTTTTCCTCTTGGGGAAAAATTGTTCATTTTAAGTGCTAAGTCATTATTATAGACACCTTAATTATCTTGTAAATAAAAATAAAATTTTCTAGTTCACTAAGCCTATACATTTGTGAAATAATCTTTTTAATATGCTGTTAGAGTCAGTTTGCTAGTATTTTTGAAGAATTTTTTATTTATGTTCATCAAAGATCTTGGCCTGTAGCTGTCTTGTGTGTGTGTGTGTGTGTCCTTGTCTGGTTTAGGTATCAAGGTAATGCTAACCCTGTAGAATGAGCTTGTAAGAATTCCTTTCTCTTCTAGTTTTTGGAATAATTTAAGAAGAATTGATGCTAATTCTTTAAGGGTTTGGCAGAATTCAGCAGTGAAACCATCTGGTCCTGGGCTGTTCTTTAATGGGAGACTTTTAGTTACTGATTGAATTGCATTATTTATTATTGATCTGCCTGGGTGTTCTATTTCTCCATGATTCAATCTTGGTAAGGTGTTAAGTGTACCGGAATTTGTCCATTTCCTTTAGGTTATCAAGTGTGTTGCTCATAGCAACCTTTAACAATTCTTTGTGTTTCTATGGTGTCAGTTGTAGTGTCTCCTGCTTCAGCTATGATTTTACATAATAGAATCTCCCCTCCTTTTTTGTTAGTCTAGCTAATGGTTTGTCAATTTTATCTCCTGTGTTCTTTTTTATTTATTTATTTTTTTAAAAAAGATTTATTTATTTACTTGAAAGGCAGAGTCAGAGTGAGAGCAAAAGCAAGAGAGAGGGATCTGTTCCATCTACTGGTTCCCTCCCCAAATGGCAGCAACAACCAGGACTGGGTCAGATCAAAACCAGGAGCCTGGGGCTCCATCCTTATCATCCTTATCTCCCCACATGGGTGGTGGGGCCCAAACATCTGGGCTATTCTCCACTGCCTTCCCAGGTATGCTAGAAGGGAGCTATATAAGAAGTGGAGCAGGTAGGATTTGAACTGGTGATCATCCTGGATGCCAGCATTGGTAGCAAAAGCAGCAGCATAACCCGCTGTGACACAATACCAGTCCCTTCTTACACATTTAAAAAAAAAAACAACTTTTTTTCATTTTACTTGAAAGGTACTGAGATACACACATACCAAGTGGGTTGGAGAGACAGAGATCCTCCATTCACTCCCCAAATGCCTACCTCAACCAGGCTAGACCAGGCAGAAGCCAGAAGCCTGAAACTTCATCTGGGTTTCCCACATGGGTGGCAGGGACCCAGCTATTGGAGCCATCACCTGCTTCTTCGGAAAGTGCATTAGCAGGAAGTTGTAATCAGAACAAGCAGAGCAGGGACCCTAGCACAGGTGCTCTCATATGGGATATGAGGATACCCAGTGCCATCTTTACTGCTTTGCTAGTCACCCACCCTGTAAAATTAATTTTCTTAAATTGAAAATGTATCATTATCCTATTCAAAACCATTCAGTGAGTCCCCATTTCCTCTTAGACGAAGGACAACTGCCTTAAACAGGCATTCAAAACTTTCTACAATCTGGATCTACCCTCCTTGTCAAAACTTAGCCCTCCTACACTCTTTCATGAGTTGTGTAATTAAGCAACACTAAATTGTACGGTATTTATCCGGGATATTTTGTATATGCAAAGCACATTCAACAATTTTAATTAGAATCCATCCTATTTAAATAATAACTTTTAAATTCTTTAATTGTGCTATGAACTTATAAGCTGTCACATGCTACTTTTTGATCTTCTGATGCGTTTTGGGTCTCTGGTTAGAGGTAACGTTAATCATAGTAATGATCAGGAAGGTACCTCCATATGTTTCACAATTCGTACAATAACATCTCTTACATTGTCTTTTGCAGTTTCGGAAAACTCTGTGATGTGGCTACCACAGTTGTACTTATTTTTTATTTTTATTTTTAAATATTTACTTATTTATTTGAAAGGTGGAATTACAGAGGCAGAGGCAGGGAGAGGGAAAGAGGTATTCCATCTGCTGGTTCACTCCCCAAGTGGCTGCAACAGCTGGAGCTGGGCCGATTTGAAACCAGGAGCCAGGAGCCAGGAGAGTTTTCCAGGTCTCCCATGTGGACGCAGGGCCCAAAGACTTGGGCCAGCTTCCACTGCTTTCCTAGGCCATAGCAGAGAGCTGCATTGGAAGTGGAACAGCTGGGATTCGAACTGGCACCCACATGGGATGCTGGCACTGCACGCAGCAGCTTTACCTGCTATGCTACGTCAGTCCCTACAGTTGTATTTAGAGTTAAGTAAGGCCGGCGCCGCGGCTCACTAGGCTAATCCTCCGCCTAGCGGCGCCGTCACACCGGGTTCTAGTCCCGGTCGGGGCGCCGGATTCTGTCCCGGTTGCCCCTCTTCCAGGCCAGCCCTCTGCTGTGGCCAGGGAGTGCAGTGGAGGATGGCCCAGGTGCTTGGGCCCTGCACCCCATGGGAGACCAGGAAAAGCACCTGGCTCCTGGCTCCTGCCATCTGATCAGCGCGGTGCGCTGGCCGCAGCGCGCCGGCCGCGGCGGCCATTGGAGGGTGAACCAACGGCAAAGGAAGACCTTTCTCTCTGTCTCTCTCTCTCACTGTCCACTCTGCCTGTCAAAAAAAAAAAAAAAAAAAAAAAAAAAAAAAAAAAAAAAAAAAAAAAGATAGAGTTAAGTAAAGAAACTAAGGTTCACAAGTTTGTTAGTTGCTTGTTATCACTTAAGTGGTAGAGTCAGAAAAAGAATCTATGTCCTCTGATAGTCCAATGGCCTTTTTGTGTCAATATTCTGATATTCCTTCAATGTTGTATTATCTTATGATTTCTTTTTGCTTTCTTTCTAAAAAAGATGTATTTATTTATTTGAAAGGCAGGTGACTAAGAGAGAGGGAGAGAAAAAAGAAAGAGAGAGAGAGAGAGAGAGATCATCTATCCCCTAAATTCCCCAAATGGTCGTAACAGCTGGAGGTGGGCTAGCCTGAAGCCAGGAGCCTGGAACTCCATCTGGGACTCCCACGTGGGTTCCAGAGGCCCAAGCATTTGGGCGATCACCCATTGCTTTCTCTTTTGAATTAGCAGGGAGCTGGATCGAAAGTGGAGAAGCTGGGACTTGAACAGTTGCTCCAAAATGAGATGCTGATGTTGGTGGATTAACTTGCTGCTCCACAATGCTAGCCCTCATGTGATCATCATTATTACATAAAAGAAAACTGTTGCTGGGGCCTGGTGCCATGGTGCAGCAGGTTAAAGCCCTGGCCTGCAGCATGGGCTTCCCATATGGACGGGAGTCCTGGCTGTTCCACTTCTGATCCAGCTCCCTGCTAATGACCTAGGAAAGCAGTGGATGATGGCCCAAGTCCTTGGGCCCCTGCACCTGTGTGGGAAATCTGGGAGAAGCTCCTGGCTCCTGGCTTCGGATTGGCTCAGCTCTGGCTTTTGTGGCCATTTGGGGAGTGAACCAGTAGGTGGAAGGCCTTTCTCTCTCTCTTTGTCTCTACCTCCCTCAGTAATTCTGTCTTTCAAATAAATAAAATAAATCTTTAAAAAGAGAGAGAGAGAGAAAACCATTACAGGCAAAGAACCAAATATAGTACTTATTGAATCAGTATTAATTATCATTAAGTCACAATGTTATAATTAAATGTTATTGTAACTTTTATGGGCTAGAAAAAGCAAATGTAAAACTTTGAAAATAATTGTCAAATATTTTGATATCTAAGGCAATACTACATATGAGGGTGCTTCAGAAAGTTAGTGTAAACATGAAATTAAAGGTACATTTTACTCAAATTTTGATGTAAAAATTTTTGAAAGTCCATGCGGCTCCACCTTGTGGCACTGGCACACCGGGTTCTAGTCCCAGTCGGGGTGCCGGATTCTGTCCCGGTTGCCCCTCTTCCAGGCCAGCTCTCTGCTGTGGCCCGGGAGTGCAGTGGAGGATGGCCCAAGTCCTTGGGCCCTGCACCCCATGGGAGACCAGGAGAAGTACCTGGCTCCTGCCATCAGATCAGCGCGGTGCGCCGGCCGCAGCGCGCTGGCCGTGGCGGCCATTGGAGGGTGAACCAACGGCAAAGGAAGACCTTTCTCTCTGTCTCTCTCATTGTCCACTCTGCCTGTCAAAAAATAAAAATAAAAAATAAAAATAATAAGAAAAGTCCACGCATAGTTTTTTCATGGTACACATTTACTCTGAAGTTTTATAAAATTTCTCATATATTTGATTTCAATTGTTTTGCACCAAAATAAAGTTATCTTTTAATTCCATTTGTCTGTAGATTTTTTTGACATATTCTTGGTTTAATGTGGATGGATGGCAGCAGCCCTGGTTCTTGCGGTAAACTGAGGAGTGAGGCAGCAGATGGAAGACCCCTGTCCATCTCTCCCTCTCTGTCTCTCTGACTTTTGAATAAACATAAGAGAGAGAGCCCATATGGACTAAATACTTACAACATTTGAGAAGGAAGCATGTATACAGAATGGTATATGTGTTCTCCAACCTTTTAAGCAGCAGTTTCAGGTTCAGAATAAAATAGCTAAATGATTTCTAGCTGCATTGATATAATCAAGTTGATTTAAATTAACTTATGGCTGAATAGGAGACACTCTGAAGAATTAGATGAGCTTTTGTGACACTTAAGAAAGTAACATTGGGATTCATCATGAATTACAATTTCTTTAAACATTTTTCATAAGCAAATTGCCCGCAGGTTTCTGCCATAGTATAATCACAGGGTGAAGTTATACTTGAATGACAGACATTCATTTAAATTAAGTATTGCTTTGCTTTGTTAAGTTAAATCTATTGGATTCATCTAAGTGATAAATAATCATAATAACTAAAACAATTGTCTTTCAATTTGTTTTCAGATATGTCCCTTTAGAATCAAGTAGCAAGACAGGCATTTGGGGCAGCAGTCAAGATACCACGTGAGACCCCTGTACGCCCTACTGGAGTGCCTGAGTTTGAGTCTCTGCTCTCCCTTCCAGCTGCCTGCTAATGCACATCCTGGGAGGCAGCCAGTGGGAACTCAAGTCCTGGAGTCCCTGTCACCCACATGGGTGATTCAGACTGAATTCCAGGCTCCTGATTTCAGCCTGGTCTGGCGCTGGCTGTTTTGGACATTTAGGGAGTGAATCAATGGATAAAGGACACTGTCAATTTCTCTCTCTCTGCATTTCAAATAAATAAATAGAAATTTTAAAAATTACTTATTAAAATTATGTGGCCTAATGCCTGTCACAGTAAAGACAGAAGAGCTAAGAGCATGATTTCTGGTTGGTTGGCTCAAATCAAATCATCAGCTCATTTGTTTATAAATTATCTCCAAATATAAGTATAGCTACTTTTCTTATAACTAAATACCATGAAAATAACTAATGCTTTTAAAAGTAATAAATTGTCGTTTGTTGATTAAATGAAAGGTTGCTTTGCAGAAGTATATTTATATGGAATTGTGGCAGTGTTTTTCACCCTCCCTCTAGTGGCCTTATGCCAGTACTGCATTTCCCTTTTGAATTATTTCTTGGTAGTTTCTACTTTGGTTAACCCTTGCTTTGTAGCACAATGCTAAATGACTTAATCATGTCTCTAATTTCCTCCTTAGTAGTTTTTTAGTCTGTACTAATGTACCACTGTTACGATAGTAAAAATAAAATGGGTTTACCTTATTGTGTTTATAATGTTAATATTTCTGTCACCTATTTACACTTTTCTATTTAGGTACTTTTGTTGAAAGTTATTTAAATTTTTTTAAAATTTACATAAAAGAGAGAGAGTGAAAGAGAGACTGAGAGAGACAGAGAGATACAGAGAGAAAGGGATTTTCAATTCACTGGTTCACTTCCCGAAGGCTCACAACAGCCAGAGTTAGAGCAGTCCAAAGCCGGGAGCCAGAAATTCTATCTGGATCTCCCATGTGGGTACCAAGGACTCAAATGCCATCACCATTGCCTCTCAGGGTGCATAATAGCAGGAATCTGGAATGGGAAGTGGAGCCAGGACTCAAACCCGGACCTAGGCACTCCGACATGCGGTGTGGTACACCAAGCAGTGTCTTACTGCTGTGCCAAACATCCCTATCAAATATCTTATATTTCTAAACTATGCTCTAAAACTACCTGTGCAGGGAAAGAGTAATTGATATTTTTGTGAATGTTCCACATTGTGAAATCAATTTTAAAATTACAATAAAGTGATAAAAGATTACATACCTGGCAAAAGAAGGGTAAGCTTACATATTTTGTTAATTTTACCTGGAAGCTTGAAATAAATTTGTTTTCCACACAATGGCAAAAGATTAAAAAAATGCTATTTCTGTTTTGTGAACACTTTTGTTCTAAAGTTCTATCACTTATGCTAATATGGTACTGCATATGTTTGCCAAATATTTTGCAATTACAGTTTTTCCCCCAATAATTTTCCTGGAGATTCTGAATTTAAGTATTTATTATTTGATAGCTCATAAATCAATTGTCAGGAGTTGGCCTTGTAGCGTAGAGGGTTAAGTCACTGCTCAAGTCCGGCATTCCATACCAGAGTGCCAGTTTGAGTCCCGTTGTTCTGCTTCCCATCCAGCTCCCTGCTGATGCACTTGGAAAGACAGCAGGAAGTAACTCAAGTACTTGGAACCCCACCACCTATGTTGGAGAGCAGGATGAAGTTCCTGGCTCTTGTCTTTGACTTGGTCCAAACTTAGCTATTGTGGCCATTTGAGCAATGAACAAGCGGATGGAAGGTCTCTTTCTCTCTCTCTTTTATCTTTCCTTGTCTCTTTCTTTCTTTCTTTCTTTCTTTTTTTTTTTTTTTGACAGGCAGAGATAGACAGTGAGAGAGAGACAGAGAGACAGAGAGACAGAGAGAAAGGTCTTCCTTCCGTTGGTTCACCCCCCAAATGGCCACCACAGCCGGCGTGCTGCGCCCATCCGAAACCAGGAGCTAGGCGCTTCTTCCTGGTCTCCCATGAGGGTACAGGGCCCAAGCACTTGGGCCATCCTCCACTGCACTCCCGGACCACAGCAGAGAGCTGGACTGGAAGAAGAGCAACCGGGACAGAATCTAGCGCCCCAACCAGGAGTAGAACCCCGGGGTGCCGGTGCCGCAGGTGGAGGATTAGCCAAGTGAGCCACTGCACCGGTGCCTCTCCTTGTCTCTTGTCACGTAACTATTCAAGTAAATTAACTAATCTTTAAATAGGCAAATTTCCAGGTAGTACTTAATATTACTTTATACTATAAACCATACTTACACTCTGTTCATTTGCCGTTGTTGCAGATAAAAATGTCTACACTATCAAATAATTTATTTCCAATAATATCTGTTCATTGAGTATCTCAGTAAGTGAACATTTTGATCAGTGCACGTCTATATAAGTATATTTGTGTATTGCGGATGAGGGTACCTTACTCTTTAAGAAGAGAATGAGTTTTATTGATTTGTTTTACATGTAGTTTATTTTAAAAGATCTTGACATTAGACTAGTTATTGTGGATTATGCTTTTGTGAGCTAGGTGGGGCCTAAATTCCCATTCTAGCCTCTTGCCTCTTAGAGAAGCATTGTAGTTACAGGCACAAAGACAATGTGCAAAGTGATAGTTTATTTATAAGGTGATGAAAACACACACACACACACACACACACACATACACATACACACATGGGCATTGTTCAGGGAGAGTGGGCCGGGAAGGGAAAAGAGATTTTCTTGCCCTGCTTGCTCTGGGTCCACATGGACAGAGAGCCCCCTCCCCTTTACCAGGCTTCTTATGTGCTTAGAAAAGGGAGTGGTTACATAGAACTGTCCCCAGGCCCCAGGTAAGGGGAGGGACATCCTGAGGATCTGATTGACAGGTGGGTGGATAGGATTACATGGGACAGGGGATATGTGGCTTCCATCTCGTGACCTTAACCTAGCTATCTGTCCTATCCCATATCACTAACAAGAGCTTCCTGTTTTTGTTGTTGAGTTTTTATTTGTTGTTTACTATTCACTATTTAAAACATTGGGAATGAATGATTCTGTAAAAAGTAAAGAAATGTCTGCCTCCTTATTAGCTCACTACAATAACAAACTCAGCAACTGCTTTTATTTATTTTTCTAAAGATTTTATTTTATTTATTTGAAAAACAGAGTTACAGAGAGAGGTAGAGACAGAGAGAGGTCTTCCATCTGCTGGTTCACTCCCCAGATGGCCGCAATGGCTGGAGCTGCACCGATCTGAAGCCAGGAGCCAGGAGCTTCTTCCGGGTCTCCCACATGGGTGCAGGGGCCTAAGAACTTGGGCCATCTTCCACTTCTTTCCCAGGCCATAGCAGAGAGCTGGATCAGAAGAGGAGCAGCCGGGACTAGATCTGGTGCCCATATGGGATGCCAGCGCTTCAGGCCAGGGCTTTAAGGTGCTGTGCCACAGTACCGGCCCCCAGCAACTGCTTTTAAAAACATTTCCCCAAAACTTGAACTATGAAGCCAGATAAATTGCCAAGATGGCAAACCACCACACTGGGTGTCCTGTTTCACCCAAGGCTAGGGAAGCTCAGGGAAGGCCAGCTGTAAGGTCCTGTTGGAATCTTCAGAGTGGCATAGTCAAAGCTCAGAGCAACAGAGGACTGACTGCTCAATGGCCTGCCCATTCCTTACCACTTCTTTAAATAAAGGAGCCACAATGCAAACCAGAGTTTGTTATCTGAAGTCTTTTATACAAGACACACTACACAACAGGGCAAGAACTATGTCCTGCCTTTGGTTTAAATCTGCTGTCACAGCTTAATTTTTAATGGTGTCCACTCAGACTCTCGAAAGTCTCCTAGTTTAAGATAATGGACTATGTTGTCATTTTGCCTTTAAGACATTTATAACAGTATAACCATCAACAGTAGCATGTCCTACAAAACTACATAACCACAATTAGAAGTTGCCCAGTACCAGAGTTGCAAGCCATAGCTACAATGGAGAACTTAAATGAAATGTGAATTTATTAGCAGTATCTGGGGCAGCTTACTGTGTGAAGAGAACACCCAAGAAGAGTGGCCCAGTGCTTGAGAACTAGAGCAGTTCCTGAAGGCTGGAGAACAGAATCCAATGAATGGCTGTTTTGCTTCAGATTTGCACTGTTGGTGTCACTCTGTGGAGGTATTAGATTACAAGGATGGGCATCTGAGTGGTCTTGGGTCATGGGTTTCATTTAAGGATATGGAAGTTCAAAGTACTTTAATTGGTGGTTCTGCCAAATTGTATACAATGGGAAAGTAACAGTGAGATGAAACTGAAGGCAAATATGCTGGCCCAAGTGCACCAGGTCCTGGTAGCTAGTAGGGAGGAATCCTCTCAGAGGAAGTTGCAACTGACATGTGTGATGCAGGAGAGTGAGAAATCCTCTTTTACGAACTTTGGCGCATTCTTAAGACTGATGCAGATGTTTCTACAACCATTTTTTTTTAATGTCTCCCCCCCCTCTTTTTTTTTAAAGAGGCAGGTAATGAACAAGTGTTCTTTGTAGGTAAAGAAGTTCATCACTTTTGAATTGCTCCAGACCTTCAGCTCATCTTTTGATTAATGAACATAGTGACTCAAGAAACAGTGGAAAATATTAAAATCCTGTTTGAGCCTCAGACTTCTCCGTCTGCCATTTAAGATCCTCCACAACCAAACCCTAAGTTGATTTTTACAGCTCCGTTCCACATTTTCAAATACCCTGGAGAATAGATCTACTTGCCATTTCCAAACATGCACAGTATCCTCTTAATCTTCAACCTTTGTTGAAATCACCTTCTCCTTATCATATTCAACAGTAACATATCCTTCAAGTACCAGCTCAACTATACTTAGGAGGAATAACCTTATCTGGTTGTTACAGGTCAGCAATAGCTACCTCATGTCATAACTTTTGCTGAAAATTGCATCAATTATATTTCACATGAATATGTCATCTACTTCCTACAATACTAATTGGTCAGGAATAGCTATCTCTTGTCATAACTTTAGTTGAAAATCACATCAATTATATTTATGTTATCTACTTCTAATAATATACATTTATTTAGAGTCAGAAATTATAATTTTTATGTCCATAGCAGTGTTCTTGGACACTTGTTGATTGACTACTGGTTTAGGTTGCCAGTGACTTTTACAGATAAACCTAAATAATTGCTCTGCTCTATGCTTGTTAAAATATATTTCCAACATAGCTTTCCTATCATCTTTGATAGTTCTATTGAACAAAGTCATCATGCCTTTTAAATAACATTGAAATTTGATCCAGTTAGACCATTTAGCTCATCTCTGTTTACAGATTCAGAATGAGTGCACTTCTCATGCATGACTCTAGTTGATGTAATTCAATGTCCTTTTATGACCTGGACGCGAGAGTGATGCTAACTTTTAAAATGATGAATTGTGAAAATCCATGCATTTGAATCACTGAATTAATTTCTATGTTGGTGTTAAACATAATGCAAAAGAAGGCTTTCTTTATGTTAGATAAGTTCTTTATACTTCTGATTTTCTTATAATATAGGATTGCTGACAAATCATCAAGATTTTGGCTGGTTCTATCTGAATCTTTGAAAGAGCTTGGGAAAAATCCAAAAACAATATACATTTTTAATTAAAACTATGTATTGCTGCTCTAAATTTATTCATCTAATTATTGCCATGGTGTCCTCATGTTCTAGAATTTTCCCCCAAAGACAGTACTATATTTGGCAATTACAGTTTCCTTTCTGTCACCTTTAGCGGAGCTGTATTGTGTCTGAAGAACGACTTTATTTCACACACTGCAATATTTAACTAAGTTGGGTTTTGTGTGTGTGTGTGTGTGTGCATGATATAGATCAAAACTTGCCTTCAGTGAGTCCAACCTTTTAAAGTACCGACTTTAAAATGACATTGAAAATTTTATAACTGTTCTTTACTAGTTACTTGTGCTTGTGTATCCATGCCGTTCCCATGCCTTCGAAAATTTTCCGGTGAAAGTTTTGAAGTTTCTAATTTTTCAATCTAAATGAATATCTATAGATTCTTTGAAGCTGTATGCACCTATCCAAACATCTAGCCTAACCAGTCACTTCATGTAAGTATAGCTCTTTGTGATTTGACATATACCCCTGACACTGCTTATAGCTTTGTCATTGTCAGTTCATCATTCTCTGAGTTTAAGTGACAGCATACTTATTGAAATGCATAGTGTTCACTTAATCTTCTAAAAAGCAAACACATAGGCTTTTAAAAGATTTATTTATTTATTTGAAATGGATAGTGGTAGAAAGAGACAGAGAGCCACAGATGAGAGAGAGAGAGAGAGAGAGAGAGAATCTTCTATCTGCTGGTTCACTCCCAAAATGGTCACAACCACTGGGACTAGGCCAGGCTGAAGCCAGGAACCAGGGACTCCAGCTGGGTCTCCAACATGGGTGTTCTTGGGCCATCTTCTGCTGCCTTCTTAGGCATGTTGGCAGGAAGCTGAATTGGAAGCAGAGTGGCTGGGACATGAATCGGCAATTTGATGTGGGATGCTGGTGCCGTAAGTAGCAGTTTCACCTGCAGCACCACAATTTCAGCCCCTGTAAACACACAGGATTTTATTTATTTATTTGAAAATTGGAGTTACACAGAAAGAGAAGGAGAGGCAGAGAGAGAAAGAGGTCTTCCATCCACTGCTTCTCTCCCCAGTTGATTGCAACGGCTATAGTTGGGACAATCCAAAGCCAGGAGCCAGGAGCTTCTTCCAGGTCTCTCACACAGGTGCAGGGGCCCAAGGACTTGGACCATCTTCTACTGCTTTCCCAGGCCATAGCAGAGAGCCGGATCAGAAGTGGAGCTGCCGAGACTCGAACTGGCACCCCTATGAGATGCCGGCACTGCAGACAGTGGCTTTACCTGCTGTGCCACAGTGTCGGCCCCCACACAGGCTTTCCAAGTCCAAGGCACTCTAAGGTCCATAAATATAGCCAGGATCACACAGTAACTACCACAGTATTTATTAAGTGTAAATTTTGAAGTTCTGATATCCTCAGACTTGTTATAAGTGACTTTGTTTTTCATTATCAGTACTTTCTCAAATACAATGTCTTGCTTTGGAGGGAAAAGGCATCAAAGTATCAAAACAAAATATTTTTATTGTTCTAAACAATGACAGGAACCTCAGTAAGCCACCTGGACTTTGCCCAAGTGGCCTCTGTTCCCAGCTCATGCCATCTGTCTGCATGGGTCCCTCGGGAGTTGATGGTTGGTTATGGCATTGCACCAGTCATCATGAGTTGGATAAGGATTTACCAGATGGCTTCTTTCTATTGCAAACCAACAAATCCATTTCTAAGTGGATGTGAACTTTATAAGTCATGTCAATTGGCAGAGCTGCCATAACAAAATACTGCAGGCTGGGTGGCTTAAACAGCAGAAGGTTGTTCTCTAGTCTGGGAGGCTGGGAGCCCAAGACCAAGGTGTTAGCAGGGCCGTTTTTTTTTTTTTTTCCAGAAGCCTCTCACGTTGGCTTGAAGATAACTACCTTTTCTCTGTGGTCTCCCTCAGCGTCTCCTCTGTGTGTGTGTGTGTGTGTATGTATACCTCCCAGTGTCTCCATGTATTTTGTCATCTCCTAACCACTGGTTAGGATTAGGGTCCACTCCAACTAACTCAATCTTTTTTTTTTTTTTTTGAGAATTATATATTTATTTGAAAGGTGGAGTTATTACACAGAGAGAGATCTTCCATCAGCTGGTTCACTACCCAGATGGTTACAATGGCCCTCGCTGAGCCAGTCCAAAGCCAGGAGCCCAGAGCCAGGAACTTCATCTGGGTCTTCCATGTAGTTGCAAGGGCCCAAGAACTTGGGTTACCTTTTTTTTTTTTCTTAGCATTTATTTTATTTATTTGAAAGTCAGAGTTACACACAGAGAGAAGGAGAGGCATAGAGAGAGAGAGAGGTCTTCTATCTGCTGGTTCACTCCCCAGTTGGTTGCAACAGGTGGAGCTGTGCCAACCTGAAGCCAGGAGCCAGGAGCTTCTTCCGGGTCTCCCATGTGGGTGCAGGGACCCAAGAATTTGGGCCATCTTCTACTGCTTTTTTTTTTTTTTGGACAGGCAGAGTGGACAGTGAGAGAGAGAGACAGAGAGAAAGGTCTTCCTTTGCCGTTGGTTCACCCTCCAATGGCTGCCGCAGCGGCCACGCTGATCTGATGGCAGGAGCCAGGTACTTATCCTGGTCTCCCATGGGGTGCAGGGCCCAAGGACTTGGGCATCCTCCACTGCACTCCCTGGCCACAGCAGAGAGCTGGCCTGGAAGAGAGGCAACTGGGACAGAACCCGGCACCCCAACCGGGACTAGAACCCGGTGTGCCGGCACCGCAAGGCGGAGGATTAGCCTAGTCAGCCGCGGCTAATCCTGGCTATCTTCTACTGCTTTCCCAGGGCACAGCAGAGAGCTGGATCGGAAAGGAGCAGCCAGGACTCAAACCGGCGCCCATATGGGATGCTGGCACTGCAGGTGGAAGCTTTACCCACTATGCCACAGCGCTGGCCCTCTCTCTGCTTTCTGCTTTTTCCAGGCACATTAGCAGGGAGACAGATGGGAAATGGAGCAGCTGGGACACAAACCAGCGTACATATGGGATACTGGCCCCAAGCTCACTTAATCTTTCTCACCATTTAAGCTCCTGTCTCCACATCAACCATGTTGTGTGGTCCTGGAACTGAGGACTTCAACATATGAATTTGAGGGATTTACAGTTCAGTCCATAGCACAAATGCCTGGTCACTCACCAGGAACAGTGGACAAGAAATCAAAGGTTCATTTGAACCATACCATTAATGTGTGACCCCATGGCTGAACGTGGTATAGCATTTAGAGCACATATATTTGTTCAGCCTTATCACTTCCTAATGAATGTAAAGGAAAATAAGTTCTCCCATAGGGTTGCAATTTATCACCCATCCATATCTGCTTCATTGTCGTCTCTGTAGATCCTTTTTACTCTTCAGCTAACTAAGCACAGTGGTATCCAAACTATTTTGTGGAGTCCTCTGGGTTTCACTAACTCTTGGTATGTGTTTCACTTTGAATACATTTTATCTTGCACATAAATGCTTTACAACTAAAAATGAACCCCTTGCCAATCCAACTGGGATAACACTGGAAACCAATTACACCCTTAAGGGGTACTGTTGTGTTGATTTATTTTTGAGGGGCTCTTGTAACACTGCATCTCCTCTCACCTCTGTGCATAAAGCCACATTTTTTTTGCAAGAGTGCACAATATTAAGAAAGTTATATTGTTGCAAGGATTTAGAAAAAGTTCAGATGTTGGGCCCTTTAGCTCCTGTAAAATCCCATAAGGAGGCCTCATCGGTCCCTGCCAGGAAAGTTACAGTACATTTCCTAGGGCTTGTTCTCCTGGTGGCACTCCAGCCAAGTCTGCCTGCTCTTTGAACACTTACTGTCTTCCTGATTGGCTGTTGTGGTTAGTTTCAGTGCTGATTGTCACAAGGAGGGACTCTCATCTGGCGTAGACACCTGTTCATTTCCTTTTGCTGGGACAAATCCTGCATCCTTCAGCCTTCTGGAGGCAACATTTGTTTTAATGCACAAAGAACAATAGAAGGAGTTCTGGTCTTTCATTTGGAGCAAAAGTGGGTAGGGATGGGGTTCCCTTTATCTCTCAGCCTCAGGCTTCCCTACACTCACCTGCTCCATCCCTCCTGGGCTTCCTGCCTTCTCCTACCCTCTTTGCCCCAGAATGAATACTATTCCCTGCCTTTATTTTCCCAAAGCACTGCCCCAAATTTTTTGTTGTGAACAATTTTCCTGAAGTTTTGTTAATATTGAGTAGTGATCAGAACACAGATAGGATCAAAAACCCACAAGAAGGCAAGAACTTCAAGTTCAATGTCAGACTGTCATTTTGGGGTATTTGACCAGCCTTTCACCCATGATGGACTTTCTGGCAATGGACCTCTGCATCCTTGGGGGCTTTCTGCTACGTGCCTGAGCCTGTTCCTTGTCTCTTCTTGCCTGATAGCTCCACTTTCCTACCTGTATTTCAAATATCCTCAGCTCTTTACCATCAGTCCCTGGAATGATAACTGAACAATTTCCCTAACTTTTCTGGGCAAAGAAGTAGCTCAATACTTTGTCCATTCTTTCCCATAGGTCCTTATATTAAATAGTAAGTGGAAATAATCCCCAATTTAAGTTATGTTAATCCTTTATAAGGCAGAAATAGCATGCCCAATGTTCTATGGAGTACTGTACATTTTTTTTGCTTGTGTATTTTGTGACATAAAAAATTACCCATAAAATTATATATATAATATTTAGTAAGATACGGAAAATTCAGACAAATGGCAATTGATATAGTTAAGTTGATTAGCCTTAAGATAAGACAAATTATACTGTGTATCACCAACCACCACATAGTTATTAAACACATTCAATATGTGAATTTAAATGTCCTTAAAAGCCTAAAAACAAATTTACATATGATTACTCAAAGAAAAAGTACAATGGTTATAACTTGTCATGGGTGTTCCCCTTTTATACTAGAAAAATAATGTATATATAGCTTACTCCATAAACTATGCAAACATTGTGATTATATGACATATAACATAATCATATAACTATAAGATATAGAGAGTTAGGTACACATACATATGTCTACAGATTTACTCTTACATTTATTTATAAAAATATAAATGAGAGGCCAGCATTGTGGTGCAGCAGGTTAAGCCACTGCTTGTCAACATCCTGTATGGGCTCCAGCTTGCATCCCTGTTTCTCAACTTCTGATTCAGCTCCCTGCTAATGTGCCTGTGAAAGTAGCAGAAGATGATCCAAGTGCCTGGACCCCTGCCACCCACATGGGAGACCTTGATGGAGTTCTTGATTCCTGGCGTTGGCCTAGCAGAAACCTGGTCATTGCGGTCATTTGGTGAGTGAACCAGTGGATGGAGAATCTCTCACTCTCTCTCCCTCTCTCTCCTTTCTCCTTCTCTATCACTGTGCCTTTCAAATAAATAAAGTAAATCTTTAAAAATGGTAATTACATACATAAATTATGTTTTATAATATATAACATAACATATTCACATAACTATAAAATATATAGAGATAGGTATGGATATATATATAAATCTACAGATAGATATTCCTTTTATATTTCTTATGAAAATATATATGAAGGGCCAGAGCTGTGGTGTAGTAGGCTAGGTCTCCACCTGCTGTGCTGACATCCTGTATGGGTGCTGGTTTGTGTCCTGGCTGCTCCTCTTATGATCCAGCTCTCTGCTTGTGGCCTGGGAAAGCAGCAGAAGATGGTCCAAGTGCTTAGGCCCCTGAACCCATGTGGGAGACCCAGAAGAAGCTCCTGGCTCCTGGCTTCGGATCCTCGCAGTTCCATCGGTTACGACCATTTGGGGAGTGAACCAGTGGATAGAAGATCTCTCTGTTTCTCCCTCTCTCTGTCTGTAATGCTACCTCTCAAATATATGAATATATATACATAATATATGTATGAATATGAAACCCTTGTATATTTTATTGAGTAGAGTCAAGAAGTTTCACAACACCGAAATCCTCCATTCATCTCTCATTTCTCATCCTATTCCTCAGTAAATCCTTTAACACTATTTTCAAGACATTTCAGAAACCTGACCCTTTAGCATCATCACCGCACTGCCACCACCAGCAATGGCTTCTGACACTACCTGGAATTAGGCCAAACTTCATAGGCCAAGGGCACGGTTCTCCACCAGGCTGCCCCTGCGGCATATGCCAGCTCCACTTCAGGGGTTCCCAGAGCCATCTCTACTTCTGACCAACTGACTGCACATCTGGGGGTTCCCACCACCTCCTCAGCTTGAGAATTCAGTAGTGACCATCAAGCACTCTACTTCCTATCGAAGTTGTAGTACAGCAAAAAGCATACAAATCAGGACAAACCAAGAAAAGCTACACACAGGGGGAAGTCTGGGAGGCCTCAAAAGCCAGAGCTGCCTGTGTCCTCTCCCCATGTTGTCACCTTCCAATCACAGCAGTGGAGAACTGGATGTCCAGGGGTTCCAGCCAAGAGAACTCACCCAAGCTATAACCATCAGAATCTCTTTTGGGGTTTCATGATAGTCAAGAAGAACTGAATCAGTGGCCACAGATTGGACTCAGTCTCCAGGTTTCACTCCTGTCTTCCCAGATTGGGCTCCTGTGTGGCCCAAAGCCCTGTCATCCCCCAGCTGGACTGTCTGCCTTATGCAGCTCCCATTCTGAAGCACCCTTCATAGTTGTAGCTACGTAAGAGCCTTCCAACCTGTTTAACAGAAGCTGTGAAGGCCCAGACATTCCCATCACCCAGGATAGTTCAAGGATCTAGAGACTGCCTCCCAAGAACCAAAGTCAGCCAATTCTTATTTTATACTTCCCAGCTCAAACCTCCATTAGCTCTTGTAATAGTCCCCTAACCAGCATCCACCTTTCTCCTCTTACTTTCTTTTTTTTTTATAGATTTATTTACTTTACTTGAATGTTACAGTTACACAGAGAGAGAAGAGGCAGAGAGAAAGAGAGAGAGAGAGAAAGAGAGGTCTTCCATCCACTGGGTCACTACCCAGATGGCCGCAACGGCCAGAGCTGTGCTGATCCAAAGCCAGGATCCAGGCGATTCCTCCAGGTCTCCCACGTGGGTGCAGGGGCCCAAGGCCTTGGGCCATCTTCTACTGCTATCCCAGCCCATAGCAGAGAGCTGGATCGGAAGTAGAGCAGCCGGGTCTCGAACCGGCACCCATATGGGATGCTGCCACTGCAGGCCGCGGCTTTACCCGCTTCGCCACAGTGCCGGCTCCTCTCCTCTTACTTTCTTACAGTCCCATCTTCTGTTAACTACAGTGTTCTGTGTAAAAATTTTGTTGAATCATGTAATTCCTAGGCCCCAGACCTTCCAGTGGCTGCTCAGTTCCAGTGTAATCTAAGGTTTTGCTGCGATGGGTGAGGCTCTGCATGATCAGACCCATGCCACCTATCTGAACTCGTGTCAGTACCCACTGCTCACTCTCCCATAGCAACAGCAGTTTCCTAGCTCACTCTCAAACAGGCTGTGCAGTCTTAGGGAAAAAAAAGTTGCACAGTCATTCCTGGAGCTTTTTCTCTTATTTGAGCATTAGAGTATTTCTCACCCAAACCATGGTTTCACTCATTTATGTTACGAGAAAAGCTCTTTTGGGTCATGCTGAGTTTGAATGCTACGATGTTTTAGCTGAGATTATAATGTATAAGAAATTAAACATGTTTAAATTGTTAAACTCAACATGTCTTAATAAATAGGCTTTGGTAAATTTTGGCTTTCCAGCTGACACATCTATGATTTTCTTTGATACCTATTATTTTCTTAAATGAGTCATATGAAGAAAAAATAACCTGTAATTTTTTTCACCCATTATGGATGTTTAAATGTCTGAAGACCCAATTATTGTCTAAAATAACAAGTTATTGAATGTAGCTAATTGTTCATATTTGAAGTAAAATATTCTTCGTTTCAGCTTCAGATTGAATTAGCATGTAAGAGTCCTGAGACATTAAAGTGAAGCATTTAAAGTAAGTCAGTGAACATTTTTTTGTAGAGGGGCAAACATTTTCAGCTTTGTAGGCCATAAAAGTCTCTGTTGCAATGTTAGTGCACTGAAAAAGTGGTCAAAAGCTACATGTAAATAAATGGGAGTCACTGTGACCCAGTACCACTTTGTTTACCAAAATAAGCAACAGCTGGATTCCTGGCTGTGGATCATAGGCCAAGGAGAAAGGACACTGGAGTAACTGTTGCTCATGTCAAACAGAACTTTCTCAAGGCAATGCTGAAACAAACTGGATGCTAAAGGTCATGTGATATGACCATCTTTTCATCAAATAGTCTCATCTGATGAAATCCTCACTGATGGATTTTACAATAAACACAAATTTTGAATTTTAATTTACAAAATCAGTTTATTTTCGGACTCTTGCTTCTAGGAAGATGGAGTAGATGTTCTTCCCAGTGCTTACACTGAAAATCCTCACATTATACATCAATATAAGCAGATGCTGGAAGGAAGGCACACACGTTAGAGATGTTAGGAGCAAAGGAAAAGCATGGTCAGCTCCCTAGGTTTTCTATTTGCCCCATAGGTTCTAGACCAGGTTCTGGGAAAGTGGCAAACAGAGACAGACACAAATAATTCAAACAAAAGTCCAATCACTGTAGCCAGCTGACCAGGAAATAGACATTTAGCAAAGGAGGATGCAGTTTACTGATTTATTTATAAAGATTTATTTGAAAGGGAGGGAGAGAAGAAGGGGGGAGAGAGAGAGAGAGAGAATCTTCCATCTGCTGGTTCACTCTCCAAATACCCAAAATAGCCACAGCTGGGCAGTCTAAAACCACAAATCAGTAACTCCATCTGGATCTCCTACATGGATGGCAGGAACCCAGGCACTTTGCCATCATCAGCTGCCTGTCAGGAGGATTAGCAAGAAGTTGGATTGGAAGCGGAGGAGCCAAACCATTTGTCTTGATCTCTTGACTTTGCTTACTGTTAAAGTTCTGAGTCTGTCTCATGAGATCAACTTGCTTGATGTGGTGTTTCGAATTGCTTCAGTATTTCTCAACATGGAGAAGCTGCAGCATTTCAGAGAAGAAAATGGAGGTTCAACTGGCATTTCTGGAGTATGCCTGTTGAAAAGAGAATGACAACAAAACTGCACTTACCTTATTAGGTAACTGTTTTGTGCTCTGATATGGGATACTGACATTCTATGCAGTGGCTTAACCCACAGTGCCACAAGGCCTGCCTCCAAGAAAATATCTTAGATAAGAAAAAAGTGACTCTATTTCAACCAAGCGCCAAAAAAGCAACAGTGGCTCTAATCCTTGCCTCTTGACAGCCAAGATCAAGTGGACAGCCTAGACTTCCACCTTCCCAGAGTGTAACCAGGTGGGCCAACCCACCATCCTGGATGTCAGAGAAGAACAAACAGGGAGCTGAAATGTCTTCCCCACTGGACAGTAAGGAGGGCCCCTGCCCTCAGTGTCAGTGGAGACTGTTTGGGGAACCTGGCCTTTGCTATGGTTTCCACATCTCCCTCAAAGTCTGTGCATTGGAAACTGAATCTCCAATGTGACAGGGTTGAGAGTTGGGCCATTATAGAGGTGATTAAATCTGAGAATTAATGTCATTATCATGGGAAGAGATTCTTGATAAAGCCTTCTCTTTCCGCTTCACTCTTCCTCATGTACGCTCATTCTCTTGCCCATCTCTCTTCTACTATGGGATGATGCAGCAAGACTTTGCCAGATATGGGTCCCTCCACCTTGGACTTCCGCGTCTCCAGAACTGTAAGAAATAAATGTCTGTTCTTTACGAGTTATCCAGCCTCAGGTATTCTGCTTCAACAGCACAAAATGCACTAAGATTGTCTTCCTCCAACTGCTGCCTAATTAGACACCCTTTCCTGATTGCACTGTGGTGGCATCAGAGGAGTAGTGAAGAATCAGGATTTCCCCAAACCCAGTACAGCAAGGCTACTTTTTCTGCCCTTCTGTCAATAGAGGTTGGAATTCCCACCTCCAACCAGCAACAAGGAAACACCCCTACCCTTTCTGGTCGGAGTGCTGACAGCAAAGGCCTGAAAGGGATCCTGAGTTCTGCCTCTACTCATCAGAATGACAGATTCCTTCTCAGGTCTTCACAGAGGCTGAGTGGGAACTTGGATTTGTCTCCTACTTGGCAGTAACCTGGTGGCAGCCCCCTGCTCTCCTGCAATAGCAGTGCCAGAAAAAGCCATAGCATAGCACCTTCTAGGTCTCCCACATGGGTTCAGGGGCCAAAGTGCTTGGGCCATCTTCCACTGCTTTCCCAGGCCATGAGTGGGGAGCTGGATCAGAAGACGAGCAGCCAGTACCTGAATCCATGCCCATATGGGATGCCGGTGCTGCAGGCACAGCACTGGGCCCACTTTTCCTTATTTATAATAAATGGTCCATGTTAGAAATACCTATCATGTATATGATTGAAGTGCAAGCTTTTAAAAGACCATCACTATCCAATCCTCATTTTTATATTCCCCTCAGGGTTACTTACGGAACTCTCCTCCAACGAGACACTGTATTTGTCAGATGCATGCAAGAGGCAAAATGATGCCCATTTTCCATTTTTTAAGAACTATATACTGCATTAACTTTTGGCATTAGATTTAGCACTAGCTCATTGGTGACTGTGTTTTTAGCTTTGTTATGTATTTTTAGGGACAAACAGTAGAGAAAGAAGCAAGCAGCCCTTGACATCCTAAGACAGTTCTGTCATGAGCACGTGGGGCTGTGTGGTCCTGGATGGCCTGGTGCCACGGCCAGGCTGCAGTGTTGCAGCGTGCGGAGCTGTTCTGCTGAACACAACCATTCTTAGGAAGATCAGCAGCAGACAAGTTCATTCTGAGACCATGATACAGTGAGACAGAACAAAGACACGTCACAATCTTATCTAAAGAGACAAAAAGGAGGTCACCCTGTCACCTACAAGCTGCCAGCCACCTCCCTTTACCAGTAATGTGAGTGACTTCTTTAGTGACAGCTTTTGCTCATTCTACTCATTCGAGCTCTCCCTGCAGATAAGATATATTGAGCTACCTGCTTTTTTTTTTTTTTTTTTTTTTTTGTCTGAAATCATTTCTAAAGCACGTCTCCCATGTGTGTGGCAGGAACCCAATTGCTTGAGCTGTTACTGCAGCTTCCCAGGGTTTGCACGAGGTGGAAGCTGGAGTCAGGAGTGGGCGCCAGGTATGGAACCCAGGCACCGTATGGCAGGACACGGATGTCCTAACTGGCTGGTAAACTGCTGAGCCAAGTGCTCACCTCTTCTAGTTCCTTTTAATGAGGAAATCCAGATCTGTCTGCTATGTGCACCTACTGCTTCTGGAGATGATGCTGAGTTATTGATTTTTCGATCTTTTTGCCTCTGTACAAATTTCCTTCTCAGTGTGGCTTTAGCCACATCTCATATGTTTTGGTAAGATGTATTCCATTATCACTATTTAAATTGTTTTCTAAATTTCAATTGTGATTTCTCTTTTGAGACAGGATTTTTGGAAGAGCATTGCTTCATTTGCAACTTTTTTATTTTGGGGGGGGTTGTTTGTTTTCTTTTGCTCTTAATTTCTAGCTCCATGACTCTGTTCAGAAGTAATACTTTTTTTTTTTTTTGACAGGCAGAGTGGACAGTGAGAGAGAGAGACAGAGAGAAAGGTCTTCCTTTGCCGTTGGTTCACCCTCCAATGGCCACCGTGGCCGGCGCGCTGCGGCCGGCGCACCGCGCTGATCCGATGGCAGGAGCCAGGAGCCAGGTGCTTTTCCTGGTCTCCCATGGGGTGCAGGGCCCAAGCACCTGGGCCATCCTCCACTGCACTCCCTGGCCACAGCAGAGGGCTGGCCTGGAAGAGGGGCAACCGGGACAGAATCCGGCGCCCTGACCGGGACTAGAACCCGGTGTGCCGGCGCCGCTAGGCGGAGGATTAGCCTTTGTGGTAGGTTTTTAGCTTTAGCTGTCAAGGAATCAGTTAAGGTGCCCAAGACCCATTTTGGAGTGCCTGGGTTCCATTGCTGACTCAGCTCCTGATTCCAGCTTCCTACTGATGCAGACCCTGGAAAGCTGTGGTGATGGCTTAAATGATTGGGTTCCTGCCACCGGCAGAAGATCTGAATTAAGTTCCTGTCTCCCAGCTTTGTCCCTGGAGTGCCAGGGCAGGCACTGGGGAGTGAATCAGTCAATGGGAGGAAGCACTCTGTTGGTCTTTCTCTGACTCTCAAATAAATAAATATTAAAAAAGTAATAATACTTTGTATTGTTTCAGTGTTTTAAAGAATGCTGAGACTTGCTTGATCTAGCATATGGTCAGTTTTGTTAAATGTTCTGTGTGAACTTAAAAAGAATATGAGTTCTATGGTTTAGATGTAATGCTTATTAATATGCTAATTAGTTCTTCTTTGTTAATAAGGTTGTTTAAATCTTCCATGTATTATCTGTCCTGTTAGTTTCAAAGAAATATGTGTTAAATAGTCTGAAGCTATGTAAATTTATTATTTTCATATATTTTTGTTTTATATATTAAAACAAGGTTATTAGGCATATAAAAGTCTGGAACTGTCATATCATCTTAGTGAGTTAAACCTTTCATTGTGACATTTCTCTATTTATTGATAGAAATGCATTTGCCAGGCCGGCGCCGCGGCTCACTAGGCTAATCCTCCGCCTAGCGGCGCCGGCACACCGGGTTCTAGTCCCGGTCGGGGCGCCGGATTCTGTCCCAGTTGCCCCTCTTCCAGGCCAGCCCTCTGCTGTGGCTAGGGAGTGCAGTGGAGGATGGCCCAGGTGCTTGGGCCCTGCACCCCATGGGAGACCAGGAAAAGCACCTGGCTCCTGGCTCCTGCCATCGGATCAGCGCGGTGCGCCGGCCGCAGCGCGCCGGCCGCGGCGGCCATTGGAGGGTGAACCAACGGCAAAGGAAGACCTTTCTCTCTGTCTCTCTCTCTCACTGTCCACTCTGCCTGTCAAAAAAAAAAAAATAAAAAAAAAATAAAAATAAAAAAAAAAAAGAAAAAAAGAAATGCATTTGCCATATATCAGCTTTCTGTTAAAGGTCTGTTCAGGTTTTCTATTTCTTCATAATTCAGTTTTGGTCAGTTGTGTGTGTCCGGGAATTCATCCACTTCTTCCAAATTTTCCAGTTTGTTGATGTATAGTTGATCATAATGATCTTTTTTTTTTTTTTTGACAGGCAGAGTGGACAGTGAGAGAGAGAGAGACAGAGAGAAAGGTCTTCCTTTGCCGTTGGTTCACCCTCCAATGGCCGCCGCGGCTGGCGCACTGCAGCCAGTGCACCGCGCTGATCCGATGGCAGGAGCCAGGTACTTCTCCTTGTCTCCCATGGGGTGCAGGGCCCAAGGACTTGGGCCATCCTCCACTGCACTCCCGGGCCACAGCAGAGAGCTGTTCTAGTCCCCGACCGGGACTAGAACCCCGTGTGCCAGCGCCGCAAGGCGGAGGATTAGCCTAGTGAGCCACGGCGCCGGCGATCATAACGATCTTTTATAATCCTTTGTATTTCTGTAGTATCTGCTGTGATGTTTTCTTTTTTATTTTAAAAAATCCAGTGTTATAATCTTTGTAAAAAAACTGGAATGCTTCGCCTATTTACAGACAATGTAACCACCACTACATTTGACGTGAAATCCACCACATTACTTTCTGCACTCTGTATGTCTTTTTTGTGCTCTCTTTTTCTGCTTTGTTGCGGTCTTTTAGATAAAGTATTTTGTTTTTCTTATTTGCTTTGTGAGACTGATAATTGCATTTTGTTTTATTATTCTTTACATGGTTACTCTAATGATAACCCCAGATAATGCCAGGACTTTGGACCATGGGACTCCATTTAGGGCATTTTTGCTTTCTGTGTTATTATTAACAAAGTATTTGAAACTCCATAAGAGTTTGCTGTTATTGCTTTTAAAAGACAATGTTTATTAAAATTTACCCTTATCATTCAGTCTTTTGATTATTCTACATTCTTATTGTATCTCTGTGTTGCTTTATATACGAGCAGATCTTGAAATTATATCTTGGAAATGACATATACTACATGTAAAGACACACATATGAGGTGCAATAGGAATACAGAAGGTCAACCAAATGGCTTTTTTATTAAAGAGCTTCTCAGTCCTCAAAGCTGATCTCTGGCTTGCCCATTTACGACACTTAAACCATGCAAGAAGAAGAATAAACTTTAAAACTGTTAGATGAAGCGCTAAATGGGGAGACATTAACTTTGAACCATTAAAGAACCTGGTCCAAGGGCAGAGTTTTACATGATTATGTTTTGCAAACAATTCTTCCATTTAGCTTGCCCTGTGTGCTCTATAATTTATGCAAAAGCCCGAAGGAGGAAAACATTGTAATAAAAAAAGAAGAAAGAAAAGCATATATGTATAACATATATTATATATATATATATAATAAGTACATGGATTCTGAGATAAACAATACTGAAGTTTGAATCTCAGCTTTTTGGTTGTATTTTCCAAATTCTCTCTCCCATTCCTTATCCCTTTTCTTTCTCTGTCTCTTGTTCTCTCTCTCTTTCTCCCCTACCTTTTTTTTTTTTCATTTCCTCATCTAGATAATGAATACGAGAGTGCTGACCTTATAGGATTGTTATGAAGAATAAATGAGATTATCCACACGCAGTGATACCTTCTTGTCTGTGCTGTTGGAACGAGCTCTGTGAGTGTGAGCCCATCACCCTTCTACAGTCAGTGAGGGAGGCTGATGGCACAGAGTAGCACTTCATCCTGGAAGACGTTTGAACAGAATGATGGTTAGAATGTAGCATCAGGGAGGGATGTTTCTACTCAGTTTGGCTTAAGGACTGCTCAGAGACACACGTGGAAATAGTCGCAGCCCCACTGAGATCAGAAAGCAGTGGCAGAAATGTCCTGAGACAGCCTACTGGCTGGAAGACAGAAATAGCTCAGGGAAAGAGCACGGGCACTCCAAGATGAAGGGCGAGGGGAGCACACATGAGAGATGCTACACCCAATGGGAGCCAGATGGACAGATGTTCTGCCATGGGTGCTTAGAGTTATTTTCTGTTACTGCCATCGCTTGTTTGTTCACATCCCCTGGATTAATGGAGCCAGAGAAAACATCGGATTACGTATCAATACATAGAAGCTAACACATGGCAGAAGAGGTCCCCCACAACAACAGAAGGCTTTTTCTGCTTTGGTCTCCCGTGTACAGTCCAGGGAGATAGAGGACAGCCTGAATGAAAACACATCAAATACGTAGTGGGTGGTATTGGTCCCTTCTCAAAGCCCCTTGGCTGTGTACAGCCCGCCACCCAACCTTCAGCTACTGTGTGTGATAGGAGGTGTTGAACAACAGCTGTTCCTTCTCTCAGGAGTCTCCCCTTAGAGCTGTGTCACCAGAAGGCTATCCCTCCCCAGATCAGGGTACAACAGCTGCTGCTTCTTGCTCAACCTGAATCTGACTCTCTAGTGTGATGTTTGCAGAGGGAGACCTCTGCCTCCCACTATGGTCTCTCAACGAAACTGGTCTCAGACAGAAACCACAGTTCCTGCCCGATCCTGCCGCCATCGCTTCCCTTTCCTTAAGAAATTATTTGGACAAAAATCTTAATCTCAGTTTCAGCTTCCAAAGAACCCAACCAAAGATAGAAGGAAATACAAAAATGCATCTTGTTAGCTTTGAAGACAAATGAGCCTTGATAAGGAACACTGTATATATAAACAAACAAAACGTGCTCCAGACTAAGGCACATTCACCACATAGAATCATTCCATGAAATGTTTTCTGGACATTATTTCTACTCTCCAACCAACTATGTTCTTGCAAGCTTTTAAAAAAGGCTTTTGCTTTTTCTTACTGGTGGGAGCCTCTCGTTGATATTTTCTGCTGTGCACTTTAAATCACTTGAGGTCATGCTTCAGACTCTCCCACTGGAAGTGATAGCCCTGCTGTCTCTGCAGGCTTGTCTGATAATGATCCTCATAACAACAAATGCTGGCATTTCTTGAGTACTTCTACTCCCTAACAGGCTGCTGGAAACCCTTACATGGCTTCATTCACTTAATCTTCCTAACTTCTCCAAAACACAAGCAACGTGTGTTTTAAAGCAGAGAAAAGGAAAGCGCAGAATTTTGAAAGGCAATGTCTCAGAGTCACAAAGAGTTAGTGGAAGTGTTGGAATTCGAATCCAGATCTCCTGTTTTTAATTTTTTTTTTTTTTGACAGGCAGAGTGGACAGTGAGAGAGACAGAGAGAAAGGTCTTCCTTTTTGCCGTTGGTTCACCCTCCAGTGGCCGCCACAGCCAGTGCACCGCGCTGATCCGATGGCAGGAGCCAGGTGCTTCTCCTGGTCTCCCATGGGGTGCAGGGCCCAAGCACTTGGGCCATCCTCCACTGCACTCCCTGGCCACAGCAGAGAGCTGGCCTGGAAGAGGGGCAACCGGGACAGAATCCGGCGCCCCGACCGGGACTAGAACCTGGTGTGCCGGCGCCGCAAGGCAGAGGATTAGCCTAGTGAGCCGTGGCGCCGGCCCAGATCTTCTGTTTTTAACCATTACTCTACTGCAGCTCAGATTCTAAGACATCTGGTGTGACATAATGACTCCGTACTCTATAGCAATTCACCATATGAAATATTGCCCATTTCTCACTTTGGAGGATTCTCTTGTGAGAAAAATCAATGCTTATTTGTGAGAAGATAGATATGCCTATTTTGGGAGATAATAAATAGGAGAAACACGAGGTTTATGGAATTGCCCTTCAATGGCAAATTTGATTCGGTTGGAAACATTTGTGACTGGCAATATGTTGGAAGCTCTGATTCAAGAATTTGACCTGGTGGGAATTTAAATGATAGAGGGAAAAGCTAAAAAAAAAAAAAAAAAAAAAAAAAGGATCCTGAGTACTGAGATGAGAGCATGAACTCAGGAAGCACAGAGGAAGGAGAAAAAAATGGGAGTGAGAGGAGCCAGTTCCCCAAGGGCTGTGCCTGCCTCCTACTTCCAGGGCCCATGCAAGACAGTGTGTGGCAGTCCTGACCATAAGATACATTCCAGTTTTGTAAGGAAAGTGGTCATTTAGAGCAAAGGCTCACTATGACATGACTTACTCCTCCAATTCAATTGTAAGTCCTCCCAGTTCTCAGGAAATACGCAGTATCTTTTTTTTTCTTCTCTGTGTTTGACTCAGTGTTTCCACTAATGCTCTAGCAAAGACTTATTTTGAATGAGTTTTATGCTCTTTTTTTCAAGTCAGTAATGAACTGGAGCTTGGTAGAGAAACCAGAATGAGAGATGTTTGCATTAGCAGTAAAGAGGTAATGACTGAATATGTAAATCTGAGTCAACAAAATCTTAGGATGGAGTTCATAGGTCAAAAAACACATAGTGGATAGTCCAGTAATTGCTATCATAGCCCCAAATCTTAATATTTCTTATTCCTTGACCAGTGTCTTCGTGGTGTACCACAATTGTCTGATTAGAGCGACAAGTGAGCGGTAATTAAATCAAACTAGAAAACGCATTGACTTTCAGCCATGCTATGATTATTAACTAGCACACATGTCTAATAACGTTTATCTTAAGCAGGCAAATACTGAAGAAGTGAAAGCATTTGGAATAATTTAGAAAGAATTAAGAGACTATTTTTGTAATAGCAAAGATTCGTATGCTTTTGCCCGTTCCCAGCAAAGGAATCATCCTCTTTTCCCACTCATTAAATTATTTGACGGCACACGTGATGTTGGAAGCTTTCCCAGATGTCATGGGGTTTTCATAGGAGACTTGTTTGTGTGAGTGTGAGTGTGTGTTTGTGTGTATGTGCGCATATTTTGGCTAAGGTGGGCTCACTGACAAGTTTAAGACAGCAGGCTGCATTTCATACGGCGCATAACCTCAGCCCTGTGAGGTATCGTCATGGTTACCTGAACAGCGCAGGATGTATGTGGGTGAAAGATGAGGTTCAAACAGCGTAAGAATAGGCTCTTTTACAGAAACCAAAGATTATGGACCAAGAGAGGAAGGTAGGAGGAGGTGTGAACAGACCAGCATTCAAGAGGCTGTAATAAAGCCTTGACTAAGTCATACCTTTTCTGTAGTCAAGATGTGACAATGATGGGTTTCCAGTGGGTGTATCTCGGAGATTGCTTCATTAAGGAAGTGGCTCCACAAAAAATTTAAAGAAAGTCAGGGTGAAGATATTAGCAAAGTGGGAGAATGGCTCAAGGACTTGTTGGGGGTGATTGTTAGGACACAGTGCTGTCCCCTTAGTTCAGGGATTTTCACATGATTGAAAATGTAATAATCCAGTTTGTAGCATTAGTGTATTTACCTAGAATAGTTAGCCACTTTTTTGTTTAAGGTCTTTCACAATCATAATTTGTAGTTTATAAGCCTTCTATAAAACAAAGTATTGCTATTAAAACTCTTAGTTATTCCTTAGGTTTGTTAAAATCTAGTCTGGTCTGACTTCTCTGTTAACAATTTATTTGTTGTTTTCCTTTGTTTCTTACTTGTCAGCAGCTTGGTGAAAGAAATGTGATCTTTTTATTTTTACAGTCTTCTATGAGTTCAGAGGGAAGAGAAAATAGCTGAAAGTAACTTGTATTATTTTAAACCCAGATAATTCAATAATTCAGCAATGATGGATCTGGCCCTCACCAGAGTGCATCGTCAAGCTACAAAAACCAATCGAACATCGGCCACTAGGAGCTTTGCAAGAGCTGCTACATGCACAAACCAGATGAAAGATGAATGTGCTGAGCCCCCTCTGAGGCTGAGCAACCCAGGAATTGGGACCAGGGAAGAAAGAGTGATTTGGAAGAGACTTGGATTGTACCTGTGGCCAACCTTCTTCTTCCACCTCTCTCTCTCGCCTTCCCTCTCTGCAGTCCCTGGTGACCAATATTCTCTGCTCCCATACTATATTGTAGTTAACAGTAATGTGTTATATATCTCAAAATACCTAGAAGAGAGGCTTTTGAGTGTTCTGGCCACACAGCAATGACAGATGTATGAGTTGATGGATGTGCTAATTACCTTGACTTGAACGTTACACAGTGTATACAGGAATGGAAATATTACGCTGTGCCCCATAATACCATGTGCCTCTTAGATATGTTCAATCATCATGTGTCAGTGAAAACAATGGAACTCAGTTTGTTGACAAAGATTACTTAAAACAAAACTATGATACAAGCCTGCTTAATATTCCAATAGTGAACAGGAGAATTGGTATTTAAAACAATTTCTCAAGAACCTGTATCAGTTGAACACAAAACTAAGAACATTCTGTGACCCAAAGAAAGCAACAAATCCCTCAGGAAAAAAACAAAGATTCTTTCAATCCAGGAATCCTAGTTTAACTTCTCTGCTCCTGTAAATAATCTCTGCTTAATATTTTATAATTGGAAATTATTTTATTTTTCTACTCATGGGCTTAAAATTGTCTTACAAATATACAAAATATACCAATGGGTTCAGTCACTCAAGTTTGAAAACAAACTTGCTGAAAATTGCAAACTTCATGAGATAGAATCAGATTTATGAAGAAATTCTTTCCATGAAGTTTAGTTAACTTTTTTCCTAATAAATATTTTAGTACTACCATCTCTGCAGTTGAAATTGATGCTAAAGATGTGTAGGAATGAAACGGGCAAGTGAGGAGCTGTGGTTTTTCTATTCCCAGGAGAAAAGCCTCAAGCTGCAGCAGGGCAGTCTTTCTCGAGGGTCCAATTAAAATGGAGCCAATTATGTTCTGTGATGCCTTCCTGCCTCCTTACAATTCTCTTACGTGCTCATGGAAGAAAACTCTGCACATGGATGGGTTAAGATTATCTAATAGGCATTCCGAATGTTGTTTCATTTTATAACCAAGGAAGACATAGGAACTAATCATGTATTCCATTGGATTTTCAAATAATGTTAAGCTTACAGACATGGTAAGGATCAAGCTGCTGTTGAGATTAAGTTGGGATCCTTAAAGTAAGGATCAATGAATGTAAACATTTTCAATGGATGGTATGGTTTTGTTTTTAAATATATATATAAAGATATATTTTAATATATATTACTATTTTCTTTCTGTGTCCCTCCCTCATTAGTGCTGAAAAATGAAATCTTTTAAGAATAGAATCTAAGATCTCATTTGTAGTCTATTGACCCAGAATCCATAGCCTTGTTGTGAACATGCTATGAACAAAAGAAATACATCACTGTGTACTACGTGCTTTCTGGCTCCCATTACTGGACAGGGATTCCGAGGGCAATATGGACATTTGCAAAGGAGAGAGTCTTTTCCTTTCTTAGGAGCTTTTGGTGTGACTTCTCTTTAAAAAGATTTGAGCCATCGTTTTTCTTTCCTATAAATAAAACCCTGTTTAATGCCAGTTCGTTTTCCTCCTCAGAATATGATTTACAATGGGAAGAGAACTCTTTCCGAAGAATGAATTTCTTCATGTTAACACTGTGGCTTCTGATCCTCATTTTGTCTTCCCAGAAGATAGAATCATAAAGCATTCCCTGGCCGGTGCTGTGGCTCACTAGGCTAATCCTCCACCTGCGGTGCCAGCACCCAGGGTTCTAGTCCCGGTCGGGGCACTGGATTCTGTCCCGGTTGCCCCTCTTCCAGTCCAGCTCTCTGCTGTGGCCCGAGAAGGCAGTGGAGGACGGCTCAAGTGCTTGGGTCCTGCACCCGCATGGGAGACCAGGAGGAAGCACCTGGCTCCTGGCTTCGGATTGGTGCAGCGCCAGCCGTAGCGGCCATTTAAGGGGTGAACCAACGGAAGGAAGACCTTTTTCTCTGTCTCTCTCTCTCTCACTGTCTAACTCTGCCTGTCAAAAAAAAAAAAAAAAAAAAAAAAAAAAAAAAAAAAAAAAAAGCATTCCATGATAACCAGAATATTTTTAACTCATTGACAAATATTTTGCAATAGAGAACCAGAATTTAAAAAAATTTTATTTTATTTTATTTATTCCAGAGGTAGAATTATAGACAGAGAGGAGAGACAGAAAGAGAAGTCTTTCATCCACTGGTTCACTCCCTAAATGGCTGAAATGGCCGGAGCTGGGCCAATAAAATCCAGGAGCCTAGAGCTTCTTCCAGGTCTCTCACATGAATGCAGGGGCACAAGGACTGGGGCCATCCTTCACTGCTTTCTCAGGCCATAGCAGAGAACTGGATTGGAAGTGGAGCAGCCGGGACTTGAACCGGTGCCCATAAGGGGTGCTGGCACTGCAGATAGTGGCTTTATCTGCCACACCACAGTGCTGGTCCCAAGAACCAGAATTTTAAAAGTAAAAGAAATTTCTAAAATCCCTCTATTTTATAAATATTGAGTTTGAGGTCTACACAGTTCACTGATTGAGCTCTCCTCTTAGGGTGAGGAGTGAGATCATCTGATGGACTCTCATTTCTTATTTGTAGTAGGAAAACCCTGAAATCAAATATTTGGTTTAAAAAAAAAAAAAAGTACCGGGCCAGCGCTGTGGCTCACTTGGCTAATCCTCCGCCTGTGGTACCGGCATCCCATATGGGTGCCGGGTTCTAGTCCTGATTGCTCCTCTTCCAGTCCAGCTCTCTGCTGTGGCCTGGGAGGGCAGTGGAGGATGGACCAAGTACTTGGGCTCCTGCACCCGCATGGGAGACCAGGAGGAAGCACCTGGCTCCTGGCTTCGGATTGGTGTAGCGCCAGCCGTAGCAGCCATTTGGGGAGTGAACCAACGGAAGGAAGACCTTTCCCTCTGTCTTTCTCTCACTGTCTAACTCTGCCTGTCAAATAAAAAAAGAGAGAGAGTGATCTTCCATCCATTGGTTCACTTCCCAAATGGCCACAACAGCCATGGCTGTGCCAAGTCAAAGCAGAAGCAGAAGCTGGGAACTGATGTGGGTGAGGGGTTATTATTATTTTTTCCCCAGGATCTTGCCTTTCACCCAGAGAAGCACATTAAGTACAGACATGTATAAGGTGCACAAACTGATAACAAGTTTTATTATTTAAAAGGTAATAAAGTGAACACATACACGTGTGAGCATGGGTTGCTCCACATGGAGAAATATCTGTCATGGGTGGGCAGTGGGCCAGAAGATCTGTCCCACAGGAGAAGGTGTGGGGGAGGGGAAGCAGAGAGAACACCTGGCAGTCTTCCAACCATAGTCTGTGGCAGAAGACACACACACACACACACAGAGAGAGAGAGAGAGAGAGAGAGAGAGAGCTCCTACCAGTGCTGACTTCCTTCATGAAGTCGGGGCTCGGGTAGCCTCTACAGCAGCCATGAGGCCGCCTGGGAATTTTGTGGTACCTCCATAAATTCCAGCTGGAGCTCAATATGCTATTTTCATGGCAGTTTTCCCCCAGGTCCTGGATGAAGCACATGCATCCCAGGAAAGGGAGCATTTTAATAGACAAGTAGGGGAATAGAATTCCACATGCGGTGGGAGGTAGGGGCGGGGTTAATGGCTGGCAGGTACCTCCAGCTCACCAAACCCACATAGCTGCCTGCCTAGTCCATATCAGAACTCAATCTAAACTCCTCCGTTGAGTGGAACCCAAGTGTACTTGGGCCGTCATCTGCTGCCTCCCGGGTACATTAGTGGAAAGCTGGATTGGAAACGGTGGAGCTGGTACTCAGACAAGCACCCCTATATGGAATGTGAAAATTGTAAGCAGCAGCTTAACCCACTGCACCACAACGCTTGCCCCATAGGGGGAGTCTTGGAAGTAAGCATCTTTGCTATGGAGGTTATCTCCAGTGCGGTGGGTTTCAGGAGTCGCCTGGGAAACCACACAGCTGTGGCTGTGATTTGACTCCTAACTTTCAGTCATGTCCGTCTTTCTCCCCTTCAGTAGAATACGTAGAAAGCTACTGCTGCTGCCTGAATTGAGGGAAGAAATGGAAACAACATTACTTCGGGGAAAGCGAGCATCTAGTTCTATTTCAAAATAGGATCGACATAACATATATATGTATAAATCAAATACATCAGTGTGTGTGTATGGATTCTATGCATTGTTATTAAACTATTCATGAAATACTTAAAAATTCATGGTAAATTTTTATCCCCTGAAGCAGAGGATGAGACAGCGATTTGGGTTCCTGGGTTTTATTGAGATAGTGCCTTTCAGAAACAAAACAAAACAAAACCAAACCTCTGACCGTGTAAGAAGTGAGAGACGTAGGACAGGAGTGGGGAAAAGGCCACGCAAGGAAGTGGTCTTAGTAAATTCTACACCAGCTTGCTGAGAAGTGGACACCGGCATGTAACTGCCTCTCCAATGTCTTTCACGGTGACAGGAGCTGCTGGACTTGCACGCCTCTCCACCAGCCGGTCATGCAGTGACTCCAGGCTGCTCCAGAGATGTGTCAGATGAGGCGGCCGCTGTGGCAGAGTGCCATTCTCCCAGGAGAGACCGACCCTCAGCTGCCAGTGCCTCAGGATGTGGAGGCACTTTCCTAGGAGGGGATCTGGGGCCACCCAGAATTCTAAGGAAATTAGCAAACAACAACCACAGCTGAGATTCTACTGGCAATATTGTCTACCCTAAAGGCAAGCCATTAGTGAACATTAAAAAGCCCCACTTACTAAAGAGTAACACAACTTCTCTGTATGGCGATTGGATCAAGACAAAATTCAAAACTGAATTATAGATTGAGTGGTCAAATTTGCAGTCGAAAGCAAATTACTTTTATGAATACTGTTGTTACTAAATGACAGCACAAAAATGCTCTCAGCATTCAAGTTAAGAAATTTTAAACACAAAAATGAGAAAATAAAAAAGCAACCTAGAAATCAATTTGAATACTGCAGAATTTAATAAATAAATCCACTCTTCCCTGGTGGTTTTCTCCACATTTTAACAGATCTATTAAATGTATCACTTGCATACAATAAAATGTGTATATTTTAAAGTGCACAAACTGAGAAACTTCAACATATGTGTGCCTTCATGAAATCATCTCCACAATCAAGTTAATAAACAAATTTCATCCCCAAATTTTCTTTAGGCTATTCTGTAACTCCCCAGTTCAGGCATACACTGATTATTTCAGTTGTAAATTTGCAATTTCCAGAATTTTATATAGCATGTACTCTTTTCATTGACTGGCTTTCATTCAGTGTGATTATTTTGATATTTCTCATATTGTGGTATATATCAATAATTCATCCTTTTTTTTATTGCAAGTACTATTCCATTGAATGTTTATACTACAACTTACATATTTTGTGTTAATGAACCTTTGTGTGGTTTCCAGTTTTGGGCTATTATAAATAACACTGCCGAGCAAGGTCAGGCACATAGGAGAGACCTTGGAGCTCAACCACTTCTTTCTCTTTAAAAAATAAAAATCATTACTGGTTAAATTTCTTTAAGAAATCGTTTATTTGAGAGAGGGAAGAGAGATGGGGAAGAGAGAGAGAGAGCACTCTCATCTATTGGTTCTCTCCCCAAATGCTTGCAGTGGTCCTCACTAGGATCCAGGAACTCAATCCAAAGTTTCCCACATGGGTGGCGGGGGTCCAAGTACTTGAGCCATCGCCGCTGCCTCTCCAGATCTGCATTAGCAAGAAGCTGGAGTCAGGAGCCAGAGCCCAGAGTCAAATCCGGGTATTGTGATTCGGGATGCAGGTGTCCTCGCTAGCGTCTTACCGGCTAGGCCAAATGCCCACCCTTTGCAGTCAACATTGGATGGAAGTTTCCTCAGCTCGGGAAGTTGACGAGGCTCTGCCTGGGTTGCTCCTCCCCGTATTGTATCCTGGCTCCCTTCTTCAGGCAGTAAATTGGAGCAAATTGTAGGGCTCTCCTTATTTACGCCTCTGGTTGAGAGGCAATTCTTCGTAGCATTTTTATGTGTCCTCTGATGGCTTTTGTCTTGAACTTTCTTTTCATGGATGCTTGCTAACAAACAATTTCACAACACAGAGATATTTTCTCCTTCAAGGTGGCCTGCCACAGTCTCACAGATGCTGGCTGATGACAGAAGGCTCCTGATTCCAAGGCAAAGCACGGTGTGCACTGCACAGAGCATCATGAGGAGCGAGAGTATTATCGCTTTCCTGTGCCAGGTCCTCAAACTCCAGCTCCCACCAGGTGAGAGAAGGAGGGCCCACAGCATAGTGGATTGCGCTGTAAGACGGAAGCCCCCAAGCTTTTATAATAGGCTGCAAGTAAACCTGTTAAATCTTCGCACCAGAGAAAGACCTCTTTGCCATACTGCGCAAAAAACACAAATCTGCCCTCTTTGAAAGAGACAGAATCTCTGTCTTCCAAGGCTGTTTTCGAAACATCCCTCACAATGTAGCCCAGGATAGGGTGGAATCTCTCAGAGACTGAGAACCCATGCCTCCTCTCACTGCACATGGAGACCTGTGGCAGACTGGTAGAGAACTGTCTTCCAAAATTCCTAATTGATATTATCAGCATTTTGTCTGTCAAATTCTCTACTTTGAGATTTTCATTATGACTAAATATGTCTGATATAAAAATATTTAAAGAAAGCTTGATGATTAAATATTAGGAAAAAATGAATAACAGTTGGGGAAATTGAGAAGTTACTGAAAAATTATTCTCACTTCTTCCTTTCCTTTCTGGTTTACTCCTTTTCATTTCCAAATAATTCAGTCCCAAAGCTATTAGATGGAAAGGAGAAAGGTAGGTGGGAAGGGAAGTAACCTAAAGCTGGGGGCCAACCCAAACAGGTGTGGGAGTGGCCTTGTGTAGGGACTCAGAACCTAAGCAGGATGAGGCAATGTCATTTTAAGGAAGTGTGGCCCGGTGTGAGGTGTCGAGCAATATAAAGGGAGCATCCATACAGAAGTGTGGCCCAGCATGGGGTGGGATGTCATGGCTCAAGCTGGGTAAGAAAGGCAATTAAAGAGCTGATGTTGTGGTGTATCAGGCAAAGCCACTGCCTGCAATGCTGGCATCTCATGTGGACGCTGGTTTATGTACTAGCTGCTCCGCTTCCCAATCCAGATCTCTGCTAATTCACCTGGGAAAGCAGTGGAAGATGGCCTGAGTTCTTGGGTCCCTGCCACCCACATAGGAGACCAGGATGGAGTTCCAGGCTCCTGGTTTCAGCCTGGCCTAGTCCTGGCTGTTGAAGATTCTCTCCCCTCCCCCTTCTCTCTGTAACTCTGACTTTCAAATAGATAAATAAATATATATAAAAAAGAAAAATAAACAAAGGGCAATTAAACACCAGAGGCAGAGGTGTTCCATTACCCAGTTCCATTACTTAGAGAATAACTCAAGCAACAAGATTTCAGATCTTATATTCCCCAAACCTTTTCCACTGAAAGTAACAAGACCTCTGGAAGAAATGCTACTATCATGTCTTGAGCAATGAAATTACAAGATGAACTTGGAACACCTTGTGCCACAGACAAAGAAATGTTCAAAAATGAAGGGAACATGTCAAAAGAACACAAGTACCAGCTTGAAATGGTTTCCACTGGCCACATCAGAGGCAGGAAGCAGAGCCTAATAATGGTAGTAGTGTGTTATAAACCATTGAATAGAGTGGGAAACCATGGATACAATTAAAATAAATGAATAAACTGAAACTACGATAAAGAATAAGATATTTACATAGATTTGTAGTGTCTCTACATGAAACATCTACTAATTCCACAGAGTGACTTTACAATGGAGAATGCTGGTATACAGCCTTTTAATAAAGTGGTCAAAATGAATCATCATTAGGCCGGCGCCGAGGCTCACTAGGTTAATCCTCTGCCTTGCGGCACCGGCACACCAGGTTCTAGTCCCGGTCAGGGCGCTGGATTCTGTCCCGGTTGCCCCTCTTCCAGGCCAGCTCTCTGCTGTGGCCAGGGAGTGCAGTGGAGGATAGCCCAAGTACTTGGGCCCTGCACCCCATGGGAGACCAGGATAAGCACCTGGCTCCTGCCTTCGGATCAGCGCGGTGCGCTGGCCGCGGTGGCCATTGGAGGATGAACCAACGGCAAAAGGAAGACCTTTCCCTCTGTCTCCCTCTCTCACTGTCCACTCTGCCTGTCAAAAAAAAAAAAAAAAAAAAAAAAGAATCATCATTAGTGATAGGGAAAATCGTAATCATGGATCTCTTGAGAGGATGCAGCGTGGAGAGGGTGCAGCTACCTATGTCCTGCCCCTGCCAACGACACATCATCTGAATCTAATCATGGGGAAATACCAGAAAAAAACCCAAATCTCAAGGCATGCCACAAAGCAATTACCAACTACAGCAGTTCCAAAGTCATAGCAGTGCATCTTTGGAACAAATAGGAACACTTGGATGGTGACTAGGCATTAAGATAAAAATTGTAGAGGCCAGTGTTGTGACACAGTCTGCATTGTGGCATCCCACATGGGCACCCGTTTGAGTCCTAGCTTCTCCACTTCCAATCCATCTCCCTGCTAATGCCCCTGGGAAGGCAGCAGAAGATGGTCCAAATGATCGGGCCCCTGCCACTCATGTGGAGGATCAGGATGGGTTCCAGGCTCTTGGCTTTGGCCTAGCCCATCCTCCGCCATTGTGGCTATTTGGGAGTGAACCAGCAGATGGAAGATCTTTTTTTCTCTCTCCCTCTCCCTCTCCCTCTCCCTCTCCCTCTCCCTCTCCCTCTCCCTCTCTCCCCCCACCTCTGTAACTCAACCTTTCAAATACCTAAATAAAATCTTTTTAAAGAAAAGATGAAAAATGTATTAGCAATAATTTCCTGATTTTGACAGTTGTGTTGTTACATAGATGGTAAGTCCTTGTTTATGGGAATGACACAGTAAACTATTAAAAGATGATAGGATATCAATTTGACAAACTGGCTTTCAAAACATACATTAAACAAATCTTTCTCTTCTGTAAATTTGTGATTCTTTCTAAACAAAAACCCTCAAAATATATGACTCAAAATATTCTCAAAATAATTCTGGAAAGAGGTAATTTGATTCCACACTTTCAAAATACATTATTTCATATTTTACAAGAATATATGCTCTTTACCCTATAAACTGGTACAGAATCTGGACAGAGAGAAGTAACATTTCAATTTGGTTTATGAAGCTATCATTATTCTGACATCCAAATGTCAAAATATAGTATAAATGATATAGAGAGCAATCTTCTGTGAATGTAATACAAAATCCTAAATAAAATACCACCAGTCCTAATTCCCTACTAAATCATGAGCATTTAGGGTTGAGACTAGGGATTGATCCCTTTAAAATGAAAAGATTAAAATCATGAGCTCTGAGGTAAAATCATGTGGTCTGGAATCCTTGGGCTGCCACTGACTGATCAAGAGAACTTGGATAAGTTCCCTAATTTCTTAAAGGCTTCAATTTCTTCCTTAATAATCAACTTTATACAACTGAGGGGAAATTATTGGAATATGTATATATGTACTCAATAGCTAATTTTTACTAAAAGTGAAGCTAAGTCAGTATCTATCTAACTAAGAAAACTAAAGTATCTTCTTTTGATTCAAAAAGAACGTTTAATTAAATATAATACCTAATCCTGGGATGAATTCGAACCCACACACATACACGCATACACACACATCTAGTGCTAAAATGTTTTCCTTTTTCCAAAACATTTTTATTTATTTATTTTCATTTTATTTGAAAGGCAGAGATACAACGACACACACACACACACACACACACACACACACCTTCCATTTATTAGTTTACTCCCTAAAGCCTCCAAACAGCCAAGACTGGGCCAAGCTGAAGTTTGGAGCTCATTACTCAGGCTCACCCACCATGTGGGTGGCAAGGTCACAAGTACTTGAGTCACAACCAGCCACCTCCCAGTGTCTGCACTAGCGAGAATTGGAAGCACAGCCTGGACTTGGTATCAGGCACTCTGATATGGGATATAGACATCCCAAATGGCATCTTAACTGCAACATCAAATGCCTGCCCAGTGGTATTCCTTTCACAAGAGAGAGATTAGAAATCTGCATAACAAATTCTGTTGTTGTCAAGATATTCATTGAGGGCATAATCATCTGAACATTCAAGCAGAGTTCCTGGTTCTACTTCCAGAATCATTAAACCTCTCCTAGTAGGATGAGACTAGTGTTGGATGAGGTCCACAGTTTTTTTTTTTTTCCCCATGTGAACTTCTTTGGCTTTCTGAGTGATCTCACAACTGGTATTTATCTTCTCCTAGAGAGAGCAGTCTAAGAGATCAAGGCAGAAGCTACAATGCCTATTATTACCTAGCCTTGATGTCACTGGGCAGTTTCCACAGAACTCACATACAGCACACACCATTTCAATGTGGGAAGAGATCACACAGTGCATGAATACCAAGAATCAAGCTCACTGAGAGCTATCTTGGAGCCTGGCTCTTACACTGTCTTAAATCACCAGGCAATGGCTCATCCATGATGAACACTGGAGCAAACAATTATTGATTGGCTATACAGCCCTCTTCATAATCCCTTTTTAAGTGAATCTATTTACCATAACCAAATGAACGTACTAGCTACCTCTTGCTTATTGCAATTTATAGTACAGGCCATGGCCATACTTTTTGGTTACATAACTCAGATGAAGACACATTTCCCATAAATTTACCTAGGGACAAAGATTTTCCAATATAAGGGTGACTGTGCTAACTAAGAATTGGTGACCAGTGGTTATTCTGCAGCACAAGAAGAAATGAAACAAAGTGCAGAAGAAGTAGATGAGAAATGTAGAGAGAATACATGGTTAGGTGGTTATTGGTTGGTTGTCCATGCAGTATTATTTTTCTCTTATAACATTCCTGGCAGATCTGTTTCTTTTTGGTGGTATTGGAGATACTGATATCACTCTGGACTTGTGAGAGGAACCATACAGTAAGGAAGAGCTGATGAACACCTTCCACCTCTAGTCAGTTATGGCCTGGGACTTTGTGAGCATAGACAGCATTTGGTCTGAGAACAATTCAGATTATTAATATTCCTTGCTCTTTTTTAAAGGAATGAGAGTGCAGGTAGCCTTGGGATCCAGTGGCTGCCATGCTGGAGTGAGGCTTAGGCTAAGGCTGTCCCTGAGAAAGGCAGAGGGAGACAGAAAAGAAACCTTGTTGATATAATCTAGAAATAATGATCAACTTTGTATGAAGCCTCCTCTGCTCCTGGACCTCTCCATGTCTGAGTCGGTCTAGTGCCTTTATTTCGTTTTTAAAGCTGTGGCATTTGTAATATACAGTTACAAAAATGTAAAAACACCTTTTTGTCCCCAAGATTTTGCTGGGAGGCAATGCCAGGAATCCCCAGATCTCTTAAAGTTGCCTAATATGAGACTATTTTTAGTCCTGGCAATATTTTCACATTTCTTGTGTACAGAGCATCTCTTCTCCTCTTATGGTGAGAGCAGAGGGCTCTAATTATCTGGGGTTCACCCACAATGGGGCTGCTTTTCTCCCCATTTAATCATCAGCCTAACAAAAAGGCTTAGCTCTTTCTGGCTTGCATAAAACAGTAAGAATTCATGTCCATCTCACACAGAAGATAGTTTTTCTGCATTTCTCTGTTTTTTTCCTTCTCAAATGTCTAATTAAAAAAATTCAAATGTATAAAGATATTGAAATAATACTGCAAAGAATATCCATAAAGACTATGCCTAGATGGACCAATTGTAACTGTTTTTCCAGATTTGCTCTTTTTCCCCCATCCTGTGGGGGTGGATTCACATGTGTATATTGACAGACACTCTTTCATTTTCTCTACTGTTGGGGTTTGTAGGCTTCAAAATCTAGTGGTTTAAAATGTGGTTTGTTATTAGCTTTCTTGACTCTGGAGGCTGGCTGGGATCAGCTTGGTGATTTTGTGCCTGGGGTCTCTCATGTGGTATGTTTGCCTAATGACTGGCTGAAGTTAGCTGTAGGTTTCAGTGAACTGAATACCTTACATGACCCACTCACGTGGCTATCTGTTGACCAGCATGTCCTTCTAGATTAACTTTATTTTCTTATTTTTTGATACTCTAGAATCTAAGGCTTTATTATCTGGGAAGAAATCATACCTCCTAGGACAAGACAGTCCTTAAAGATAGCAAACTTTAGAGTGGACATTGTGCACGGTGGGTTAAGCGGCCACCAGGAATGCTGGCATCCCGTATCAGAGTGCTAGTTCCAGTCCCAGCTGCTCTGCTTCTGATCCAACTTCCTGATAATGTGCTTGGAAAGACAGTAGATGACGGTACTTGGGCTCCTGCCATGCACATGGGAGATCTGCATAGGGTTCCTGACTCTTGAATTCAGCCTGGCCCAGCTCCAGTTGTTGGTGGCATTTTGGGGAGCCAATCAGCAAATGGAAGATCTCTCTCTGTCTCTCTAACTCTCTCTGTCTCTCTCTCTCTCTACTCTGCTTCTCAAATAAATAAGTAAATATTGAGAGAGAGAGAGAGAGAGAGAGAGAGAGAAGACAGCAAGCACATCTTCCAGAAACATACCTTCAAAATGCAAACCGATCCAGAGCCCATGCTCTGAACGGCCTCCTCTATCTGACTTACACTCCAGACTACAATATTCCTCTACCCTAGTCATGCCAGGGTTGACACAGCTCCCATTCCCCAGAAGCTCCTAAAATGGCTCAAGCTAGCTGATCATAAGCCCACTTATCCTGTCTGCCCTTGCCTTTTTTGTGAAACTGTGATTAACTCTCCTGCCCATGCTTGTCTCTCACTCTTGGCTCGTGAGTGACCCTGGTGACTTGTGTATCTCTACATGGTGTTATGCGCCTCTTGTCTTGGGAATTGTGAACAAAGAACTGTTTTCAGTGAGTCATCTCCTGGCCTTTCAGCCTCAGCATACATGAATACAATCCACATTAAAAAATTTTTTTAAAGATTCATTTTTTACTTATTTGAAAGGCAGAATTACAAAGAGAGAGGGAGGACAAATATCTTACTTCTGCTGGTTCATTCCTCAAATGGCTTCAATAGTCAGGGCTGAGACAGGCCAAAGTCAGAGGCCTAGAGCTCTAACTGGGTTTCCCATGTGGGTGGCAGGGGTCCAAGCTCTTGGGACATCTGCTGTTGCTTTCCCAAGCACGTCAGCAGAGAGATGGTTCATAAGCAGAACAGCTGGGACTTGGACCAGTGCTCATATGGGATGCCAGTGTCACAGGTGGTGGCTTTACTTGTTGCACTACCAGGCTGACCCCAAACACCACATTTTAAAACACCTTTCTGCATGGCTTAGCTTTCTCACAGCATGGTGAGTTTCCGAAGGAAATAGAAGTTCCCAATTTCTTAATGCTGGGGCCCAAAATCCAGCTTGGCATGACTTCTGCCATATTCTAGTGGTCAAAGCAGTTACAGAGTCTTCCCACATCGAAGGGAAAGGTATATGGACCCCACCTGTATGTGAGTGAGCATCAGAGAATTTGAGGCCATCCTTAGTCTGTCACAGTCTATCTTAGTTCCCAAATTATCTGTAGCCCACCCTCCCCCTTGCAAACGCTACTCAACTCCTTCTCCCTTTCAATAACATGAAGTCTCACAACCATCACAACCTTAGTCTAGGATTGTGTCATCTAATTCTGGTCTAAGTGCTGGAGAAGCTACTTGAATGTGGTTCCTTGGGCGAGGTCCAGGTGACTATCCTTGGATGTTGTTTATCGAGATGGTTTCTTCCCATCTGAAGACCTGTCAATCAAAGAGAGTAATTTTCTGCTACACACAAACTCAACGTACAACTGTGAAGGTAAGAGAATAATCAAATAGTCTCCTAACAAAGAAGAGGAGAGAATAAGAAATGGAGCCACATAGAAGCCACTGGTTCACAGCAATTCTGAAATCCAAATGAAGATTTGCATCTGTTGATTAGGGCCTAGTTCAGCTCCTGTTCAGCTCCTTGGGAATAATTGTAAAAGCTCCTTGCTCTATAATTTGGGTTCTGAGGCATGCTGACTGAATCATCTTGCCGTTTGGGTGAGAAATGGCCTACACTGGTACTCGAATAGATTCCTCCATTTTCTTCTTGTTCTTAGAAGTTAGGAAAGCCAAAAGCCTCTCTCTCTCTCTCTTCCTTCCTTTCTTCCTTCCTTCTTTCCTTCTTTCCTTCCTTTCTTATTTATTTATTTATTTATTTGAAAGACAGAGTTACAGAGAGGCAGAGGCAAAGAGAGAGAGAGAGGAGAGAGAGAGAGAGAGGCATAGAAGTCACATCCACTGGTTCACTTCCCCACATGCTTGAACTGGGAACTCCATCCAGGTCTTCCAGGTGAGTGACAGGAACCCAACCACTTGAGCCATCACTGCAGTGTCCCAGGGGCCGCCTTGGCAGGAAGTGGGAAGCAGGAGCAGAAGCAGGACTTGAATCCAATACTCCAATATGGAACACTGGCATTTTGCACAGCCTCTGTCGCCAGCTTTCTATGACCCATATTGGAGATCTCTCCATTATCTAGATAACAGTCATCTGCATGTAGCTTTTCAGACAGGCTTTCCTGTTTGCAGAGCCCGGAGGGAGGTCTCTGTGAGCCAGTGTCCTACAGGCTGCTGTAGCCTGCCTGCTGGAGAGGGACCGTGCAGAGCCTTCTTCAGCTCCTTGGCGAGCTTTTTTCAGTCAATTAGATCTCTGTGTCTTAAACAAGAGGTCCTACAAGAGGACCCTGGAGGGATCTTTGCCCCAAGTCTTGTCTTATTTGTGGACGTTTTCTAGGACAAGCTGGGGATCTGAAACAGTTTTATGTTTAAACCCCCAAAGTCCTGGCTCCTTTGTGTTATTTTATAAATTCTCAGTAACCAAAGAGGGTCTTTTGTTGGTTCATCTCTTTGTTCATGCACTTTATTATACATGGTTTTCGAGGTCTGCCAGAAGAAATTGTTGCTATCTGGGTGGCCACAAACAACAGAAAAGTATTCTCTCACGGTTCTGGTGGATAGAAGTCCAAAATCTAGTGTGGACAGGGTTATGTTCTCCCTGAAAAGACTAGAGAAGCTTCGCATCATGCCTTTCTCTGAATGTCTGGTGTTGTCAGGAATTTTTGGAGTTCCATGGCTGCTATATACAGCATTCTAATTTGTGTCTCTGTTGTAATGTTGCATTCTCCCCACGTCTCTCTGTGTTTTTGTCTCCTCCTCTATTCTTACAAGGACATCAATCTATTGGATTAGGGCCCACTCTGATGACCTCTTCTTGACATGATTACATTGGCAATCTATTATCAAATAAGGTCAAATTCACAGGTACTGGAAGTTAGCACTTTAAAAAGATTTTTAGAGGACAGTTCAATTTCAGACAGGCAACTAGAAGAAGTAGGTTTCCACTTTTTAAATTCTGATTGGAAATCTTCCCAGCTGGATTGGCAAGCTCATTAGGAATCCTTTCTATTTGTTTTTTATCCCAGGTGCTAGTACTGCCAAAGTTTTCTGTGCTCTACGACAGAAATTCCCTTTTCTCTATCTTATGCAAACACTTTCAAACTCTTACCAGGTGTCTCCTCAAGGTTCTTCCAACTACTTCCTACTACCTGGTCCCAAAGTCAATGCCATGTTCTGTGTTTTAATGCAGCAATCTTTCTCTCTCTCTTACACACACACAGATACCATGACACTACACATCACCTTTCAGTACTTTGGCAAATGTCCCCTAAGAATTGGCCCATGTCTTTTATTGTACTACAATACAACTACTTGATTCAAGAAATTCAACTTTCTTTTCTTTCTCTTTCTTTCTTTCTTTCTTTCTTTCTTTCTTTCTTTCTTTCTTTCTTTGACAGGCAGAGTTAGACAGAGAGAGACCGAGAGAAAGGTCTTCCGTTGGTTTACCCGCCAAATGGACGCTATGGCCAGAGCTGACCCGATCCGAAGCCAGGAGCCAGGTGCCTCTCCTGGTCTCCCACACGGGTGCAGGGCCCAAGCACCTGGGCCATCCTCCACTGCCTTCCCAGGCCACAGCAGAGAGCTAGAGTGGAAGAGGAGCAACCGAGACCGGTGCCCCAACCAGGACTAGAACCCGGAGTACCGGCACTGCAGCGGAGGATTAGCCTAGTGAGCTGCAGTGCCGGGCTCAACTTTCATATAATGCATTTACTGAATATATAATCTATCTTCTAATTTTCTGTTTTCCAATTTGATTTATCAAAAATCAAGAATCCATGGCTGGGAAAATGGCTCAGTGGTCAAGATGCATCCCATACTGGATTGCCTGGGTTTGAGTCCCAGATCTGCTTCAGCTAACGTACATGATGAGAAGCAACAGGTGATGGCCCAAGTACTTGGGTCCCTGCAACTCACATGAGACATCCAGACTGATTTCCAGGCTCCTGGCTTCAGACTGGCCCAAACTTGGCTGTTGTAGGCATCTGAGCACTGAATCAATGGTGGAGATCTCTCTGTCTGCTTTGGCTGTCTGTCTTTCAAATAAGTAGAAATAAAATAAAAGTATAAGAAAGTAAAAACAAGAGTCTAATTAAGAATTTCACAATGCCAAGAATTACTGTGCCACTTTGGTCTCCTAATTCAATTGTTAGGGTCTGAAAAAGCCCACCGCCCGAGGAACAACTCCAAGAGACTTATTCTCTCATGCAACCAGCAAAGGGTTAAATTTATTGATCCAACATGTTGGGGCCCTCTGACAAGGACAGAGGAGCAGTGAGGAACTTCAGCATAGGGTTTATAAAGGCAAAAACCACAAAATCGGGAGGGGGGAGAGAATACACGGTTGCTAAAATCTTACAATCAGCAATTATGATCTTAAGACATAGACAAATTACATCTTCATTATTAGCCCTCAGTAACCCAGGTGCAACCTTTCTACTTTTAAGCTTGAGCAATCATGCTAGGGGGTTTTTGTGCGTTGCCAAGGGTGATGTAGTGCACTGCTATTGTCCAACTATTTGAGATCATAGTTTCAGACCAGAGTCTCACGGTGGGGGGGTGCTTTCCCAGAATGGAGTCTCAAGTGCTCCAAAATGGAGTCCCTACTGTCAAGGTGCTACTTCACTCTGTTTTATTCTTACAGCTGCACAAGGAAGGTTTAAACCTGTAAGCTTAAGCTTAACTTTTTACACCTGCACATATACAATTTTAACTCTTCACAATCACTCCTGGTTTGCTGGTTTTTGCTTTCGTGTGTTGTGATGTTGACATTTTGGAAGAGCCCAGGGCATTTGCTTTGCAGAATTTCTCCCCCACTACCGTCACTCTCACCACATACAAATCTGCTTGCACCATATAGTTACTGATATTTGGTCACTTCTGAGCTAGCAGAAGGATATTCTATTTGGCTCATCTGATACACAGGTGATGTGTCCTCAGCAAGGCACATGAGCAGTAAGCATACATTATCAGTTCGTCACTTGTTTGGTTAAACTTGGTGATTTGCTAAGGTTAAAATCTGTCACAGTTTTCCATTTAAAATTTATTAACTTACTTTGTAATGAATAATCTATGAAGTGATACTTTGGAATTTTCTAGATAACTTATCCTCCAAAAATCTTTTGCTCAAAAATTTAAGATTCCTTGGGAATCTTTACTTATACCATTTATTTAGATTTTTGTTGGAAAAGGGTAATTTAAAAATTCAGTCATTCTTTCAACATTTAATTGGCTTTCTTCTGCTCTACAATTCTTTTTTGTATTATAAACTAACTTGCTCATAGTTTTCTGATACTACAACTAAAAACAAACAGTTGTAAAAAATAGTTGCCTTTGAAATTATCATTTTTAGTAGATTGAATGATCTGGTGTATTCTGGACAGACCTTAATGTGGCACCCTTGATTCTAACTCTATGTTATCTCCCTATTTAATCCCTTCTCCTTGAGTAGGGGTGGGACCTATGACTTGCATAGTTAAGGTCTGAAATCACTTGTTTTGGGTTAATTCAAAAAAAATTATTTTGGATGCATCTGACTTAATAGGGTAAACGCTGTCAAAAGAGAAATGGGACATACTTGGGGTGACAGATTCAGCTTGCACTCTCTCTCTCTCTCTCCCTCCCTCCCGCCTCCCATTGTATTTGAAAGACAAAGTGGCTGAATGAGATCTTAGATCTCCCATCTGCTAGTTCACTCCTCAAATGCTCACAACAGCCAGGGTTGGGCTAGGCCAAAACCAAGGAATCCCAAACTCAACCCAAGGCAGAGACACAAGGAATTGAGCTATCCCCCCCTGCCTCTCAGGGTGCACATTAACAGGAAGCTGGAGCCAGAAGTTGGATGCCGGCATCCAGTGCAGCATCGCATTACTACACCAGACACTCAGCCCCCGCTTGCATTCTTGGTGAAATAGAGAAGAGCACACGGTAAGAAATTGCATCCAGCCTCTGGGAACTGCAAGTAGCTTTAAGGAAATGCAGACAGCCCCTGGCACAGAGGAGCTGCAGCCTTCCCAGCTAGGCAGCCAGGAAAACATTTGTGGCCTCCAGTCCTACAGCAACAAGGAAATTAATTCTGGCATAAACCTTACTTGAGCTGAAAAGCAAACTTTTCCTTTGTCAGGGTCCAGATGGAAATGGTGCCCAGCTGACTCATTGCAGCCTTGTGAGACCCCACGCAGAGGAGGCAGCCCCTTGCGCTCGACTCTTGACCCACAGAAAGCAAATATGTGAGGCCGCTTCAGAAAGTTCATGGAAAATGCATAACGCAAAACAGCTGTGCATAGATTTCAGGGGTGTTTTAGTACCCAAATAAACCTATATTTTAATTCCACTTTCCGCGAATTTCTTAAAAGTACCCTCCTCTTAAGCAGCTAATACTATGATAACTTAGTACACAGGAATAGAAAACCAATATACTGAGTAAAACACAAATAAATAATTGTTCAAAGAAACTGGTTATACATCTTCATGTTTAGTATAGTCTCGTTAAATAAGTGTGTGTGTCGCTCCCCGTCTTCGCGGAGGAACAACACAAGACCCTGCGTTGTTCTTTTGTTTGCTCGGCCCTTCCCGGGTTTGCTGCTGGTTCTTCCCGGGTTGGCTACCGTCCCTCCACCTCCGTGGAAGGGCAGTTCCCCCTGGCCACTTTCCCCACTTCCGCAGGGGAGCGGCACACCGCCGGCCGGCTCTCTCGGGGGCTGCTCAGATGTTATCCGGATGTTCCTGGTGCATGTTGTCTCTCTCCTCCTTTATAGTCCTCTTCCACCAATCCCAACTCTGCTACCCACACGCCGAGTACACTGCTCTCCTCCAATCAGGAGCAGGATCAGCTCCTGCAGGTCATCACTCAAGTTGGCTAGAGGCAGCTGCGTAGAAGTTGTTACTCCCTTCTCAGCGCCATATTGTGGGAGAGCAGATGCATAGAATAAGTCTTAATTCCAGTAACAGTCTAGTCCGAGTTGCTCTCCACATGTGTGTATATGTATATATATTTTAAGATTTATTTTTATTTATTTGAAAGAGTTACAGAGAGAGGTAGAGACAGAGAGAGGGGTCTTCCATCTGCTGGTTCATGCGCCGATCTGAAGCCAGGAGCCAGGAACTTCTTCCGGGTCTCTCACATGGATGGGCCATCTTCTACTGCTTTCCCAGGCCACAGCAGAGAGTTGGATTGGAAGAGGAGCTGCTGGGACTCAAACCAGTGCCCATACGGGATGCTGGCACTTCAGGCCAGGGTGTTAACCCGCTGTGCCATAGCGCTGGCCCCATAAATGTATATATTGATATGGTAAAAGATTGAAAAAAAGTGAAACAGATTGTTAACTGTCCATCTCGCAGGCTTAGACTGCTGGTGATTTTCAGAGTCCCGTTAATATTTTTGTAGAATGTATACATATTGTATAACAAGAATCTAAGTAGAAATCATTGTTAATAAAAATGGATAGAGAATTGATGGTTTTAAAGCAGTAACTCACTGAGAGAGTAACTTGGCCAGCACCCTGGACCTGACTCCTGCCACTAAAGAGTTGAGTCTATGTCAGTGACTTATCTATGACGGAGGGAAGCAATGAGTGCATAATGTCCTTTTAGTGTCTAGAGCTTGGTGGTTTTATTGCCACTTCGCCAAACCAGAAGAGTGCTTTGGATGCTGGCATTGTGGCATAGGGGGTAAAGCCGCTGCTTGCAATGCCCACATCCCATATGGGCTCTGTTTCATGCCCCGGCTGCTCCAGTTCCAAACAGCTCCCTGCTAGCATGCTTGGAAAAAGCAGTGGAAGATGGCCCAAGTCCTTGGGCCCCTGCACCCACAAGAGAGACCCAAAGAAGCTCCTGGCTCCTGGCTTTGGATTGGAGCAGCTCTGGCCATTTCAGTCATCTGAGGAGTGAACCGGCGGATGGAAGACCTCTCTCTCTCTCTCTCTGTGCCTCTGCCTCTCTGCAACTCTGCCTTTCAAATAAAATAAAATAAGTCTTAAAAAATACTCAAGTAGTTAAATTAATGCTAAATACATGTAGCAATCAAACTGGGTTGGAAATAAGCAGGCTTTTTTTTTTTTTTCAGAGTTTTTGTTCAAACTAATCAATACCACTTAAATAAATATTTGGATTTGCATTAACTGCTAAAAAGACTAAATTACTGAATTGAGTGGATTGCTTTTGTGAGTCTGCCTCACACTTCCTGTGTTATTATTCAGGTGCCACTCATATGCTGTGCTTCTTACAGTTGTGGTGATAAAAGTCACCATGTGCAGGGCAGGACTTATGGCACAGTGTGGGTTAAGCAGCCACTTGCCATGCCACATCTCTTATTGGAGCATTCGTTCGAATCCCGGTGCTCCACTTCTGATCCAGATGCCTGTTAATGCACCTGGGAAAGCAGTGGAAGATGACCCAACTACATGGGCCCCTATACCCATGTGGGAGAACTGGATGAATCTCCTGGCTCCTCGCTTTAGTCTGACCCAACCCCCACCAGTGTGGCCATCTGGGGAGTAAACCAGAAGATGGAAGATCCATCTCTCTCATTCTGCCTTTCAAATAAGTAATAAAAATTCTTAAAATTTATTGTATCCTGAAATATAGGACACAATCAAATTGTAGAGAAAACAGAACTAAAACAAAAAGGTGAAGGTATGTCATGGCTTTATCGATATTCTGATTTTGATAAATTACAAAATTTGTCACTGTGACTAAGTACTTTCTCAGGAACGGAGCTCTAAATTGGTTGTGCTTACTGAAGGAGCCAGCTGATAAGAGAATTCTTAAATAAGAGGGACGGGCCATGGGAGCTCTTGGAGGATTTGAATTGTTTATGACTACCCCTCGGGTGTATGATATAATGATTTGGTAAACTCAGATTGTGAGCAGAACAACAGCATCTTATGTCATACACACAGTTGCCAGCCTGCTTCTTCTCCATTTGGCCTCAAGGGATTCACAGTCCCACTAACTCCGATGTAAGTGATTACCTACTGTTCATTACATCATTTCGTTAAAAGCACTACAGAAAATGCCATTTATTATCTTCAGTTTGCTTTTTGCTATTTATTTGGCACGTCAAAACTCTAGTTTTGCATGTAATAACTTTGAAATGAGACTATTAATCTAGGTGCCAGTTTACTCACTGCAGAATGCTCCTGTAACGGAACAGAGAAATTTATAGTGAGCACACATTTCACTCGGGGGGTGGTGAGGAATAGGATGGGGGGCCCGTCTGCTGCAGAGTCCTTCCTGCTGTGTCACTCCATGGCAGAAGGCTGGAGAACAAGAGATGGTGGCAGGTGAGAGAGAAGAGACAAGGAGAAAGGGGCCAATTTCTCTTTTATGTGGATTGTACCCCTGTGATAATGGCATTCATATGTTCATGAGATCAGAGCCTTAGCGATCTGATCACCTGCTTATTACTCTCCTCCCTCAACACTGGAAATAACTCCAGTAAATGCTTTTTGGGACACACTTTCAACTCATAGCAGAGGGGCTGGCGCTGTGGCATAGTGGGTAAAGCCGCGGCCTGCAGTGCCTGCATCCCATATGGGCACCAGTTTGAGTCTTGGCTACTCTATTTCTGATCCAGCTCTCTGCTATGGCCTGGGAATGCAGTAGAAGATGGCCCAAGTTCTTAGGCCCCTGCACCCACATGGGAGACCCGGAAGAAGCTCCTGGCTCCTGGCTTCAGATTAGCGCAGCTCTGGCTGTTGTGGTCAATTGGGGAGTGAACCAGCGGATGGAAGACCTCTCTCTCTCTCTCTGCCTCTCCTTCTTTCTGTGTAACTCTTTCAAATGAAAAAAAAAAAAAAAAACAACTCATAGAAGAGAGACTAGCAAATATCTTTTTCACATTAAATATTTATTTATTTCAAAAAGGGAGGGAGGGAGAGAAAGAGAGAGAGAAAAAGAGAGAGAGAGAGAGAGAGAGAGATTCCAAATTCACTCCCCAAATGGTCAAAAGAGGTTGGACTGAGCCAGGCTGAAGCCAAGAGCCTGGAACTCCATCAGGGTCCCCAACATGAGTGACAACAGGGATCCAAGTGCTTCATCCTTGTTGCCTCTGAGAGTGCGCATTAGCAGGAAGATGGAAAAGGGAGTGGATCTGGACTCAAACCCAGGCACTCTGTTGTGGGATGCAGGCATCCCAGATGGTGTCTTAACTGCTTTGCCAAGGAATCTATCCATATTTCACAGTGTTTTCCTGTAATGAGTGGATGATGCTAATCACACTAAATACACATTCAGTTCAGAAAACTTGACATATGATATTTTACGAAGCTTTATTTCTGTAAAGATGGACAACAGAATTCGGATGAGTTAATTTTTTTTTGAATTTTGAATTTTTAAGACAAGGAGATAGAAAAAGAGACAGACAAACAGGGATAGAAAGAGAGATAGAGACCTCTCATCCACTGATTCACTCTCCAAATGCCTGTGAGGCCTAGGGCTGTGCAGTGGCCAACGCTGGGAGCTCAGAACTCAACCCACATGGGTGGTAGGAACCCAATTACTTGAGCCACAACTGCTGACTCCCAAGGTCTGCATTAGCTGGAAACTGGAGTCAGAGCTAAAGATCAAATTCAGGCACTTTGTTATTAGACATGGGTGTCTTAACTGCTAGACCAAACCTCTGTTTCAATATCTATCTTTTTTCTCTTCATCACTTCATAGAAACCTCAAAGAGAAAAGAAATAGTGTGCAAATGAAATTAGATATAAAATTAATAGAAAGACCCAAGGGACACTTTATTTTTTTTAATAGAAATTGCAAATCTTAAATTGCGATGATAAAGTACCACCATTTTGTGACATGGATAAAATATTTTTTACTCACTTTTTCTTCTTAAAGTTATTTTTTATTTGAGAATCATTATGGATCAACCATTACATATGAAAACAAACAGATACGTATTTCTACATTATTGTGGCTCAATTTTGTGAGTATGTCAGATTTGCCGAATTTGTTAGTAAGCATTCCCATATAGGAGAAGTATTTAAGTTATTGCTTCATTGCCTACTACCTGAGGTTTTTTGTTAAATTGCAGAATGGACAAAAGTGTAATCTAGGAGTATATATGACATAAAAGCAGGCAATTAAAATGGAATTTGTAGCATCTACCTGGAAATGTATTGTTGCTGGCCCTCTAGTCATTAGTCTACTGTGTCTTAAACCAAGCAGGAATAATACTGAAGGCTATTAATCATTCAATTTTCACAGCAGTGCAGCAGTATGAATTTATTTAGCACAGCCAGTTGCATTATTTTGACACATTGGGAAAAAAATTGTTCTGTCTAATTGGCCTTCAAACTCCACTTCCTCCAGGATGGTGTGTAAATCTATGATTATTTCACTTGGTATGCACTGCGTGGCACAGAGCGAACTCCGCCTGGTTTCAAAGCTGCTAATGAAGTTTCATGGCGCCTTCCACATCTTCCCTTTCATCTGGCCTCTCTCCTTCTTTCACAGTGATTACAAAAGCACACATCTTCAAAGGAGGTAAAGAAAGACGTTAAGTCTATCATTTTTGAGAGGCATGGACACACACACACACACACACACGTAGAGATAAGAGTTTCCATCTGCTGCTTTGCTTCCCTAATATTTGCAATAGCCTGGCCAGGCCATTGCCAGGAGCCAAGAAGTCAATCCAGGACTCCCTCTTGGGTAAGAGGAACCCAACTATTTCAACCATAGCAAGTGCCTCCCAGGGTCTGCTTAACAGGAAGCTGGAATCAGGGGGAGACAGGGAGACAGGTATTGAAAACCCAGGGACTATGATATGGGATACAATCATCTTCACGGGCATCTTATCTCTTAGGCCAAAGGCTTGTCACTGACATTGAACCTGGAGTATCATTCTCTACTTAAACTCATATGGAAAATTCTACAGAATTCTCATAGACTTTTGAAGACTGAAGTGAGAGATGCAAGTGCTCTGGGTTGTGTATCTCAAATATCATTTTTTTCACATTTCATGATCTGCAGGTAGCTACATCAAAGCTTGTATCACTGAGCATTGTCCCCTACTCACGTTCTTCCCAAAGTCAAGCTGCATTAGCGTGCTGTCCTGGGAAAAACAATCTGAGGCCCGCGGTGCTCTTTCCAAGGGCCCAGCCACAAGCAGGTGCGCTCCCCAGGGCTTGAAGGAACACAGTCCTCATGTGAAAGGCACCCGCTGGGTTTCAAGCACTCCCTCACAGTTGTCTTTGCCTTTCAAGCTTCTTTCAGCCCCTCACCGTCTTCCTACTCGCTCCTCTCATCTTGCTTTGTACTTGACTTACCAAAGGAGAAGTAGTCATGCAGGAACTCTGAATTCCTGCCCCGAGGTGAGAAGCCAGCAGTGTCCCTAGGAACTCCGGGTGGGCTCTCTGCTTGCACCAAAGGCTCACTCTGACTCCCTCCCTCGCTGTGCTCTGCATCCCATCTTCTGTCAAGGCCCAGGCAGCTTTGCTCCTGTAGTTCCTCTCTTCCCTGCAGCACCCGTTTCTTCCTACCCACTGGGTGATTTCCATCAGCACGCAAACGCGTTTTAGTATCACCTACAACAGAGAAACCCCTCTGTTCAAAGGTGCATCCGTTAACACTGCCTCACATTATGCCGTTCCCAGCCAAGCAGCTCGAAAGAGATACTCGTGATTATTGTCGCCATGTCATTTATCAACATTTATTATCAGTGTTTTGTCGTTCTTGCTCGGATTCTCCGCGTCTTACTTTTCCTGGAGATATTTCACCACAAGCCTCAGATGTAATATCTGTTTGCTCATGAATACTTCAGTCTATAATCCCTCAGTTCAAGCCATTTAAAAATAACCACCCCACTGTTAGCAAACTTAACAAAAAAATCGCAATAATTTGGATGATCAATAATCTGGGTAATGTTTGATTTTTCCTAGTTGTAAACAGACAGCAGTCCCTTACCATTTTATTCTGTTTTTAATTGATTAATTAACTGGAAGGGAGAGAGAGAGAGAGAATACCCGCAACAGCAAGGCTGGGGCCTCTGTGGAGCTGAAGCTAAGAGCCTGGAACTCAATCTGGGTTTCTCCCCTGAGTGGCCGGCACTAAGTACTTAAACTGTCATCTGCTGCGCCCCAGGATGCTAATTAGCAGGCAGCTGGAATTGGAAACAGAGCCAGGACTTGAACCCAGGCACCCCAACATGGAATACAGGTGTCCTAAGTGGTGGTCTAACTGCCATACCCAATGTCCAATTTCCCCCCACAACCCCGGCCCTACCCTTTTAAAATGCCATCTATTAGTTGTTGCAATGAAATCCTGTATCCCACGGAGTTTGACAGATCCTGTCTTCTGATGTCCTTTATCATCCATCTATCCCTTCTGTCTCCTGTGAACCAGTAATTAGATCTAGAGGCTTAATTAGATTAGCATTTGATTTTGATACTTGAGATTTGACCGAAGCAGTTGTTCCTTGGTATCCATGAGGGTTTGCTTCCAGGACATCCCTCCAATACCAAAATCCATGGCAGCGCAAGTTCCTAAAACGAAGTGGCACAGTATTTGCATATAAACTAGGTACATTCTCTTCTATATTTTAAATCATCTTAGACTACTTGTAATACCTAATACAATGTAAATACTACTTAAATAGTTATATTCTATTGTTTCAGGGATACTGTCTAGGAAAAAATATCTGCACATATTCAGTACAGATGAAATCTGTTTTCCCAGTGTTTTCTGTCTGTGGTTGATTGAATTCACAGATGAAAAGCCAATGGTTACAGAGGCTTAACTGTCCTGGCTACCCTAAGGGCATTGCCCTTAAATTCATTATTGTCTTAAATAATGCATGTCAGCAATTCCCCCCCAATTCTCCACTTCAAGCATTTTATTTTTTGGGTTCTAGCAATACCACCACACCCTATGTCCCCCTTCACCTTAAACAGAGAATTTCTGTTACTTCAAAATGAAAACCATCAGAAGGAAAATGCTCAACACTCTGCCAATGAGTAAATCTACTTTTATAATACTGTACTTTTCTTAAAATTGGAAGCGGTGTGGTGTTTTCCTACCTAAGGACTCATCGTTCCCCTTCTCAGGGAAGCTGTTTCATTGATTTTGCTCTTCCAGGTCAACCTATTTCTTTTCCCCCTGCTTTTATGCTGTTAGCATTTTGAACATGATGAAAGAACTCTGTTACTCCCGTCACCTCCCAAACTGTCTCTCTTTCATCCTGACTCACAGCGAAACATTTGGAAGGTTTCTGTACTCGCCTTGAATTCTTTCTTGCCTCCTACTCACTTCTCATCCCAGTGCAATCTGGCTTCTTCCTACCAACAATTCCATTGAAGTTGCAGTTGCCAAGGAAATTAGCAACTTCCATATCAGTAAATCAAATGTGCCCTTCTTGATACTTGTCTTGGTTTAGTGCTTAGAAGTACTTGACTGTCTCCTGATGCCTCCTTTCTTGAACACTGCTCTGGGGACAGATATTTCGCCTCGTAGTTAAGATCCCTGTGAGGGTGTCCCCGTTCCTGGGCATGCTGCCGTTTTCCAGATTCCTGCTAATGGCAGTGATGCCTCAAGCAATGAAGTTTCACCACCCACACGGGAGACAGAGTTCCTGGCTCCTGACCTGATCCTGGCCCGACTCCGCCACTGCAAGCATTTGGGGAATGAACCAATGGATGAGAGCGCTCTCTCCTTCTCACTCTGCCCTTCTGTTTCTTTCTCTGCTTCTCAAAGAAATAGAAAAGAAAAAAGAAATTGCTGCTAAAAAAAAAAAAAACCCTAAACCTGCTTTGGGTGATCTTGGCATTTCAAAAACAGACAAACAAAACCTATCTTTTACCTTGTATGGATTTTAATGTCTGCTATAAATATGCTCACTAATAGCCTATTTACTTCATCTAGAGAATTTTAATCATACAGTTAACTGCTTACAAGGAGAGTCCATATGTTTAAAAGAAGTCTATTCTTTTAATTTGATTTTGCTTTGGGCAGAAAAGACCTTAGATTTTTCTTTCTTTAAAACCAGCTAATTAGAATGGTGAATAGAGTCTGGAAATAGAATTCCTGACCACCACGTCCAGGAAATGTTCATGCAGTTGATATGGCAGTATTTTTTTAATACTCTGGAGCCCTTAGGAATTAATTAAAAGCGAATTAGAATAATGAATACCATGACTAGATAGGTCATGTTGGACAAGCCATTTTTTTATATTGAAATAATTAGCTACAATCTCATAATTCTGTTATATACATTGGAGCATCCTGACCCTCAGTGCTCATTTGTAATTAAAACATTTCCAGCTAAATAATGTCATTAATTCATTAAAATTCTTATGGAATCAAATTTTTCAATAAAATATCATGTGATTTTTTTATAAAGATATTCTAAAGAAATAGTATTCCTAGCAAGAATCACAATTGGATTTTTGACATCAACTTATCATTCCTGTTAAGTCTGTCCAATGACCAAATTAGTCTTAACTTCATAGCTGTAAAGAGAATTTTGCCTTTAAAGAAAATATTATAGACTTCAAAAAAATTTAAAATAGGCTTGTGGAGTGGGCATATGGCAGAGTTGTTAGGCTAACACCTAGAATGGCCGCATCCCACACTAGTGCCTGGCTCTGCTTCCAGTTCCAGTTTCCTGCTTATGCTCACCCTGCGAGGCAGCAGGTGATGGCTCAAGTGCCTGGTTTCCTGCCACCTCCACAGGAGACCTGACTGAACTTTGGAACTCCTGGCTTTTGTCTGGCCCAGGCCCAGCTGTTTTGGGCATTTGGGAAGTGAACCAGTGTATGGAACATTTTTGTCTGGCTTTCTCCCTGCCTTTCAAATAAAAAATTAATAGAAAAAAATTTAAAACATTTAAGAAATGTTTATAAAAACAGGATATTAAAATATACTGAATTGAGACTGTGTCAGGTTATTGTGGAAGAAAAACTATCTGTTTCTTTCAATATTTGATAACACACACAATACGTTGCTACTTGAGAAAAAAATCTCATTAGTTAATATGATCTGTTTGTTACCACAAAAGACTTGGTAAAATGTATGAAAAATATTCTTTATAATAATGTCAACACTACTGCATTTATGCATAATTTAACAAAAGTTTTGTGATCTGTTGGTAGTTTCTATTAATTAATAAAAATTCTACTATTAATAAGAATTCTTATTACATTGTATTCAAAATGAAGAGAAATATTTTGGAGTGGTTTATTTCAAAATTGGAAAAATATTTTGAATATACTGAAACATGCTAATGAATTGTATAACTAAATATGGTAGGATTTAACTTCTATTGTTTGGAATAAATGCAGGTTTAGCCTTATTGTTTTGCACAAATAAAAAGGAGGTAGTGATTACATAAGCTTTGTAAAAGCTGTGACCTAAAAGCTGACACCAAGGATCTTGACATCCAGAGATCTTGAGATTTCTAAAAGGTAAAATCACTCCTTTGTATAAGATGCAGGATGTAAAACTGACTATATCGATGAAGAGAAATAATCATTTGGTTCTTTATTCTGTAACATAAGAAGTGGCATTCAATTTTTCCAAGACTGTCAGGATGTGAAATTAAATCATTTTATTTCATATATTAGTATCCGTGATCTATCCATTTATTGTCTATATGGAAGGATACTGCAGAATCTTCTTTATTCCCCCAAATACTACAAAATATTTGGAAGAATTTATTCAAATTAGGGCAAATGTATTTGTTTTCGCAAACGCATGCAGAGATTGAGTCCGGTTCCGGTGGACTGGGACAATACATGGCATGTGGCACGGGGAGCAGAGCTCCTCTGGGAGACAAACATTTTCGCTCAAAGTGGAGGAACAGCTGCTTCCCCAGGAAACAGCAGAATCTGATCACTGGAGATGAGAAACGGAGTGAGTGATTGGAATCTCCGAGATATGCCGTGCAGCTGCTCTAACACATTTGCGCTCTCTGCTTGTATTGAAAAGTTAGATTTACAAAACTCTTATTGAGCCAGAGTTGTTCTGCCTTTCCGTGTCATTCAGAGTCATCAAAACAAAACCATATGAGGTGTTCACCAAAGGCATTGGTGTCCAGTGTTTTATTGGCTACATTAACTCTAAAGCCAGAAACCTTGACGACTTTATTATTTTCAAATAATGTTGAGACTTTTGAGCCGGCGCCGTGGCTCAATAGGCTAATCCTCCACCTTGCGGCGCCGGCACACCGGGTTCTAGTCCCGGTTGGGGCGCCGGATTCTGTCCCGGTTGCCCCTCTTCCAGGCCAGCTCTCTGCTATGGCCAGGGAGTGCAGTGGAGGATGGCCCAGGTGCTTGGGCCCTGCACCCCATGGGAGACCAGGAAAAGCACCTGGCTCCTGGCTCCTGCCAGGATCAGCGCGGTGCGCCGGCTGCAGCGGCGGCCATTGGAGGGTGAACCAACGGCAAAGGAAGACCTTTCTCTCTCTGTCTCTCTCTCTCACTGTCCACTCTGCCTGTCAAAAAAAAAAAAAAAAAAAAAAAAAAAAAAAAATAATGTTGAGACTTTTGCTGGTTTTCCATCAAATAACGTCAGAGCCATCAAAAAGCCTTAGCCCTTAGATGGGTCTTAGCATACAGTTATTTAACGGACTTATTATTTTTAAGTGGAATTTTAAAAATGTATTTATTTTCCTTTTATTTGAAAGGGGGACACACAGAGAGAGAAAGACAGAGAGGAAGGGGGGAGGGGAGGGAGAGTGTGAGAGGGAGAGGGAGAGGGAGAGAGAGAGAGATCTTCCATCTGCTGGTTCATTCCCTAGATGGCTCCACTGGCTAGGCCAAGAGCCCCCTCCAGGTCTTTCATGTGGGTGGCAGGGGCCCAAACACTTGGGCCATATTCTGCTGCTTTTTTCCCAGGCCATTAGCAGGGAGCTAGATTGGAAATGGAGCAGCGGGGACAGGAACCTGTACCCATATGGGATGCCAGCATTGTAGGCAGTTGCTTTACCTGCTATGCCACAACGCTGGTGCCTGATTTATTTTCTAAGTGTAGAAACTGAAGCCCATATAGGCTAAGTGGTTCTTAATGCCATTTAATATTTAAACTGGGAAGAAAACATGTATTTCCCTGAAAATCTGAACAAATGGTAATTCTCACACATATTTCTGGGGAATAAAAGATTTGCCAGATTTATTTAAATTCCAGCCATCTTAAGGTAGAGGGCAGGAAGAGATTAAATATAATGAGTCTTCAAAAATTTTATGAATGGGGGGCCGGTGCTGTGGCTCACTTGTTTAATCCTCTGCCTGTGGTGCTGGCATCCCATATGGGTGCCTGGTTCTAGTGCTGGTTGCTCCTCTTCCAGTCCAGCTCTCTGCTGTGGCCCTGCACCTGCATGGGAGACCAGGAGGATGCACCTGGCTCCTGGCTTCAGACCGGCACAGCATGCTGGCCGTAGCGGCCATTTGGGGGGTGAACCAACAGAAGGAAGAGCTTTCTCTCTGTCTCTCTCTCTCACTGTCTAACTCTGCCTGTCTAATAAAAAAAAATTTCATGAATGGGGCTGGCATTGTCGTGTAGCTGGTAAAGTTGCTGCCTGTGATGCCGGCATCCCATATGGGCAACTCTTCATGACCCTGATGCTCTACTTTCCATCCAGCTCCCTGCTAATGCACCTGGGAAGGCATCAGAAGATGATCCAAATGCTTGGGCCCCTGACACTCATGTTGGAGGCCTGGAGGAAGCTCCCAGCTTGTGGCTTTGGCCTGGCCCAGACCTAGTCATTGTGGCTATCTGGGGAGTGAACCAGCAGATGGAAGATATCTCTCACTCTCTCTAACACTGACTTTCAAGTACATAAATTTTAAAATAAACTCCATTAAAAATTGCATTATCTTTTAGTTCTATTTTCCATGAATTCTTGGAAGCCTCCCTTTTTCAAATAAAAGCAATAGGAAGCGAAGGATAAGGAAGTCCTTAAATAAACATAACACAAAGTCTAGTGTTTGTTTGAAATCTTAAACTACATGTCACATGGGAGAGAGGTCACGTATCCAAGTGACAGAGACTAGCACACTTCCTGTCCTGATGTACAGTAGTAATGACATCTAAGTCAACGAAACTCCAGGTCATGCGCTGCTCTGAATTTTAAGACCAGCATCAATAGCACATCACATGAAGGCTATAAAAACTGCATGTGTTCTTTTTCCATTGATTTTACGTTAGACGCTCAATAACGTATGTGAAGGGGGCATTTTTATATTACCATTTTCTTATTTACTTACCCTGAGTTCTCTTCACAGCACACACTTTCTTTGCAAATGCATTTTTTTTCTGAGCCATTTGTATAAATACACTTCGCAGCATTGTAAGAAAGACATCCTTTTCACTTTTCTCTTTGAGGTTTGTTTTCTTTGAGGTATTTGTTTCTTTTAAACATCAGGGGTAAGTGCCCCAAATCAATTCTAATCCATTGCAAGACTTAAAAGGACAAAAGATATTTTTGTACGATTTGAGAACTCAGTGATTCTCTTTAGCATGCCATAAGGCCGCTTTTGATCCAGCCATGTGGTTCAATCGTACTGAACTATTATTAAGTTATTGTCCGTTAAGTGGTCCTTTGCTATACACTGTTAGGTACAATGCTAAGCCCTTCACAAAATTAATAGGGAACATCACCAAAAACTCCATGACAGAGAAATGAGTTTATCCTCATGTTATCACAGAGGAAATAGAAATTTAAGAAAGATAAAGTAAGTCAGGCTTGCAGGATTACCAAAGGTAGCAGAAGCCAGGAACCGGATCGTCACACCATCCCAAACCTGACTCTCACACCTTCTGTTACTTCTCTTAAACCACCACATGACTTCACGCACCCCCGTGCTCTTCGGCACCTGATTTCCATTGCTAGAAATGTCCTTATGGTGCTGCATCTTCTGGTCAAGTCTCAGATCCAGCTTCCGCTTTTCTTGTCCCAGCGGCTTCCAGGATGACAAGTACCAGGGGGCGTTGTAATTGTTTTCATTGTTGAATCCCTCAGGCTGTGACTCCTTTGAGGGTGGCTATCAGGCCTTGCACACTCCACGGCAAAATAGCTAACTCTCAGCTCAACAAGCACATCATACAATTCTGAAGAATGCAAACTCAGTTGTGTTGTTTCCATGTTTTCCTTTCCTTTTAACCGCAAGTACAAAAACTGTAACTCAGTCCTTACGGAATCCACAAGGAGGTGGAGACTTGAGAGTAACTTTTCTAAGCTATCAAACCAGCCCCTGCTGGGAAGAGGGCCTGCAAAGAGCAGACAGCTCCATGCTCTGCTGCTCTCTCTCTCTCTTTTTGTCTCCCTTCTGATTCCTCACCCTATAAATCTAATGCGCTGCCTTCAGGTTTGTGTTAGCAATAAGCCACTGCTGTCCTGGGAAGAATGACAAGGGAGTGATGGGTGTGGGGTTCAGGTCTTAAGGATGAGGCCTAGGGGAACAGGAAGCCCACAGTTGCTAGGGCTTCAAATGTCGTCATCTAGATTCACTTTACACAATCCTTCGATTCTTTGCACAGAGCCAGTTAATCTCCTGCTGATATGTTTCTGGGCTGTGTCTTATCTTCGTGTTTATGGGTGCCAGGCTCCATAATGGGGAGGTGGAGTTAGGAGACAGGAAAGGAAGTTCCTATACCTTCACACAGTAGTAAGCCTTATTCTATCTGGTGTCTTTTGCCAAGACTGATTGGTGATCGTTGGGATCACTGGGGAGCTGTCCTAAACTTAATTTGGCAGAAATACATTGATGCTATCAAAATTTCTATTTTTCTCATCGCTTCCTAACATTTTAGTGATTTTATAAATTTGACAACTGTGGTTTCATACTCCAAGAGTGATCAAATTATTCTAATCAGTGACTATGATTTTCCTTCTCTCTCCCCTATACTGAAATATGCTTATTTTATCACTTTTAAAGATTTGTTTATTTGAAAGGCAGAGCTACAGAGAGGGCAGAGGCACAGAGAGATTGAGGTCTTCCATCCACTGGTTCATTCCCCAGATGGCCGCTTTGGCTGGCATGCTGTGCTGATCTGAAGGCAGGAGCCAGGTGCTTCCTTCTGGTCTCCCATGTGGGTGCAGAGCCCAAGCACTTGGGCCATCCTCCACTGCCTTCCTGGGCCACAGCAGAGAGCTGGACCGGAAGAGGAGCAACCGGGACAGAATCTGGCGCCCCAACCGGGACTAGAACCTGGGGTGCCGGCACCACAAGGCGGAGGATTAACCTAGTGAGCCGCGGCGCTGGCCCAAATGGCATCTTAACCACTATACCAGATACCTGCCCTGAGAAGAGTGTTTATACACATACGTTGCAGTCTTCCTATTGGTATGTTCAGGTTTAAAACAAAAGAAATTTCTGACCAAATGTTGCTTCTTTGCAGTTAAGAACAACGATTTCAGTAAAAGGAAATTATAATATTCTAGATTTAAAATGATTTTGAGGCTCAGATTGCATCAAATAGAAGAAGATTCAAGGTTTGTGTTCTTTAGTTAGGAGAAAAGGATGAGGAGAACAAAGGAAAAAACACTGTAAGGAGGCACAAGAGGGAGAACAGTGCATGACTGTTTACTGCCAGCATCCACAGAAATAAACAGGCTACTGAAAGCAACCACTTGTAGAAATAAAAAGGCTGAACCAGGAAAATTCATGGCATATTCTTGTGAAATTTGTATCGGAAACAGGCACTGTGAAATATATCTTTATAGTCAGAGATCCTTATTAACATTGAGCATTGTCCATAATCAGTACAAGTAATGTTAATCTCAGTGACAACAGAAATGTGATTGTAAATGTGGCATGGGCAAGCAGCAGGTAGCAAAAACAGAAGCCCAGGAGTTTTGCGCCTGAGTGAAATAGGAAATGCACTAATCCAAGATACTGATATACTGATATGTTGGCAAAAATTTTTAGGTCTTAATCCCAATTTTAACTTTAAAACCATTGAAAATCAGGTGCGTACACACATAGAATATTAAGAAGCTCTTTCTTATAGTCTTTAAATGTGAGCTTTCGTTAATATCACATTGTTTTTATTTGCATGTTATTGATGTTTCTGAACAGGAGCTTCCCTTGCACAGGTAATTGATACATCCCTCAAAGAGAATCAATAATAATGTATGCTGTTCTTCATGATAAAACAAACACTGAATTCTTCATAAAGACCTTACTTGACTTCAGTAGCTCCCATAAAAATTGGGAACACTTCGTTATTGTCATTCCGGTTTAAAGTATTGATCTCAGGGATATTAAAAAGGAACCTGTTGCACGATCACAACAGAGACCTGTATATTTCCTTCCTGTTGAAATTCTGATTAGATCCAGTTGTTCCTAGGAGGGAAAAGGGTACTTGAGTTTCAAAGCACAGAGCTCTGTTGCTCTGTGTACTAGCATTCCCCAGCCCCCGCCACGCCCGGTGGTTTTAAAAGGAATTTCAATGAGTGGCATTAATGCTTGACAATCATCTGGTTGAGTCTCCGTCATTTCTGAAAGTGGGGAGAAGGGTATGGGAGTAGAGAACCAGTGCGATGTAAGAGCGATTCTCATGCTCCTGAAGTGGTAAAATATTTTTCTTAATTGCACAGAAAAAAGAAAGCAAGTTAGACCATGGAAAAAGATTGACTTTCCCAATCCCCAGTTAATAGTAAATCCATGTTTTAAATCCCTGCTTTTCTGTTGCAAGTAAAAATGCAGTATCTTCTTGTTAGAAGCTTCTCTTGTTGATGAAACATTTTATTTGGGGCACAGTTTATTTCGTGCAGCAATGTTCCTGACAGATTGCTCTCTATTTCTCTGACAGGCAAATAGGACCCACCTATAGTTTGCTCTTGCACACTTTTTTGCAAAGTCAATAAGAGTCAGTGGGGGTGGTCAGGGACATTTCTGATTTGCAACGAATAGTCAATGAAACAATATGGGGAGGTCATTTAATACAGTCGTAATCGATTTCTCTGTTGCCTCTCCGGCCAAGCTGTTGTGCAGGAACAGATTTTTAATTAAATAAATAGCTGGGTCGGCAGGCAGGTGCGCCCGGGCAAGCAACCTGCCCCGGGATTTGGTTTGCAGCGGTTGCTTGGCAACACAGCCCAGATGGTCTCTGAACAACAGCTGCACCCTCTGCTCACAGCTAGCAGATGCTCACACCTCGGAGAGTGGCGTCAGAAATAATGATTTGTGGATAATAGTTTGTGGAGCTCGCTAATACACAGGAAAAAAAAATAGCTTGAGTGACTTAGGGTCAAAGATGTTCCGGACTGTTATATAGAGAATGTGGGTTTGGATCCGGTGAAATTATCAGACAAGACAATGACAATGAAATATGATTGTTGCACTGTAACCAAAAAAGGAAAGAGGAAGAAACTTCTATTATGCATGAAGCAAAGTGAGAGGTGCTTTCACATACATTCAGTAATTTCATTCTTCCCATAAACCCCTAAGTTATCACTATGTCTACTCCATCAGACAAGATACCGAGTTTCAGAGAATTTAAATCACTTATAAATAAGATTCACTATTCTTTTAGTATGCAAATGTAAAATTGTAGGGAAAATAGAAACCAAAGATGAAATGTTTAACATACAACCAGAGAGAATATGTGTAATGCAATAACTGTTACTACCAGCAACTGGTAGCTTCGTCAATTTATAACTACATTCCTGATCTTGTGTCTGTGGGATCATGCTTGATTTAATATAACCAAAATTTTGAGTAATTGGCCTATTGCAAATAATTAAACAATATTATAAGTATAGGGCTGAACATTCTGTCCACTCAAGAACATGTAATTCAGTTATGACAAACCAGAACCCCCTACTATTTTGGTCTTATCTGATTATTCCAGGCCCTGAACATATGACCCCAATTTTAATGTTCTTCTAGGTACAAATTCAGTTGAATGAAATGATAAGAGTGTTTTCTATGTATTTCCTATGTGCATTTTGGAAGAACAGAAATAGCTTTAACATTTTTTTTTATTTTTATTTTTTTGACAGGCAGAGTGGACAGTGAGAGAGAGAGACAGAGAGAAAGGTCTTCCTTTGCTGTTGGTTCACCCTCCAATGGCCGCCGCGGCCGGCGCGCTGCGGCCAGCGCACCGCGCTGATCCGATGGCAGGAGCCAGGAGCCAGGCGCTTTTCCTGGTCTCCCATGGGGTGCAGGGCCCAAGCACTTGGGCCATCCTCTACTGCACTCCCTGGCCACAGCAGAGAGCTGGCCTGGAAGAGGGGCAACCGGGACAGAATCCGGCGCCCCGACCGGTGTGCCGGCGCCGCTAGGCGGAGGATTAGCCTAGTGAGCTGCGGCGCCGGCCCTTAACATTTATTTTTAAATTTGTAATATTTGTATTTTGCAATAAGCTGTACAATTTTTAAAAAATTCATAAGTATTCAAGGTCTTTCTTCCCCCAACCCATCATCCTATGTACACATGGGTACGGGAACTAAAGTACAGAAGTAGATTACATAGTCAGCCGGATAATTCCATCTCCACTCTCATAATCACACACACACACTTTGATGACAACGTGCTCATATTTTCCCTTAGTATTTTTTATATTTTTTTCTTCAGAGACAAAAAGAAAAAGAGAGAGAGCTTCCATCCACTGGGTCACACACCAAAAGCTGACAATGGTCATGACTAATCCAGGGCTGCAGCCAGGAGTTGGAAACAGTCTGAGATCCCCATGTCGGGGCAGGAACCCAATCACCTGAGCCGTCCGTCAGCACTGCCTTGCACAGTCCACACGAGCAGGAAGCTGTTGGGACCTACATACTTGAACATACAACGTGGACATCTTGACTCTAGGCCAGATGCCTGCCCTATCCCTCAGTATGTAGAGTTTATCATTTTGAGTCCTTTTTTTCCTAATACACTATCTATTTTTTCAAAACATTTGAAATAAACATGCAACTTCACACACACTTCTCATTTACCATATTTTTCTATGAATCTCAGTATGGAAAATACTCATTTATTTATTTATTTATTTTTTATTTTTAAAAATATTTATTTATTTGAAAGGCAGAGTGACCAAGAGGGAGGGACACACACACAGAGACACACAGGGGTGGAGGGAGAGAGAGAGAGAGAGAGAGAAAGAGAGAGAGAGACTGTCCATCTGTTGGTTCACTCCTCAAATGCCCACAATAATAAGGACTAGGCCAGGCAGAAACCAGGAGCCTAGAACTTCATATGGTCTCCCATGTATGTGGCAAAGAACCCAATACTAGCACCCTCATTTCCTGCCTCCCAGACACATTAATAGGAAACTGGATCAGAATGTGGAAAAGCAGCACTCTGATATGGCATATGGATGTTTTAAGTGGCAGCTTAACCTGCTGCGGCATAATGTTGGCCCCCATTTTTTTATTTTTAAAGCCTTAACAGCTTAAGTTACCTGAAGAGCATTTTATCAATTATATTTTTTGAATGAATCATCACAGCTCTTTTAAAAGGACAAAAAGACCCACAGAACTCCACTCCAACTATTGAATGCATAAATTATTTCATGATACAGCATTGAGTTCTTTTAATATTGACTAGCTATACTAAATTAATTTGTGTTGAGTCAATAAACAAGAAGTTACAAATAACTAGATAGTGTTTATTTCATAATATTTTTCATGATGCAAGATGCAATGAATAGGTCATTATACATCCAAATAATTAGCCTAAAAAATAAGACTTTCAAGAGTAAATTTTTTTTGACAGGCACAGTTAGACAGTGAGAGAGAGAGAGAGAGACAGAGAGAAAGGTTTTCCTTCCGTTGGTTCACCCCCCAAATGGCCACTATGGCTTGCGTGCTGTGCCGATCCGAAGCCAGGAGCAATGGGTTAAAGCCCTGGCCTAAAGCACCAGCATCCCATATGGGCGCCGGTTCTAGTCCCAGCTGCTCCACTTCCGATCCAGCTCTCTGCTATGGCCTGGGAAAGCAGTGGGAGATGGCCTACGTCCTTGAGCCCCTGCACCTACGTGGGAGCCCCAGAAGAAGTTCCTGGCTCCTGGCTCCGGATCGACGTAGCTCCGGCCGTTGTGGCCATCTGGGGAGTGAACCAGTGGATGGAAGACCTCTCTGTCTCTACCTCTCTCTGTAACTCTGTCTTTCAAATAAATAAAATATATCTTTAAAAAATAAAAGCAAACTGAAACATTTAGAAATTTATGGGTGAAAGGCAGCAGGAAAGTTGTTGAAAACACTAGGGTTATAGATATTAGGATTGTATTTATCAGAATTATGAATGTAGCTTTTATTAAACTTAAGTAATATTTTAATATTTCAGAAAAACAGCCTCTCATCTCCCCCAATGACAAAGATACTAGAAGTCAAGTAGGCCTAAAAATTTATTCTACCATGAGCATGCAAATGTTAATTTACACTCAGCTGGAATGATAATATTTTTTAAAATTCTGGAAGTGGAATGAAAGGATTACTAGAGGATATTAATTAAGTTACACAAATTGTCAGGGCTATAAGGGATATTAATTAATTAGAAGCAACGGCTGGAGATTTTTTAAAGCAAACTTTGTGCCATAACTCTTAAGATGTGTTTCTCTAAGAGCATAACAGATCTGTGACCCCTAAGAATTAGGGGAACACTAGGGATTGGACATGGTATCCAGGGAGTAGGCGGCAGAGTGAAAAGTTAGACATTATCTCTTTATTCCAGAATCCAGCCACAAAGGGGAGAACCGAGTCTGAAATAGTTTACATTCTGTGGGTGTAAACAATATGTAAATGAGCACTATTTTATGCTGGTAAGTTTATCTAGGTCATGTACAAGTTATGGATGACAAAAAAATTCCCATTTCACTCTTAATTTAGCAACAATATAAGCTAAAAGTGGGTCATTTGTAGTTATTTAAATTTAATGACTTTAATTATGTTGCCATCCATTGCTCACATTATGTCTTGTTCCTGGGTTCAGGAACTGTGGTACCAACTCTCATCTCTGCAAATATCAAATGCAATTTAAACATATATTATAATGGAGTGTCTTAATAATCTCTCAAAATCGGAACTGCTTTCTAGTGAACATAATATGGAAGCTCATGAGGTTTTGGAAGTTTTGGAGGTTTTGGCATCTTTTGGATGCCCAGATCTGAAGAAAGAAAATTGGTGATCTTTGATGTGATATGGGTTACATATTAGCAAACCTATAAGCAGTAACACATATTGGTGTTCACACCCCAATCAGAATCAGCTAAGCAGAGTCTGTTGTGAGACCCCAGAAACAGTTGATTTTAAGCTCCTCAGATGCTTAAAAACCATCAAGCCAGAAGTAAGAAACACTGATGTCAAGGCTTCTTTGTCAAACAAATAGATGGGAATTTTATACTACTACAGCGCTAACGTTTTGTGACAATTTAAACATTTATAGGAGTGAAGTTGAACATCTTTTCATTCGTTTATTGTGTATAGCCCTTGCCTATTTTCCTGCTGGTCCATGGCTTTTTTATTTGTTGAACTCTTTATTTTGGAGAGCCACGAAGCCTTTGACTATAATGTAAATTCAAAATGTTATCTCAAGAAACAACAAATAAAATATGAAGTTAAAAAATGCTTTAATAGGTTTAGGCTTCTCAGCAGTGGAAACCCGGCTTCCTCTACCTCCCCCCACCCTTACTGAGGGTGTGACCTTGGCCAAGTTTTCTCATCTAGTACTAACAGGATAAAAATAGCAACTATCCCACGGAGTTGCTAAACTAATCCCGTGAGCAGAAATTCGTAAAGTAGTTCAGGCAGTAGTCACAACTGTGGCACAATCTGTTTAAAAACTGTAAAAGACAAGTCAGACTTTAGGGTAAGGGGGGAGAAATTTTAGGCTAGAAAGGGAATTGGGGAGCAATAGGATGTCCTTTAAGCTCTCACCACATGGAAGCATATTCGAGGATTTATCTTGGATTTGGCCAAGAGGTCTTAATCCCACAGACAGAAACTGCTAGAATATTTGATGATTTATGTCATCTATGTCATATACGATCCAGCGACACCTGACTGAAAATCAATGATGCACAGAATGGAAAGGACCAGTGGCTCAAACTTGGATCTTAAGGCTGGGAAACAGGGTCTCCTCTTGGTTCTCTCTGCTTTCCTTTCCCAGCGTCATCTTCAGACATGCTTCCCTTCCTGGCAAGTAGCTCCATCTTCAATGCATCCCACTTAGTAACTCAGAAATGGAGAGCCATGCCTTCCATGCAAAGTTCCAAACCACGTTGCACTGGCCCTGCCTTGCCCTGCCTAGAGTGCTGGTAACTGTGCCCTAACTTCCCTGACATGATAGCCTACTGGTTTGCCTAACAATTAACCCTTCACAGAGCCCAGGGGAACCTGATATTCAAATCCATTAGACCTAAATCGTATGCTCATTGGGAGTCTGAGGGGAGGTTAACCCTACACAAACCACACAGATACAATGAGGAGTTAGTAACCCCTGCATGGAAACATTGGGTGCTTGTCATCAGGAAAGGGAGACTGGAGGTGGGACAGTCTAACAGCAACCCTTGTCACCATGGTTACAGAGGAGGAGCTTCATGCTTCTCTGGGAATCCGTTAACCAATGGGTCAGGTGCAGCTGGATCTGGACCTGTGGGGGGTAGTTCCTACAAAGGCTCTGGGGAAGGAAGAGTCTTCTCTCAGTGCACAAAGTTGTCCTGCCTATTATTTCTGAAACTATTTTAAGAGGGGACACAGCATTCTTGCTAAGACTTAAAAGGATGCATTTATCTAAACTCGGATTAAGGTATAATTAGCTGACATCAAGTCCTCTGGGGTGTGTGTGGGGGAGAGGAGCTTTGATGGGAGGAGAGGGAAGGGAAGCCAAGGAGTGAGTAAATGGGCACAGAGAGTTGAAGATTTGTATGCTGGGCAAATAGCCCACTTTCCATGGCTGCCAGGGCTTGGCAGCATCCCTGTCGGGGCTCTAAGAAACCCTGCCTCTCAGCATGCCCCATCCTGGCACCTTATAGCACTAGTGTAGTTCACAGATTTCACAATCTGCCCAAAGTACCTCTGATTCAAAAATCAATTCTTTGGATGGTTATAGATGGGCGGGATGGTGGATGCCAAAACAATCCCTCAGTGCGATGAAGGACTTGATCACTTGACATTATGTGGATTAAATATTGTGGCTATTGACTAATTTCTTTCACATTTAAGGATGTTGCTGGAACATCATGCAGACAAGCCTGTTAAAACTCAAGCAGATGCCAGAAGTGGCCAGAAATGCGCTGTAACCTAAAAACAGAGCCAGTTTTACTTTGGAAATCTGACTCATGGATGACTACAACAACTTTTTTTTTTTTTTTTTTTGACAGGTAGAGTTATAGACAGAGAGAGAGAGAGAGAGAGAGAGAGAGAGAGAGAGACATACAGAATGAACCATCTGTTGGTTCACTCCCCAAATGGCTGGCACTGCACCAATCCAAAGCCAGGAGCCAGGTGCCTCTTCCTGGTCTCCAGTGCTGGTGCAGGGGCCCAAGCACTTGGGCCATCCTCCACTGCCCCCCCAGGCCACAGCAGAGAGCTGGACTGGAAGACGAGCAACTGGGACCAGAACCCGGTGCCCATATGGGACTACAACAACTTTGACCTTTTCCCCAGATTCCCATTTCAGGGTGCTGTGTCTGCTTCTCTTTTTATTTGCCTTGCTCCTCTTGCCCTCATTTACTCCTAGCTTACAAGTGACTACTCCACACCAGGGCTCCATGGAGGAACAGAGAGAGATTTTAAAATCAACTTCTCAGTGGCCTTTGTGGTAAATCTGTCAAATCTCCGTCATGAGATTTGGTCCTATTTTCTCTGTGAGTCCATACTGTTGAGTTTATCTTCCCATTTCCAACTGCTTCAGTTTCTTCATTTTGTATCCCAGAACCACATGAATGTGCCTTGGTTTTCATGACATCAGAGGCCTAGGGTTTCCCTAATTCATGTGTTTCCTTCTCTATCTCTTCACCCCTTCTTTCCATGTAAGTAGTCTTCAGACCACATTTACTTCTCCTCTACCGCCGGTGAAGGGTCCCTTCTGATGAGTCTGTGATGCACTACTAAAGAACTATCACAACAATGAGCTGTTTGGATGTTGCTCTCCTTAACTGAGTTTAAGCCACTTGAGGCACTTAAACCACTTAAATCTTTTACCTAGTGCAGTGTCTTGGACTGAAAATAAACTTCTTATCCCTGATAGAGTAAGTCTGAGATATTTTGCCCTGAAGAGTCGCCTCAGGCCACTCCAGGCCTAGGACATAGTGAGATTGGATATAATGCCATGCAACACCTGTTCCCTAAACTAGAAAAGCCTGGTGCTCTTTCACTCCAGGTCCATGGAATCAGACTCTTTGTCAAAATCTCCAGATAGCATTGATGACTTGGAAATCAATCGTATCATTGATGATTAGGTATAAACTTGTACTTGACCCATAATTAGACTTTTTACAGTTAAAAAAGAGTTAAACTTCAACACAGATGGATTCGGATACTGACTAAAAGAATAACTGATTATCAGAATGGGGGGCTGGCATGTAGCCAAGTGGTTAAGATGCCAGTGAAGATGCCCACTTCCGACATCTGCGTGGTTGATTCAATGTCTGAGCTTCCTGCAGTGCAGACCCTGTGAGGAGCAGACATGACTCAAGTATTTGAGTTCCTGCCACCCACATGGGAGACCTGGATTGAGTTTCTGGCTCCCAGCTTTGGACCTGGTCCAGTCTCAGGCTTTGTGGGCATTTAGGGAGTGAATCAGCACATGGGAGTTTTCCCTATATATGTTTGCCTTTGTCTCTCTGCCTCTCAAACAAATAAATAATTTTAGAAGTTGTGAAATTTAAAGATGGTCAATTTCACATTATCCCTCCACCCCCCAAAAAAGAGGCAGGGAGTGTTTGGTGCAGCAGTTAAGTCCTTGCGTGGGATGACCACATTCTGTGTTGGAGTGCCTGGGGTTGAGTCTCAGCTTTGCTCTCCATTGCAGTTTCCTACCACAGGAGGTAGTAAATGATGTCTCAAGTAGCTGGTTCCCTATTTGGGAGACCAGTTGCAGTTCCAGCTCCTGTCTTTTGCCTGGCCCAATCCCTGCTGTTGCATTTGGAAAGTGAACCAATGGATGAAAGATCCCTGTTTATCTCTTTTTCTCTCTATCCTTTGAGTAAATAAAATGAATTAATAAAATATTTTTAAACAAATAAAGATTTAAAAAGACAAGAGAATGTATAAAAGTAGGTAGAGAGATGACTGCTATTCAATCACAGTCAAAAATGGTTCTGTGCATCCTTTAAGAAGGGCAAACTGATTTGCTTGATGCATTTACTTCTGGAAGTTTGTATGCTGATGGGAATACTAACATTCAGAGGAAATAATGGCAATGGAAGGGAGTGTTGCTAAAGCAGCATCCACAGGGAGTTGAGGACATGAGGTACCACGTTTACAGATGGATTGGCTGTGGCTCAGAGCCCACATTTTTATGTATACTATGGGACTGTGTGGCTCCTCTTCTGATTGCTTCTGCTGTACGTAGCAGGCCATTACTCAGAGTGGGGAGGTATTTGAATTATAAAGACACCAGTGACAGTGGAAGATAAATTTTCTATCTCAGTAGGAGAGCAGTGAACACCTGAATGTTGTACAATCCACTGGTCAAGTCTCAGCCATGGCATTTGGGTGACGCACTTGTCACTGTTGGCTATTCCCCCCCTCTTGAAGTACTTTTTTCATTGCCATTGTGATTTTCTTTAAATTTTCTGTCTGCCCTTTCCCAACCTTCTTGACTGGTTCTTCAATGTTTCCCTAAACTCTCTATGTGGAAGTGCCACCCAGCTTGAACCTTGAAACTTTTTCCACCTATACTCCTTAGAGGATCTCATGCATTCTCAATGACTTTAACAACCAGGCACATGCTGACAGCTCCCAGATTTATATCTCCATATTGAATTTCTCTACAGAATTCCAAATTGACTCACACAACTGCCTACTCCATATCTCCATTTAGAATTGTACTACACCTCTCAAACTTATGTTCAAAATGGATCCCCTGATTTTTCCTACTCTGTACCCAATCTGATCCTCTTGTGTTCCTTTCAAACTCAGTAAATGGCAACTCCAGTCTTCTTAAAAATGTATACACAAAACCTGGAGTTACCCTTGGCTACTGTCTTTCAGCAGAACTCATATCATTTTCAATTCATCAATAAGTCTTTTTGCCTGTAATTAAAAAAATATTTAATTTATTTGAAGGACAGAGTTACAGAGAGAGAGAGAGGGAGAGACACAGAGAGGTAGATCTTCCACTTGCTAGTTCACACTCCAAATGGTCACAATGACCAGGACTGGGCCAGATTGAAGTAAGAAGCCAGGAGCCTTTTCCAGGTCACCCATGTGGGAGCAGGGGCCCAAACACTTGGGCCATCTTCTGCTGCTTTCCCAGGCACATTAGCAGGGAGTTGGATCGGAAGTGGAGCAGGCGAGTTTCAAACCTACACCCTTATGGGATGCTGGTGTTGCAGGTGGCAGCTTTACCTGAAAAGCCACAGTGCTAGCCCCTTGCCTGTAATTTTTAAATATGTGCAGATGAAATCACATTTGCCCAATTCTACTGCCATTGCTCTGGACCAAGTTATCATAATCTTTAGACTTCTTTTTTTTTAATTTATTTTTTTCTAAAGACAGAGATACAGAGAGAGGTAGAGACAGAGAGAGACAAGATTTCCATCTGCTGCTTCACTCCCCAAATAGCTCCAACACTGGAGCTGAACTGATCACAAAGCCAGGAGCCAGGAGCTTCTTCTGGGTCTCCCACGTGGGTGCAGGGGCCCAAGGACTTGGGCCATCCTCCACTGTTTCCCAGGCTCATTAACAGCGAGCTGGATTGGAAGCGGAATAGCTGAGACTTGAACTGGTGCCCATATGGGATGCCGGTGCTGCAGGCTGGGGCTTTAACTTGCTTCGCCACAGCACTGGGCCCAATCTTTAGACTTTTAACTGGTTATCTTATCTTAGCCTACTGTTTCTTTTTATCCACATATTCCAACTATACCACACCCTTTGACGTTCCTAGAACACACTAGGCATGCTCCCAATTTGGGGCATGTGCATTATTTTCTCTGCCTTGAGCACCGTTTCCTGTGTTGGCCATATGGCCACTCCCTCTTTCTTTTCAAGTCTTCGTAGATGTACAGGAAAAAAGTCTGAATAATTATACATCAAAATTTTATCTTTAAAGTTTATAGAAATTACATGCACACACACTTTTCCCCCTAAATGATGGATTTTTTAAAAAAAGATTTATCTATTTATTTGACAGGCAGGGTGACAGAGAATGAGAGAGAGAGAGAGAGAGAGAGAGAGAATATCTCATTCCATTTCATTCACCAAATGGCTCCAACAGCCAGGGCTGGTCCAGGTCAAAGCCAGGAACAGAAACTCCATCCTAGTATTATACATGGGTGGCAGTGGCCCAGGCACATTACCAGGGAGTTGTATCAGAAGCCAAGCAGCCAGCACTCAAACTGGCATTCTGATGTGGGATGCCAAGCACTGCAAATTGTATAACCTGCTGCGCCACAGCCCTGGCCCCAGATGGTGGAATTTAAGGTGATTCTTTTTTTTTTTCTTCTTTTTTTGACAGGCAGAGTGGACGGTGAGAGAGAGACAGAAAGGTCTTCCTTTTCCGTTGGTTCACCCCCCAATGGCTGTCGCACCACGCTGATCCGAAGGCAGGAGCCAGGTGCTTCTCCTGGTCTCCCATGCGGGTGCAGGGCCCAAGCACTTGGGCCATCCTCCACTGCGCTCCCTGGCCACAGCAGAGAGCTAGACTGGAAGAGGAGCAACCGGGACAGAATCCGGCGCCCCGGTGTGCCGGTGTGCCAGCACCGCAGGCGGAGGCTTAGCCTATTGAACCTCGGTGCGGTGCCGGCCTAAGGTGACTCTTTTTTTTTTTTTTTTTTGACAAGCAGAGTGGATAGTGAGAGAGAGAGACAGAGAGAAGTTGGTTCACCCTCCAATGGCCGCCACGGCTGGCGCACTGTGGCCGGCACACCGCGCTGATCTGAAGCCAGGAGCCAGGTGCTTCTCCTGGTCTCCCATGGGGTGCAGGGCCCAAGCACTTGGGCCATCCTCCACTGCACTCCCTGGCCACAGCAGAGAGCTGGCCTGGAAGAGGGGCAACCGGGACAGAATCTGGCGCCCCGACCGGGACTAGAACCCGGTGTACCTGCGCTGCTAGGTGGAGGATTAGCCTATTGAGCCGCGGCACCGGACCTAAGGTGACTCTTAAGTTTCTATTTAAATACTTAAATATTTTCTTTGTTTTCTCCATGAACATATAATAATGAAATTGCAGCATGTTTTACAAAATACTTTCTTCAAATGGAATGGAATAGCCTCATGACTTGTTAACCTGCTCTTCACTCTTCCTTGTGAATATAATTATTAATCTGTAATAAATATTATTAATAGTAAAATATTATTTTAAAAATATTTTAAATGTTATATTTATAAAATTTATATTTAGCATAAAATTTTATATTTATACATTTTTAAAATTTTATAAAATATTGATATATAAAATATAAAAATTTATATCTATAAATTTTTAGAATTAACATTTTATAAAATATTCAATAGTAGTAAAATTATTAGCATGTTGTAAAATGTTATTTGCAGTATCTCTATCAAGCTAGTCTTCCCTCAGTTGCTTAGTTTCATTTTGCAAACATTTCTGAGGACTTATTTATTTATTCTTTAAAATGAATGCTAACTGTGTTTTTTTAGTGTTTATTTTATTTATTTGAAAAGCAAAATGGCAAAGAGAGAGAGAGGGGTGGGGAGGGAATAACAGAGAGAAAGAGAGCTTTCAGCCTCTGTTTCACTCCCCATAAGGCTGCAAGGGCAGCGGCTCCGTGGCCAGGCTGAAGCTCATGTTGCAGGATTGCAGGTGGCAGCTTAACCTGCTGTGCCAGGGTGCCAGTCCCATTTAAGAGGATTTCAAGACCCAATACCTGATGTCTGCTGTTGCATTTTTAGAGTTTGAATTCACTTCCTACAGATATGCTAAACAAACCCATGTGGAATTGCTTGCAGTGAGTGAATCTTGCAGAGATGTTTGGGATAGCAGAGATGACAGCAACAGTAGCCAACACCAGTGAAGGTTTCCTACGAATCGGATCCCCTCACAATCACAATGTCATGTTCAGACTCAAACTAGCTCTGCAGAAGAGTGGAGACAGACAGTCCCCGGCAACCAAGGTGCTGGGGCAGCTCACAGGCCAGGCCCTGTGTCAGATCCTGTGGCGGCTGGCGAAAGTAAAGGCAATATGAATGAGTATTAGCTACTAGTTCTTCCTCTTTCACTAATTGTGTACAGTTTTCATCAAGCTCTTTCTTTACAAGTATAGCAGTAGTTCTCATTTTAAAATTAGTGTTTCTGATTTTTTTTTTTTCAAAGAACACTTCCAGCTGAGCATTAAACAACTTGTTTTATAAAAAGTTTGCTTCAATCGTATGGACGTTGTATCCCAGTTGGAATCTCATGGATCAGGTTTACAAACAAGTGTTAGAAATGTAAGAAGGAGACATTTAGCCTAGTGGTTAAGGCCCCTGCTTTGGAGTGCCCGGCCCTGGCTTGTTGCTCCAGCTTCCTGCTAATGGAGACCCCAAGAGGCAGCAGATGATGCTCAAGGGATTGGGTCCTGCCATCACATGGGAGAACTGGCTTGAGTTACAGGCTCCTGGGCCAGCCCTGGCCGTTGTGGGCATTTGGGGAATAAACCAGAAGATGGAAGCCATCTCTTTGTCTCTCAAATAATTAAAATTTTAAAAATATAAAGAAGTTTAATGAACCCATTTTTAATTCCTATTATGTCAGCAAATTTGTGGTGAGGACCATCCCAGAGATACTGAAGTCCTAAGTCCTAAGGCTTTTTTCTTTTTTCTTTCTTTATTTATTTGAAAGGCTAAGTGAAAGAGAGAGAGAGAGAGTGAGAGAGAGAGAGAGAGAAGAGAGAGAGAGACTCTTTTGTTCACTTCTCAAATGCCCTGAACAGTCAGGGGTTGGCCAGGTTGAAGCCAGGAACCAGGAACTCCATTCTTGTCTCCCATATGGGCGGCAGGGGCCCAAGTACTGAGTGATCTTCTACTGCCTCCCAGGTGCACTAAAAGGAAGCTGGATGAGAAGTGGAGGAGCCGGAACCTGAAGCATTTGCTCTAGTAGGGGATGCAGGTATCCCCAGCGGTGGCTTACCCTCAGTGTGCCACAAAGCCTGCCCAGGACTTTATAGATTTCCACTGTTTGAACAACAGAGGCCACCAGGACTCTGACAGTGTCTGTCCAAATGAGGTTAGAAGAGAAAGGGGGCTTGCTTTTGGAAATGTAAAGTGGACAGCATCCTAAGAAGTAGATTTCTAACAGCTTTAAGGAAAGATGGAATGTTCAGAGCATCTTGTGGTGCTAACTAAAGTCCATCATCCTTCAGGTATGTGCCACATGTTCGATTCCAGGAGTGAATGGCAATTTCTCTTGATATTTTTTAATTTAAAAATTAGAGAAATGAACAGAATGGAAAATACCTTTATCACATCTGAATGGTTAATAAAGGGTTTGGAATCATGCAGATTATTATTTTTAAAATTTAATTTAATTTTTTGAATCATGCATATTAAAAAGGACCTGCTATTTGGAAGGTTTAGCTAAATGAAGTTAGGTAGCTTCTTAGGATCATTCCATTTCAAGCTCCATAAGTCTAGCAAGAAAAGATCTATGTGTAAGCAGGGAGGAAAAAATTCACTCCAACTATAGTAAAACCTTGTCACAGCTGGAGAAGTGTGCCCGACTGCATAAAATAAGAGGTTGCTTTATTTCAAGGCTGGGTAAGTATCTACTGCTGATTTAAAGAAGCAGGCTCCTGATTTCCAGAGATTTTTTGCTTCCAGGATCTAAAATCTCCCCCTGGGATCGGCATTTGGTGCAATGGTTAAGTCACAGATTGAGAGGCCCACATCCCATATTGGAGTACCTGGTTTGAGCCCTGCCTGCTCCAGTCTGAGTCAGCTTCTTGCTAACACCACCCTAGAAGGCAACAAGTTTTTGGGTCCTGGCCACCCATGTGGAAGACCTGGATAGTTCCAGGATTCCGGCTTTGGTCTAGCCTTGCCTTGGCTGTCACGGGATTTGGGTAGTGAACTAGCAGAAGGAAAATCTCAATCTGTCTGTCTTTCAAAAAAAAGCAAATTTAGAGCCATCCCTTTCAGCCCCTGTTATGATTTGGTGCCATCTGGTGGAAATTCAGCTCTGGATTAAGAAACAAGGAATTGTGGCAAGCACTGTGGTGCAGTGGGTTTAGCTGCCATTTGGAACACCTGGATCTCACATGATTCAGCTCCCTGGTGATACATTCTGGGAGGCAGCAGCATAGGATGGTCCATGTACTTGGGCCCCTGCCAACCTTGTTGGAGACCCAGACAGAGTTCCTGGCTCCTGGCTTCAGCCTGGCCCAGCCTTGGCTGTTGCCAGCATTTGAGAACCAGTGAATGAATGAACAGTCTCTATCACTCTCGCTCTCACTCTTTCTAACTTTTAAGTAGATTAAAATGAATAATAAAGAATAAAGAAAAAGAAAAGCAAGTTGTTGTTTTTGGTTCCTATGGCTGGATGTCAAGGAATTCCAAGGATGCCTTTGGAGAGTTAGCAGTTACCTCCCAGTTAGTTGACAACTGGTTAATATCTCCAACTAGAGCAACTGGCCCATTAAAGTACTGAAGATGAGGGATCCCCTCTCTCTTTATCCTGCTTTTCCAGATGGAGACTGGGGAGCCTTCCATCTGCTGGTTCACCCCCAACTGGCTGCAATGGATAGGTTCGGGCCAGACTGAAGCCAGGAGCTGGGAACTTCCTCTGTGTCTCCCTCTTAAGGCAGGGGCCCAGGCACTTGAGCCATTCTCTGCTGCCTTCCCAGGCACATTAACAGAGAGCTGGATTAGAAGAGCAGAAGCCATGACTTGAACCAGTAGTGCTCCTATGGGGTGCCAGCCTTGCTAGACCACACCACTGCCCTCCCTCCCACCCTGGGCAGTTTTGTGACCAGAATGAGTGTGGACTTTGAAGCCAGATGAAGCTGAGTTCAAGCCTTGTCTTCTGTGACAATCACTTTGCTGAACTTGCCGACCTCTTAGAGTCTAGGTGTTCTTATGTGCAAAATATCTACCACGTGTACCATGGGAGAGGCTGAAATGCCATACATTTTTAAAAAGGTACATGAAGTCCAACTCGATGTTGAAAATATTGATGGCATCAATAGCATTATGTCTGGTTATGCATAATGTCTGTTGTACCAGATAGTTTAACTGAAGCTGCATTATTCTTTAAAGATTTATTTTTTTATATGAAAGGCACAGTGAGAGAGTGAGAGAGCAAGAGCGAGAGAGTGAGAGAGAGAGAGAGAGAGAATGCTTCCATCTACTGGTTCACTCCCCAAATGCACACAGCTACCAGGACTGAGTCAGGCTGAGGCCAGGAGCCAGGAACTCCATCTGGGTCTCCTACATGGGTGACAGGGACCCAAGCACTTGGGCCACCATCTGTTGCCTTTCCTAGGTGCATCACCAGGGAGCTGGTTCGGAAGTGGAGCAGCTGGAACTGGAATGAGCTCTCTGATGCAGGATGCAGTTATTGAAAGTAACAACTTGCACTGCTCCCTGAATCTACATTATGAACTCTCTGCATTCATGACTAATAAAATTTGTCATGAAAAATATTCTGGACCCTGACTTGTAAAAGTGTTTTAATGCTACCAAAGAAGGGATGTAAAGAAATAATGCCAAACTTTCTGCTGTAAGAGACCCCTTGTTGTACTGGACAAATTCATTCATTTAATAACTATTTAGTGAGCATCCACTGGTGCTCAGTGCTGGGAAATGAAACAGGTATTTTCTTGACCTTCGTGGAGTCCATATTTTATCTACACTTCTGTTTACTGGTCTCAATAAACAAAACAGGGTGGGTGTTGGGCATATCAGTTAGGACACTGCTTGGGGCACCTGCATCCCATATCTGAGTTTGAATTCTGGCCCTCATGCCAATTCCAGTTTCCTGCCTATGAGCACCCTGGGGGGCAGCAGATTATACCTCATCTACGTGGGTCCCTGATACCTACTTGGGGAACCTAGTTTGAGTTCCAGTCCCCTGGCTTTGACCTGGCCCAGCCCTGGCTGTTGGAGACATTTAGGGAATAAAGCAATGGGTGAGAGCTCTGTCTGTGTTTCTCTCTGTTTCAATGCCTTTAAAATGAATTAATTTTTAAAAAATGTGCATTCATGTTTTAGAAAATTTTGTCATTGATGAGTTAAAATTTACTTTTATCTTTTGTATGAACTTCCCTTGACAATACAAACTCCCACCAGCACAACAAGGCAATAGATAAATTTGGCAGAGCGACTATTTATGTCCTGTCTTCTGTGTTGCCAGGGTGATGGTAGCAATACTGCAAACACTGGAGGTGGTTGTTATTGGCAAGGATCCTGACTTTCATTTCCAAATGGAAGGACTGTAAAAAGCAAAGAGTAGGCTGGAATGGGGGCAGTAGACTGGCTGTGGCTATACATAAGCTGGATGAATGGATTATTGGTGATTAACTGAATATGTATGTAGTTCTCTCTAATGATATTTAAAAATGTATAAAATTGTAGCCGTCGCATCAAATATTTCATTTTTTTGGAAAACCAAAACCTTATCATTGTATGCTTTCAGAAGTTGTGAGTTTCTTGACCACATTTCTTCTCCTTTCTTTCAGTGAAAAAATAATTCAAAAGGTATACTGAGCTTTTGGTCCCTCCTTGAAATAAGAGTTGAAATGTTGCCACAGTGTAAGTTCAGCTTCTAAAGGATTTTTTAAACACATTGATCAGACACTTTAAAGGGAATAAATGATTATCTACGAACTCTGAAAAAGAAAAAGTCATCTGTAAGGTCGGCTGACTTTTCTGTCTGCTTTGGAAAGAATACCTTCATTCAGAACATGAACCAGGGCTACTTGATCACTTTTTCTTCTCTCCAGCTTGATTCAGTCCATCTCTGACTTCAAGTTAACTCCCATGTTGTCCCTGAATTGATTAAAACAACAGCAGTGAAACTCCTTGTGAAGTAGACGATGGCTTGACTTCATCAAACTCTGTCTTCTGCCTTACAGCATGGGGTCTTAGTGTGCTTAAACATCATTAAGGAAAATTGCCTCTGAAAACTACATTTCCAAATCAGCATACATAATTGGTTCACCACCAAGAAACCATTCATCCAGGGGGAGGAGGGAGAGAAAGAGAGAGAATGAGAAAGATGTTGAGACTACATTTCTCAGATTTCTTGGCTGCTAGATTGCTTGCCACAAAACAGGTTTTGCCAATTGTACCCAAAGCAGAAACACTGAAAGACAGAAGTGATATGGAGACTTTATAAGCTTCACCTGTTTTGTTTGTTTCTGCTGATAATCGATGTTATATTGAGGTTATTAAAGTTTTCTGCAGCACAGTTTTGGTGTCTGTTTTCTGGCTTCTTGAGTTTTGAGAAGCATTTTGGAGCCATCCTTGGAGGCCTAGCCTGGTGCTCGTCTCTCCAACTGTTGCCACTGATTTTTAATTACTGAATCCTCTGTTGTGTTACCTCTTGCTCAAAATACCTAAAGTAGTTTTAGTTTCCAGTAGTAACCTCTCCTGATGCACATCCCTTGTCATCCTCTGCTGAAAGAGCGCACTCCTGTCCCTCTCTTCATGGGAAACTACCCACATCATCAGAATCACGTTCAGGGGTGTAGACAATCAGATTCGGGAGTGTAGACAGCGGGGGTGAGGAAGAGTTCTGGCGACACGTCAGTCAGCCTGTTGCCAAAATGGCACCAGAGAAGGCTGTGCTGTCCCTACCACTTGTTACAGGGGACATTCTGCCAGTTCTGGTAGAGCTGCCCCTTCATTTTGCTTGGAAATGACTGCCTATCAAAGGACACACTTCCCCGTCCATAGGGCTCCCCACACACAAGTCTTTGTGATTGTGTCTTCTGTTCCCCAGTGTTTTGCACACACATACACACATACACACACCCCTTGGGGAGAGGATAGTTGTGTTAACCATGGACAAAATAATTACAACTTGACACATGTATTGAGTAGCTATTTTTTTTGACATTTATGTTGGCATTTAGTTATCACAATAACTCTGAAGTAGTTACTTAGAAAGGGGAGTACTGGGGCCAGCGCCGCGGCTCACTAGGCTAATCCTCCGCCTTGCGGTGCCGGCACACCAGGTTCTAGTCCCGGTCCGGGCGCCGGATTCTGTCCCGGTTGCCCCTCTTCCAGGCCAGCTCTCTGGTGTGGCCAGGGAGTGCAGTGGAGGATGGCCCAAGTGCTTGGGCCCTGCACCCCATGGGAGACCAGGAGAAGTACCTGGCTCCTGCCATCGGATCAGCGCGGTGCGCTGACCGCAGTGCGCTGGCCGCGGCGGTCATTGGAGGGTGAACCAACGGCAAAGGAAGACCTTTCTCTCTGTCTCTCTGTCTCACTGTCCACTCTGCCTGTCAAAAAAGAAAAAAAAGAAAAAAAAAGAAAGGGGAGTACTGAAGCACAGAAAATATGGAGACTTCTATGCTAAATAATTACCACTGAGCATTGATTATGTGCTAGTGTAACTGTTAAAAGCGTTATTGTTGTAATTCTTACAAACCCCATTCCTGAGGACACTGAGGGACAGTGATGAAGTGATTTGCTAGTGTGGACAGACCAGACCAGTCCTGTGTAACAACCACTCTGCTGTCTATAGCAAATCCTGAGGGGAAGGTTCTGAGGTTCATTTTGGGGGTATATCCTTAGGAAGTGAGTGCTTAGGACCTCTTTAATGTCAGCTTTGGTTTCTTGTCACTAAATTCCAAACAACCAGCAAATTTGCAGTCGCCTATGATACATAGGAAATTTCTTTCGTCATTCAATGTGTATCTGTACTTCTGACTGTTCTAGAGTAATATATCCTGATCAATGTATATGATTTGATATTAAAAGTAGATAAAATGTAATTATGAATGTATGTCTTATGAATAATGTAATATTTTTGGTGATCCACGGTATGACAATTTCCATGAGTTTGGTGAGAATTAACTGAAGTAAAATATATAAAAAAAGAGTTAATATGATCAAAAATGAATTAAGTAATATAAGTACCATTGAGATTATTTTGTTGCCAAAAAAGTATAGTCAATAAACATATTTTTACAAGATTTATTTATTTACTTGAACATCAGAGTTACAGAGAGAGAGAGAGAGGCGAGAGAGAGAAAGAGAGAGAGAGAGAGAGAATCGTTCATCTGCTGGTTCACTCCCCAGATAGATGCAACAGTGGGACTGAGCCAGGCAGAAGCCAGAAACCAGGAGCTTTTTCCAGGTCTCCCATGGGAGTGCAGGGGACCAAACACTTGGGTCATCTTCTGCTGCTTTCCCAGGCCACTAGCAGGGAGTTGGACTGGAAGTAGAGCAGCCAGGACTTGAACTGGTGCTCATATGGGATGCTGATGTTGCAGGCACTGGCTTCACCTGTTACGCCACAACATCAGCCCCTAAACTTATCTTTTATAGATATGGCTTGCAGAGAAATGGCCTTGACACATTTCTACAGATTCCTTTGTCATTGTGTGAAAATCACAGAAGCCGGAGAATTTTAACAAGTCCTGAACTGAACTCCAAGACTGCCTATGGAGGAACGTGAGGTTGTCAATAAACACCTCAAAACTCAGCAAAATTCATGATTCCTGAAAATGTATTTTTCTGGAAGAAAGAGTATTGCTTATATCAATTTTCCAGAATGGCTTCCCCCAAAAGTTTCAGGCATGCTGATGCAACATAGTGATAGAATTGTCAATACTAAATGTTTTTAAGAGAACATACTCTAAAGTGACAAGGAAAACATTCATCATTCTCTAATTAAATAAAAGAAACACATGGTAATAAAGAGGCCCAGATAAACCATTCAAATAAGTGTTGATTAACACATCTCTGCCTGGGGGTGAAGTCAAGAGAGGCCTCAGGCAACTCAGTCCACTGGCCTTGATTTCCTGGCAGCGAACATTCCCCTGAAAGTGAAGTTCCTTTTTCCCCGTCATGCTTATGTCTCTACATAAGGTCGTCATATATACAAGAGACAGCCTTCTGAGAGCTAATGTGTTTTAAGTCAAAGCTTTCAACATCTACCCCCTTCCTTGAAAAAAGCCCTCACCTCCAGAAGGTGCAATTAATCCGTTGTCACTGGACATAGCCGACAGGTGACAGTGGAATAACCTGGTGGAGAGTCATCTCCACAGAACAAAACTGCTATGCCTTCCTTAGACAATAGGAGAAGGTCAGCTTATCAACATGTTGCTGGTTTGTGTGCTTTCCTTGGTCATCTTCTAATTTTTGTGGGTGTCGAAGAATTGTCTGAATTAGAATCAAAAGCAAAAATGTGAATGCAATACATATGTGATAAGAAGCATATTTTAATAATATCACACACACTTAAGGTTAATGTCAAACTTGGTAGCTGACACTTACTTCGAGAATTGTTCTGGGGCTGGCGCTGTGCCAAAGCAGGTAAAGCCGCCACCTGCAGTGCCAGTATCCCATATGGGTGCCGGTTCGTGTTCTCAGCTGCTCCACTTCTAATCCAGCTCTCTGCTATGGCCTGGGAAAGCAGTAGAAGATGGCCCAAGTCTTGGGCCCCTGCACTTGCATAGGAGACCTGGAAGAAGCTCCTGGCTTCTGGCTTCAAATCGGCACAGTTCCGGCTGTTATGGCCAATGGGGGAGTGAACCAGTGGATGGAAGACTTCTCTCTTAGTTTAGGATTGTCTTCTGTTAAGAATATAGACAATAGGGGCTGATATTGGGAGGCAGAAGGTTAAGCCACTGCTTGTGTTGCTTAATGTTGGTGTCCCGTTTTGGAGTGCCTGTCAGAGTCCTGGTTATTCCACTTTTTTTTTTTTTTTTTTTTTTTTGACAGGCAGAGTGGACAGTGAGAGAGAGAGAGACAGAGAGAAAGGTCTTCCTTTTTGCCGTTGGTTCACCCTCCAACAGCCGCCGCGGCCGGCGCACCGCGCTGATCCGATGGCAGGAGCCAGGTACTTATCCTGGTCTTCCATGGGGTGCAGGGCCCAAGGACTTGGGCCATCCTCCACTGCACTCCCTGGCCACAGCAGAGAGCTGGCCTGGAAGAGGGGCAACCAGGACAGAATCCGGCGCCCTAACCAGGACTAGAACCCTGGGTGCCGGCGCTGCAAGGCGGAGGATTAGCCTAGCGAGTCGCGGCGCTGGCCTCTGGTTATTCCACTTCTGACCCAGCTACCTGCTTATGTGCCTGGGAAGGAAGCAGAAGTTAGTCCAAGTCCTTGGGCCCTTGCCACCCATGTGGGAGACCAGGTGGAGTTCCTGGCTCCTGGTGTTGTCCTGGCCTGGCCTTAGCTGTTGCAGCCATTTAGGGAACGAGCCAACACATGGAAGATCTCTCTTCCTCTCCCTCTGTCTCTGTCTCTGTCTCTGTCTCTCTCTCTCTCTCTACCTCTATTCTCTTTCTCTATCTCTACTCCTCTCTCTGTTGCTCTGCCTTTCAATTAAATAATTAAATCTTTAGAAAAAGCATGTACACAATAAGCCATAATAATGTTAACAGTACCAGTGATCTTTGACAAAAATAGAAATCATGGATATTTTCAAATATCACCGCAGTTCTCTCAAAATATTGCTAATATTTGTGACCACTTCAACATCATGGTATTTTAAAATTAAAATACACATTAAAAGTTTTCAACATGGCATTTTAATGTGATTTGCTTCTTTTTAAATCTGATACATTTTGTTTTCTGCATTTAGTGAACAGTTAGTTGAGAAATGGCCCCAGTTACCAGAGAAGTGCATGGCACAAAAACATTGAAGAATGCTAGGAAGGAGTTGGCTTCTTTCCACGGGATCTCACTCACAGATATTTTTCATGTAGGTCATTTTTTGCTTGGCCGGTCGCCGGGTGCAGCCTTGAGCTCATGCAACTGTTACGTATGTCCAAAATGGTGCCCACTACATCGGCTTGTTACAGGACATCGTTGTAAAGTGATCAGGGAGAGAGAAACGTGTCCATCCCGTCCTTTTTTTTCCCCCCTCCTTTAGTTTGGCTGGTGCACTTTCTCCCACGGGGCTTCAAGCCTGATTCCCTCTATGCGCTTCCTGCTGCTTTTTCGCCAGTGGCTCAGGCTACTGCAGCCTGGTCTCACCTCACTTTCCAGCGCTGGTACATAGGCTCTCGGCTGCTGCAGTCCTGAGCCGTGGGCGCCCATGCCTTCCACGTAGGTCCACCGTGTCCCTCTAATTTCGGTAGAGTTTCCTCTGCCGTTTTCTCCCTACCTCTTCCCTGAGACTACACTAGCTCCACTTTTTTTTTTTTTTTTTTTTTTTTTTTGACAGGCAGAGTGGACAGTGAGAGAGAGAGAGACAGAGAGAAAGGTCTTCCTTTGCCGTTGGTTCACCCTCCAATGGCTGCCACGGCCGGCGCGCTGCGGCCGGCGCACCGCGCTAATCCGATGGCAGGAGCCAGGAGCCAGGTGCTTTTCCTGGTCTCCCATGGGGTGCAGGGCCCAAGCACCTGGGCCATCCTCCACTGCACTCCCTGGCCACAGCAGAGAGCTGGCCTGGAAGAGGGGCAACCGGGACAGAATCCGGCGCCCCGACCGGGACTAGAACCCGGTGTGCTGGCGCCGCTAGGCGGAGGATTAGCCTAGTGAGCCGCGGCGCCGGCCACTAGCTCCACTTTTTTAAACTATCTTCTCCTTGGCTAGAGCAGTAAGTTCCCTCCCTACTCTGTCATCTTGGAACCTCCTCTCCCAACATATTTTTTATAAATATTAAATGGTGTGCTGCAAAAAAACAATCAAAATAACTGAAGTATATTATTTTTCTTCTTAAATTTTTATTTATTCAAAAGACAGAGAAAGATAGAAGAGACAAAGATTTCCCAATAAGCTAGATTACTTTCCAAATGCCTACAACACCCAATGCTGAACCAGGCCAAACCCAGGTCTCCCTCATGGATGGCAGTGAGCAAGTACATGAGCCATCAGCTGCTGTCTTCCAGGGTACATGTTGGCAGAGAATTGGAACTGGAAGCAGAGCCAGGACTAGAATCCAGGCACATCAGTGTGGGATGTGGGTGTCTCAAGCAGCATCTTTTTATTTTTTTTATTTTTAAAAATTTTTTGACAGGCAGAGTTAGAGAGAGAGAGAGAGATGGAGAGAGAGTTATAGACAGTGAGAGAGAGAGAGACAGAGAGAAAGGTCTTCCTTCCGTTGGTTCACTCCCCAAATGGCTGCCACAGTCAGCGTGCTGTGCTGATCCGAAGCCAGGAGCCGGGTGCTTCCTCCTGGTCTCCCATGCAGGTGCAGGGACCCAAGCACTTGGGCCATCCTCCACTGCACTCCTGGGCCATAGCAGAGAGCTGGACTGGAAGAGGAGCAACCGGGACTAGAACCTGGGATGCCGGCGCCACAGGCGGAGGAAGTGAGCCACAGTGCCAGCCCCAAGCAGCATCTTAACCATTGCATGGAATCTCCGCCCTGAAGTACATCATAATTGGAAATGCAAAATACAACAGTAAGGGGCAGAAGTTGTAATGTCATAAATACCATTCTTACTTATCCCTTGCAAAAAACCACATTGTCCATCAAATACCATGAAGTAGGACTGAACGGGCAGCTGATATATGCTTTCTGCAAAAGTGGGTCTATATTTTGAAAAATGATAAATGCTTAAAAAGTACCAAAAGAGTCTATTTCTCAATTTCTAAGTCTCCATCAATATGTATATGCACAATATAAACTTTGATGTAAATGTTTACATATGTGTATTGTTAATTTTATGTATAAATATAATCAAATATCAACATTTACGTTATACATATATATTTGGAAAATAAGTAAAACCTGAGATGTGTTTTTAGCAAATCTTACTTCCGTAAAGAGCATTTGAATGAGCATTATTTAAGCATTTTACTGAGAAAAAATGTTTCAAATTTAAATGTTGAAAGCAAGGAGATTATTTTATTATGTGATTTTCTATGCTGTTAGTAAAGTACTTTTATGCCCTTCTTTGACTAATCACGGTTAGCAAATATTTTCATTCTTTCTCTCTTTTTTTTTTTTTTTTTTTAAAGATGTATTTATTTACTTGAGAGGCAGCATCGCACAGAGAGAAAGAGACAGACAGAGTTCCTCCATCTACTGGTTTCCTCCCCAAATGGTTGCAGCAGCTGGAGCTGGGCATATCCGAAGCCAGGAGCCAGGAGCTTCTTCTGGGTCTCCCATGTGGGTGCAGGGGCCCAAGCACTTGGGTCGTCTTCCACTGCTTTTCCAGACCATAAACAGAGAGCTGGATCGGAAGTGGAGCAGCCAGGATTCAAACAGGTGAGCATATGGGATGTGGCTGCTGAAGGTGGATGCTTAACTTACTACGCGCAGCCCTGGGCCCTAACAAATATTTTCTTAATCACTACTGATTTTTATTTCCTCTCTCGTTGCAGAGAGTTTTTATTCTTATATACAGGGTTTTTTTTTTTTTTTCATTTTGAGGTTAAAATCTCACTCAGAGTAATCTTATTTCTTGCACAGGAGGGGAAAGATCAGTCTATAGTAGAAAATAGTAGGAAAATAGTAGGAAATCTAAACTGAAAAATATCTCGTAATAGGAACACAGACACCTCCCCGAGAACTAAAGGTTGTATTTTCTCCCCAAGCTCTCTCTTCCCCACTGAGAATGAAAACAGAAAAGAACTTGTCTCAAACACTTCCTGTTTGTGGTTTCAAATTATTTATATCTTCATTAGTAAATATAGACACATTTAATACAAATGTAAGATACTCTATAATTCCTTGCTCCCAGAATAGTGATTCAAAACGTAATTTAAGGTGTATAGTACATTAGGATTTTTAACAGTTCTATCTTCTCACTCACAGATGCATCCTTTTATTATGAAATTAGAAAAATGGGACTTTGAGAGCTGCTTCATTTTCATTCATCTACCTACTTAAACATTTTAACTTAATGATACATTTTTAGTGTTTATATTTATTTATAAGTATTTTTACTTACCTCCTGCCTGGCTCTAGGCTTACTTTCAGGATACAATAAAGATAAATCAATGAGAATTCTTGCCTTTGTGGGATATTCTTGTAAAATCTCTATAGGGAAACAGATATTACAATTATCACTTAAAAATTCGTTGGGAGGGAGGGCAGAAGCAGGAAAGGAATGTCATTATCTTCTTAGACTTATAGCTACAAATCATGCTGAATTTGTTAAAAATGAATTAAAATTAAAATAAAAAATGGAAAAAAATTGTGACCAGTGCTATGTTGTAGTGTATGGTAGAAATAAATGCATTTTGTGGTCTTGTTGAGAAACCTGAGGAAGAGCTAACGTGAATGAGGGTTAGCAGGAGATAAGAGAAAGCAATCCGTGGGATGGATTGTGAGAATAGGCAACGTAAATGTGAGGGTTGGGACTCCAAACTAGACAGAGCCTTGCTAGTGAGATTTTTTTTTTTTTTAGCTTGGCCTGGTTGTGTTCTTCTTTATCCCAGAAAATAATGGACAAATGTTGATCCATTATGCGACATAGAAACACTGCCTGACTTGAATTCTGAGGCGTTTGCTTAGCTGCATTTTCAAGAATATTGGAGAGGCGCTGGAGGATTTATGGGAGAAGTTAGAAATCTGTTGCAAGTGGTTTGCTGGGTCTTAGTCCACCTGAACGAGGATGGACTGGGTCCGAAGAAAGGTAAGTGCGCCGCTAGCCCGTTCCCCAGCCTCCCGATCCTGGAGACAGTCAGACGCAGCGGGGAGTCAAGTCAAGCAAGCAAGAACTCCGTTTACTGGCACATGGCAAAGCCTTTGAAAGCACAAGACCACATGATTACTGGGGCAGGGCTTAAGGACCAACCAATTACTTAAAAGGTCATTTTACAGGGTGACTTTTTACAGGACCAGCCATATGTCTGTACACTCATCATCAGCTGTTACCGCCCCTGATGCTGCGTGGCCAATCAGCTTTGGTGGTAAACAACTTTGGGCACCACCCACCTTACTTCCTTTGGGCGCCATCTTTGAATTGCCACGTGTGCCTAATTTCCCTACAGTGGTTAGTGGGTGAGAAGACAGAGAAACAAAGAAGGCATTGAGAGTAAGAGGCTGAAATCAGAACGGAAAAAATGACATTGCTGGTGAGTTGGGTAAGTGGTTGAGACAAATAAGTTTTCAGGCACAGGTGCTAGGATTAGAGTTAGCACAATCACATTGATCGTTAGGCATGTTGATGTGTATTACCCTGGAAGAGTGGCGAACATTTAATCCTAAGTTTGGTTTTGAGTATATAATGTGAAGTGTTACGAACAGTCATCAAAGAGGAGATGTCGAGTATGCAGCTGGATGTTCGGCTCTTGAATTAGAAATATGAGTTTCTGAATTACGTTCCTGGAGATGAAAGTGATTCTACATAGGTGAAATGAGATTGTCTATGGGAAAGAAGACACAATGAGAAGGTAGCTTAGGACCTAGCCTTGATTAACTCTAACATTCCATGATTAGAATCCATGTTTTTCCTAGTCCACAATATAAATGTTATTGGGGAAGTTAGCCGGAAATATTTCAGTAAATAGAGATCACACGTGAAATTTCACAATCCTAGCTTGTCTCAAAAATCAGAGGCTGTCAACATACTGATCTAGTACTCTTTTTTAAAAACATTCATTTATTTGTTTGAAAAGCAGAGTTACAGAGAGAGAGAGAGGTTTTCCATCTGCTGGTTCATTCTCTAAATGGCCTCAACGACTGGAGCTGGGCTGATCCGGAGCCAGGAGCCAGGAGCCAGGAGTTTCTTCCAGGTCTCCTGCATGGTTGCAGGGGCCCAATGACTTAGGCGACCTTCCACTGCTTTCCCACCATAGCAGAGAACTGGATTGGAAGTGGAGCAGCCAGGACTTCAACTGGCCCCCATATGGGATGCCGGCACTGCAGGCGGTAGCTTTATCCATTAAGCCACAATGCTGGCCTCAATACTGATCTAGTATTCTAACTGAAGAAGAATTGGCCAAACAGGAGCAGCAGATAACCCCTCTTAGAAGCACTATGTTTTTTATAGTTACAATCTGTGTCACTTTCCATGTAGTCTGTGTATAGGCAGACATTTATCACCATAACTTGTGCTATGGTTTTCCAAAAGCCAAACTTCATTGTCTGCTTTCTGTCATGTATTCAAATTGGTGGACTCTGCATAGACTTTAAATTCTTTTAAAATCTAGTAGACAATAATTACATGTGACTAGACACCAATGGATGCTATAAGAAGTGGACACAGAGAAAATGCCAAGGGAGAGAGCCATTGACTCTGCCAAAAAGAACAGGACGAGCGTAAGGAGGGGAGATGCATTGTATCCGCCCTTGAAAGATGTCTACGAGCTTCAAATTATTGTTAGTCTTCTTTTGTTTTACTTTAAGATAGAAATAGGAACCAAATGCTGAGAAAACAGAATTTTATAAAGTCCAGGGCCACTTAGTAATTTGATACATAAAAATGACAGAGTGAATTTGGGAGAAGATCAAGATAGATTTTCAGAGATATTTTATGATAGGATAAAACAGAGAGACCATTCGTGAAGCACTAGAGAGCTATTAGGGAAAAATTTTATCAGTGGAGTGACTCCGTGGTGGGTAGTCTTAGCACTCCTCCTGTCTGCTTTTAAGATAGGAATTCATCTTCCTGGATTTCCACTCACATTGTATGTCCACGCACCTACTTTGTTCTTTGTGTAAAGAATAACTTGCTTGTATAATTCAGTTCAGATACCAACAATTTTCTCTTTACATTTCATCCTGATTCTTGGAAGCAGAGTGGGTATGTAGGATAACCTAATACAGACCTATAGGCCAGGTAGTCATCCAAATCAATTCATTTGCTTTTCCACTTTGATTTCCAAGTTCAAAAATCTCTAAAAATCGAATGTTTTCTACTTACCCAAACATCTAGTCCATATAATTCAAGTTCACATTTATTCCTGTGAGGCAAATATTTCTTCTCCCAATTAGCAAATTAAAGTTCTAATTAACTCATAAACACACATTGTTACCTATTTCATTAGGATAAGTTAATTTTAACTTCTAAAAATAGGATGTTGACACTGATGGGAAAATAAACTGTGCTAGCACAAGGGCAGATGCCAGTTTTTGAATTATATATGGTGATGATTCATGGGCACAACCATAAATCTTAGATAAGAGAGCACATCCATCAGGGGGATTGTCAGAAGCATATGGAACCTTCAGGTGCTGTGGTGACTAATGACCCTTCATAGGCTGGAGTGAAGTTCCAGCTTAATGCCTAGGGACACAAAGAGCTGGATGTAAACCACATCACCAGTGGGGCTTTTAAAAAATTTTTTTTAAATTTTGCTTGTTTTTATTAATTTGTGAGCTCTGGAAGATAAAACTAATACTGAGTAAATCAGATATAAAATGATCTGTGTATTCAAAAGATATACTTTTTCCAAAAGTGGAGGGCTCGTGTTCAAAATGATAAGCCTGCATGTGTATTTCTCTGTGTGTGTGACCAGATTTGTGTGTGTTTAAATTACAGACCATAAACCCAGTAGTCCCAGTGCCACTGTGAACATCTGTGTCAGCCTTTTCTTTAGGGGTGGTGGTTTATAGTTTTAATAAGAGTTTTTGCTTGTTTTTAAGGAAATGGTTGACAGAAAGATGTTGACTGGATTAAGTAAAGAGAGGATGGGATTTCTGACACGGGAAGACATCTTCTGACATTATATCTCGTTTTGAGCTGGATGGTGAACCATGAGCTATTTTCGACGTTAAGCATGAAAGGTTAAACTTAAAGAGGTGCTATGAATGGACTTGGAGAACAGAACTAATTTAAATCCTTCCATTTCTCTGGTTCTCTTCTATGACTAATACAAAGAGTCCACATTTTAAAGCATATGTAGTATTTTCTTCTTTAGAAAATTGGCTCTAGGGTGTACATTGAGTGCCTGAAACAACCGTACTCAAGCAAAATGCAAAGAAAAATCCCTGCCCAGCGACAAGAGAGGAGAAGCAAGGACCTGTGACAGTTCCTGCTGTGCTTTTCTGTCTCTGTAAAACCGAGTTTATAGAAAGCTCTCTTGTTTTTATTTCATCAACTCCACTGGATCCCATTTGCCCAAAGCTTTCAATATCTGGGCAGTTTGGGGAGACTCCATTTCTAACAATTCCTTCAGAATCACACTGCTAAAGTAGTCAGGTTATTTTTAGTTCTTAAGAGCAACGGTACTAGATGAGGAACAAAAACAGCTCAAGGGATCAGACCGTGCGTAGTTTTCAAATTCAGCCAATTAGAGCCCACTCAGGAGAGGCAGTCATTCATCTCCTCTGAAATCTAATTTATTTAACATGTGTTTTCATGTATTTTACTTAAAATTAGAATAAACATTTTGGAGTAGTATGGAGTATTTTGTATGCAGAAAACAAAAGGAAAGAAATTTAGAAGACAATGACTAGAAAGATTTAAAAAAAAAAAGCTAAAGTATTGTGGTGGATTTCAAACCTCACCTTAATCAGATTCAATTTTATCTCCTAGGTGGAAATCAGACAATTTTGACAGGATAAGTATGGATTATTCTTGGCCTCAGACCCTTTTCTTCTATGTGTTTGCAATTTGATTTTTGTTGATTTCTCCTAGGAGTTTTTCCAGATGAATAATTGATCAGAGTCCATGTCAATGTTTCATGGATGTTGAGTTCTGTTGGAACCTTCCTGGGATGGAACTTTTGATTTGTAAAAAGGGAACTGTTCCATCTTCTGCCTTCCTTGCCATTTGAAGGTTATCTACATCCATATCAGCTTTCATTAAAAACTCAATTAACTTTCAGAGTAAGACCTCTGATACACTTTCCTTGTTATACCCTCCCTTTTATCCATTCTATAACACACTAGGAAAATTGCATCATAGCCTGAACAGTTTGAATTTTTTTAATCCTTACTATGATTCAGAAACCACTTATACCCATGATATGTTAGACTGTAAAAATATGCAGCTATTGTCTGCTGTTATGGAATTCAAAACTTTTATTTGATAGAAACATTTTAAGAATTTCTGGTGCTGTGGCCTAGTAGGCTAAGCCTCCACCTGTAGCACTGCTATCCCATGCGGGTGCAGGTTCATGTCCCAGCTGCTCCACTTCTGATCCAGCTCTCTACTGATGGCTTGGGAAGACAGTGGAAGATGGCCCAAGTGTTTGGGCTCCTGTACCCATGTGGGAGACCTGGAAGAAGCTCCTGGCTCCTGGCTTCTGATCAGCTCAGCTATGGCCTTTGCAGTCATTTGGAGAGTGAACCAGCAGATGGAAGACCTTTCTCTCTGTCGCTGCCTCACTGTGTCTGTAATTCTACCTCTCAAATAAATAAATCAATAAATCTTTTTTTTTTTTACAAGGAAACAACATTTAAATAATTGAGTACCCAAACAATGGAATCAAACAATTAGAAAGAAGCAAAATTAAGAAGGCACGAGGCTGGCGCCGTGGCTCAATAGGCTAATTCTCTGCCTTGCGGCTCCGGCACACCGGGTTCTAGTCCCAGTCGGGGCGCCGGATTCTGTCCCAGTTGCCCCTCTTCCAGGCCAGCTCTCTGCTATGGCCCGGGAGTGCAGTGGAGGATGGCCCAAGTGCTTGGGCCCTGCACCCCATGGGAGACCAGGAGAAGCACCTGGCTCCTGCCTTTGGCTGCAGCGCGCCGGCCACGGCGGCCATTGGAGGGTGAACCAACAAAGACCTTTCTCTCTGTCTCTCTCTCTTACTGTCCACTCTGTCAAAAAAAAAAAAAAAAAAAAAAAAAAAAAAAAAAAAGAAGGTATGAAAGGGGGCTGGCTCTGTGGCATAGCGGGTAGAGCTGCCACTTGCAGTGACGTCATCTCAGGTGGTGGCTTAACCCACTGGCCACAACGCCGGCCCCAGGAGCCAGTATTTTTCATTCCACTATTACTGAAGGCCCAGGAGGCCTCTAGGTCCCACCAGCCCTCAGTCCTGTGACACAGCCTGGATTGTGCTCAGCATCTCAGCTGTCACTCGCAGCCTTGCCTTGTGACTTCAGGGGGCCACACTAATGCAGCTTGCAGGTGTTTCAGTGATGTGTGGGACTCTCCAGGATGCCGACCTTTTCCACAAGGCCTTGACCTTGAGAACGTGGTCACCTCACAGCTTGCAGAGTGGACTCCTGGGTCTCTGTTCTGGCCTGTGGGCAGAGGTTATGTGCAGGAACTTCTCAGCCATGCAGGGGAGACCTGCTAACCTCGTTGGAGTCTGTTGTCATTTCTCATAACTTCAGGGACAAGAGCATCTACAACCCTCTTCCCGAGCCTCAGGAGGCAGTAAGTCCTCTTGCCTTTTCTTTCCTTCAGGTAATTTACTGTTTCTATTCCCAGTTGGAATCCAGATGACAGAAAGTGGGAATGTCCTTCTCCTGGAAGAAGCTCCACCACCACAGAGACTTGGAGTGGGAAGTGTTGGGAGAGAGCCATGGAAGAATCCATCGTACTGGGTTTTCCAATTTGTTTAGCTAGTCACTTCACCCCAAACCCAGGCCTTCAAATCGTTATCTTGGAAGAAAAAGAACATCCTCCCCCCCCCCCAATTCTCCAGTATTTGCTCTTTTTTTTTTTTTTTTTTTTTTTTTTGACAGGCAGAGTGGATAGTGAGAGAGAGAGACAGAGAGAAAGGTCTTCCTTTTGCCGTTGGTTCACCCTCCAATGGCCGCCACGGCTGGCGCACTGCGCTGATCGGAAGGCAGGAGCCAGGTGCTTCTCCTGGTCTCCCATGGGGTGCAGGGCCCAAGCACTTGAGCTATCCTCCACTGCACTCCCTGGCCACAGCAGAGAGCTGGTCTGGAAGAGGGGCAACCGGGACAGAATCTGGCACCCCAACCGGGACTAGAACCCTGTGTGCCGGCGCCGCTAGGTGGAGGATTAGTTTATTGAGCTGTGGCGCCAGCCCAGTCTTTGCTCTTGAGTAGAAATTATCAAGGTCTGGTTTTGGAGATGGTAGACCACACACATCAGTGTAGTCTTTGCAAATATTAACCCTGATGAACCACATAAGTTCTCTTACTGAATAATTTCCCATCATCTGCCTGTGTCCTTTCTTTGTTTCTTTCTTTCTAGAGATTTATTTATCTATTTGAAAGGAAGAGCTACACAGAGAGAAGTATAGACAGGAAGAGAGAGAGAGAGAGAGAGAGAGAGAGAGAATCTTCTGTCCACTGGTTAAAGCTCCAAATGGCAACAACAGTCCATGCTGGCTAGGCTGAAGCTTCCAGAAGCCAGAAGCTACAAGCCAGGGAACTCCATCCTGGTCTCCCATGTGGGTGCAAGGGTCAAGTATTCGGCCCATCTTCTGCTACTTTTTCAGGTACATTAGCAGGGAGCTGGATAGAAAGTGGAGCAACCAGGACCCAAACCTGTGCTCTTATGGGATGTTGACATCACAGGCAGCAGCTTATTCTGCGCCACAATGTTGTCCCCGACTGTGCCATTTCTACCCAGGACAGTGTTTCACCAATTCAATCCCAATAGCCTATTGAAAACCTTGTTTCTGTGCAGATTTTTATTTATCACCAAAGGCCAGTTAGAATACAGGAATTTAAAATAAATCACATATTAAGTGTTATAAAAATAAATGTCTACTCAAACATCTGCTTTTTTTTTTCTATAGAGTTCAAAACATTTTGTGAAACCCCAGCAAGTGTAACTTGGTACAGAGGGAAGAGGTGTCTCTCTCTATCTGGTTGTTTGCTAGATTGGCACAAACCCTAGAGAGTGCATGGAACTGCTTATGGGGCAGTGTTGATATGCAAAGTCAATGCGGCACATATTTTCCACAGATTTTTAATAAGAATAATGAGATTTTCTACTGTAGGGCAATATAATCCCTATCTCCATCATCGAGTATTCATTATGTTTCAAGACTTGTGACTACAGTTTGGGTGGGGGGAATAAAGTATGCACAGGAATCAACAAGTAAAGAGGCATTTGGGAAACTGGGCAGTGAGACTTGGGCTTAGGATTTTGGGCAAATATCATGGAATTCAATAGTTCCTAGGAAACATGGTGCTCTTCCCGTGTTAAGGTTTGGATTTTGGAGAGAAACTGTTGGGTTCAAAGTCCATCTCTGCCAGTTACTGGCTCTGTGGCTTTGGGAAAGCCACAGAATATCCTCTTGCTCTCTTGCAGCAAAGTCCTTGTAAATGTGACACCTCAGGATATCAGGGTTGGACCCATATGGCCGCTTGGACTCGGGAGATTTTTCCCACCAATCAGATTTCCGTAGCTTCTTAGAAAATCTGGCTCCGTGTAGACCTTCATTTCTTTATTTCTCTGCACCTCCCTCAGCTCTTTTGGGTTGTTAGGTAAAATGAATCTATGTTCTTATATTACTTATGCCTAGAACATAAAACAAGTTATATAACCAACAACTGATATATGTCCAGAGCTTCTGTTTTCCCACTAAAAACCCACCATTGTGCACAACACTCGAATTACATAGTGGGCAGGCCAGAAGAAAGTGTGTGCAATGCTGAAAACTACATTGAAGAGTATTATGATTACCTTCATAGTAAATAACTGTGGAAAGCTTGCAGTCCATAGCTAAGGAGTGAAAACGTACTAATTTTAGCAGCTCAGAAACCTATGCATAGCTAGAGATAAGACCGACCAAGATTCTGTGTGCAAAGTCTAGTCTGCAAACACCTGCCTCTGCACCTGACTGTAGAACAGTCACTGTTCTGATGGAGACAGGGCAGGATCTGGTCCCTGTGCGACTTGAAAGAGGCCAGTAGGTGGTGCAGAGCTGAAAGATTAAAGAAGATCGCAATATGAGTAGGAATAGCATGCAGGCTGTGTGCTTTCACTGACTCCTTGGTGAAAAAGAAAGCTGGCAGAAGTTAACACTAAACCTACACTATGATATATATTTGTGTTTATCTATAACCAGGAAGACATGCACATACATATTTAGTTTCGTATTAACTGCCGTCTTAGCTCCATTACTATAACTAAATACCCAGGATGTGCTGTTTATTCAGGAAAGGGGTTTATTTTAGCTCACAGCCCAAGACTGGGCAGACTCTGTTGGTGGCAGATGGCACGTTGGAGCCCATGAGGAGGAAGGACCTCATGGTGAGCCAGGAAGCAGAGAGAGAGAGAGAGAGAGAGAAAAGCTGGGTTGAGGCTCAGGCTTCTATCACCATCCTCTCACGAGAACCAGCTTCTAAGCCATGATTTGCCAGGACCTAAAGACCTTCCAATAGGCTCACCTCCTAGACACCACAATTGGATCAAGCCTCTCAAGCCTCCAACCATCAATTCACAACTTTGGCACTTAGCGAAAGCTAGGGAACCAAATCATGTTTAAACTAAGGCAATTGCTTAAGTGATTAACTGGTCTTTATCTCAAGGAGAATTTCAATCACTTTTACTAAACTCTCTTGAATGATCAATGTTCAAGAACAACCTCTTATAAATAATTCTATAGATGGGGTCTGATTTAGGAGCATCTTGATTCATACTTTTAAAAATCAGAGTCCTTCTTATACCTACTACCTAAGAAGCAGAAATGACATGGTTGGCCATAATCTTCCTATTGACGCGAATTTTATCATTAATCTCATATCGGTTATAAGAATGAAAAAAGCATAAAGTATAGAAAATTTCCTTTCTAACCTCTGACTATGTTAGCAATATAAAAATGACTTATCTGTGTCAAATAGATGCAAATCTCTTTTCTATTTTTGCCTTTTTTCATATGCTCAGCTGAAACCTTCATCTCCTGATTTCATATACCTGTGTAAACAATTAATAAATATTTGTTGATGAATAAACTATGTGTACTGATATGTACATATACAAATACATTTAGTCTCACTTAGTTTATAAAATGGTCCAGTGATTTGACAAGTACTCAAAAGAGAGGGTCTTCTGCATTCTTACTTAACTTCTTGTTCCTATAGGCATCCATAGACAGACCAGCCTACGAAACTGACAGATTTTGATGGGTTATGTTATGGGTTGTGAAGTGACAGCTATAGGTCAGGCCCTATGAGGGATAACCCACTTCAAAGGAATTTATATTATCTTCCTTTAAAGGAATAATATAAATGCAGAACAAATCTAAATTTTAGAAGATGTGCAGAGATGACATCAAACTGTGTTTTCTCTGTAGAAATGCACTTCTGTACCACATCTAAAGGAGGATGGATGAGCTAAGATTATTACTACTATAAATACAGACATATTAGAAAAATTCTTCTCTGTGCACCAATCTGGCAACAACTAATGTGCTAATTACATCAGAAGTGTAGGAACTTGTGATCAAACAAATTTTAATTAAAATTCTGACTGCAGCACCTCCTGGCTGTGTGACTCAGGGAGAGCTTTGCCTGAACTCTATAAGGTTCTGCTTCCTTACTTTACCACCTGAGCCCCAGAGGTACTGTGAGTTTAGAGTGACAGAGAATATTGCTCTGGAAATCTGTGGAAGTTATGACGAAATGGTTTTTCTTTATGGATGTATTCTTTGACTTTATAAAGACCTATTTCCTTGCTTGGAGTGACAGAGTCATTGTAGGTGGATCTTTTCCTCAACTATGGAGCATTGTGATGAGTCTCCAAGCCAGGCGCTTCCTGGAAAGGAGGAGGATTGTAGGTGATTAGTGGAGAGGCAGGAGGGTCTGAGAACTCCTCATCTTTCTCAGGTGATGCCTGCTTTTTCTCTTTAAAAACTCCTTTGTGAATTGGGACCTGGTTTTTTGTGCACACCAATATTCAGCAGAGTGGAGAAAATATATGAGATCATGTTGTCCGATCTATTGGCTCTTCAATCCAGATAAAGCCTTGGACATATAAGGATAATAAAATAATATTTTCATTATCTCATTAGTCTTCAAAAGATAGGCTCAGCATTTCTTGTCCAAGTTGATTGAGATTTAATCTAGACGATGCTATGCAAGTTAATTTATGTACAGGTTTTAAAAGTGATATTAATACCTTTAATAAGAGGAATGAGACATTCATTTCTTTAGTATGATTCAGTTGGCCCTCCAAGGACTACCATGAGTCTTGGTTTGGTGGAATTATTTCCTAAATAGTCATGCCATTTCTTAAGTACCACAATGAGATATAAGATATTGGCAGAGAAGTGCTCCCAATGGAGAAGTTTCATGTTAAACATATGGTCCTGGCGCCCCTTAGTGTACAAAAGGATCATTACAGTTATATCTATAATTGTCCCAGTATTCTCTGAGTGTGAATCAACCTCTATGTAGCTCTATGAGATGTTAATAATAATAACAAAAAATTTCCCAACATGTAGGTTCTAAGAAGATAACTGTATCATAATTTCCTTTATGATGCATTTAATAGTCTTTATGCTGTTTCACATTGTCAGGCATTTCCATTCATTAAACCAGTAGATTTAATTTTAATTGAGGATTTCTTAATGGTATATTTTCTAGTTATTGTGCTATGCAGGTAAACTTGGATAAAATCACTTTCCTCAATGTTCAAACATGGCGAGGTTGCCCTTGGTATGCAGGTAAGATCATCATCAATTTGTTTCCTTATTCAAACAGTGCACTGTCATAGGTTGAGAATGGTCTATTGCATTTTTCTTACCAAAAAAATGAGAGTTTGATTCACAGTGATCCATAAGGAATCAATTTACTAAAGAGAGAATGTAGATGCTTATCAGCTTTGTTCCAATGTTTCTGAATAGGTTTTTCGAAATTTATTTAGCCAAGGTAATATTTCCTCCAGCTTTTTATCCATCTCAAAATTCTGTATTTCTTACTCTAATTTTTCCATTGCATTCTTTGTATAGCTCCTTATGGGTTTTATTAATGCCACTCACCAAGTGTTTCCAGTTCTCCTCTTGAAAACATAATTCTTGGGAGAATTACATTTCTCTGAGGCTGTGAATGGGATGGGGGCTATATAGTTTGCTTAATTTATCAAGAAAATGTGAGAGGCATTGTATATTTTGTTGGTGGTGGGGGGAGGTAAAATTTTGAAGCCAGTTATTTACCTCTCTCTCTCTCTCTCTCTCATTCTCTCTCTCATCTCCCATCCTCCCTCATCCACTCCCTTTCCTAAGGGGACAACAATACTCCAGATGGAGACTCCCTTGTGCCCCAGAAGGAGAATGAATGTGTGGAGAGACCCCAGCTGAGCTGCGTGGAAATTGAGTGAGAATGTAAATCTTTGTAAATCTAATTTGTTGATATTTGGAAAGTGCTCATTACTGCAACATAACCTAGTCTTTCATGACAGATACCCTCCTCTTCTTAGAGGCGGATATTTTCCAGAATTCCTACATTGATAAAATTACTGTCCACTATTTATAGCTTTTATATTTTTAAAGGACAACCCATATGTTTACTACCCAATTTTATGTTTATAATTCACCATCAAATATAACAGAACCTGAGTTGTTTCTTTGTTAAGTGATGGTAGTTTGTAATTGCTTACTAATATTTTTTTCTTGAGTGTGAGGACTAAATTTTCAAACATCAGAGAAAGCAGAGATGGCAAAGTATCAGTTGATTTTGCACAGGGTGATGTGATGGAAAAATTATCTTTTTAACTTCTCTACTACTCATTTAAATAGATGAATTTTATGCACATGAAAAGTTCATTAACTATATAAGCTTGAGATAGTAAGATATATATATGTATAATATATATATATATCTATATTTGAAAGGCAGAGTTACAGAGAGGCAGAGAGAGGGAGGGAGGGAGAGAGGGGAAGAGAGAGAGAGAGAGAGAGAGAGAGAGAGAGAGAGAGACAGGGGAGTCTTCCATCCGTTGGTTCACTCCCCAAATGGTCGCAACTGCCAGAGCTAAGCTGATCCGAAGCCAGGAGTCAGGATCTTCCTCTGGGTCTCCCATGGGGGTGCAGGGGCCAAAGGACTTGGACCATCTTCCACTGCTTTCCCAGGCCACAGCAGAGAGCTGGATTGGAAGTGCAGCAGTTGGGACTTGAACCAGCGCCTATATGGGATGCCGGCATTGCAGGCAGCGGCCCATCCACTACACCACAGCGTCAGCCATGAGGTAGTAAGATATTAATTTTAGTTATATTGTAAGCTTCTATTAATTATATAGGTCTAAAATATCTTTTTATATGTTCATTTTATTAATTTATTCATCTATTTAAAATAAGCTGATAAATGAGCTTATTAAATGTTTTATTAACTTTTTATTTCTTGGAAGCAAGGAAAAATGGAAAAAATATACAGGTAGTTTAAATACCTAGACTGTATAGCATAATCAAGTGATGTCATAATATGTTAAAGAGGACACAGTTCTGTGATGACAACATCATGTAAGCTGGGAGGAGTACACGTGGCTGAGTGCTGTGTGGAAAGAGGGAAAAGATACTGATCCTCCTCAGCTGGTGAGTTGTGTATGGAGCGACTGCTCAAATAATGGAGTCACAGTTGACACCAGTCACCACAGGACAGGGGATACAGGGGATGCCAGGAAACAGCCAAGCTGGAATTCTGCATTCAGGCGAGTTATCATCGCACCTAACCTTTGAAATGCAGAGTTTCCAGTCCCCCTGCTCTTCCAATGTCCTTCATTCACTCTTGCCCCGAAAGCATGTGGAGAACTCTGCGTGAAACACGGTGGCAGGGGTGGGGAAGGGAGAATAAATGGGGTTTGTGTACGAGTTCCCAAAGGCTGGTTTGAGTCCAGCTGCTCCACTTTTGATCAAGCTCTCTGTGCTTGGGCCCCTGCAACCCACATGGGACACTCCGATGGAATTCCTGGCTCTTGGCTTCAGCCTGGCCCAGCCCTAGCAGTTCCCACCATTTGGGGATTGAACCAGTGGATGGAAGATCCCTCTCTTTCTCTTTCTCTGTAACTCTGCCCTTCATATAAATAAAGAAAATATTAAAGAAAATTGACTGTAATTAACTCCTCAGAGAACAAACCTGTATAAGAAAAGAAATACACCAGGTTGCCTATCTGTACATAATATTTACATAGTTAGAGCAATAAAAACACATTATTTTTCCAGATACAATTGTGATGCAGTTATGTTAAGAAGACTCCAATCAAGGAGACGGTGAAAAGAGGTAAATCCTCGCCCTCCATAACTGGAAATTAATATGTAATACCTAAGACTGGGAACAGTCAAAGAATGCTTGTCCAGCATGCTAGTAAGAAATACAGAGGCAAGGAAGAGAAGAAAGAGCCGCAGAGTTAAAAGAATTTGTATTGTCAAAAATTTTGACTATTTAAACTATTTATATATATATATATATAGTAAATTTTCAGAAGAAAATTTTAAAAGATTCAAAAGTAAAATTTCCACTTATGCTTTCCATGTTAGTAAACCCCAAACTAAAATACAGTCCAAATATCTCTCTGAAAATGTGCTTTTTTGACATTCCCATTGCATATTTCATAGGTAGCTCTAACTTTATTTCTTCTTCCTCAGGCTTACCCACTCCTCTTCCTCCTTCTCCACCTTCTCTTTCTTCCCCTGTTTTTTGTTCATGCAGGAAATGGCACCATTATTCAGCCAGTCACCCAGATCAGAAAAGGAAATGTCATGCTTCTCTGATTTCTGCCAGCAAATCACTGATTCTTTTTGACTCTCCATCTTTTTTTCAAAATGTATTTACTTTTATTTATTTGAAAGGCAGAGAGACAGAAACAGAGAGAGAGATCTTCTGAGTACTGGTGCACTCTCCCAATGCCTGCAATAGCTGGGGCTGGGCCAGGCTAAAGCTAGGAGGCAGGCATAAAATCCAGGGCCCTTTGTGAGTGGCAGGGATTCAAGTCCTTGAGTTAATGCCTGCTGCCACCCCAGGTGTGCATTAACAGGAAGCTGGAATCAGGAATGGAGTTTGGACTTGAACCTGGTCACTTCCAATATGGGATGGAAATGTTCCAAGCAGTGTCTTTTTTTTTAAGATTTATTTTTATTTTATTTGAAAGAGTTATATAGAGAGAGAGGAAGGAAGAAGGGGGGGGAGAAAGGACAGAGAAAGAGAGAGAGAGAGAGGGAGAGAGAATCTTCCATCCTCTGGTTCAGTCCCTAAATGGCCACAATTGCTGGGGCTGTTCCAGGCTGAAACCAGGAACCAAGAGCTTCTTCCGGGTCTCCCATGTGGATGCAGCGGCCCAAGCACTAGAGCCATCCTCTGCTGCTCTCCCAGGCGCATTAGCAGGGAGCTGGATTGGAAGTGAAGCAACCAGGTCTCAAATGAGTGCCCATATAGAATGCTAGCTCAGTCCCCCCAAGCAGTGTTGTAACAGCTTTGCTACACACCTGTTCTAGATTTCACCCTTTTACAGTACCTAAATCAATTTTCTTTTCTCCATTTTTGCTGATTCTAAATTAGTTCTGGTATTACTAAATTTCTTGCAGTTATTTGTGTATGTGCCAAGTATTTTTTTTAATTATTACTTTTAAAGGTTTATTTATTTGTTTGAAAATCAGAGTTACAGGGTGGGGAGAGAGGAAGAGAGAGAGAGAGAGAGAGAGAGGGAATCTTCCATCCGTTGGTTCACTCTCCAAGTGGCTGCTACAGACAGGACTGGGCCAGGTCAAAACCAGGAGCCAGAAGCTTCTTCCAGGCCTCCCACATGGGTAGCAGGAGTCCAAGAATGCAGGTCATCTTCCGCTATTTTTTCCAGGCCATTAACAGGGAGCTGGATTGGAAGTGGTGCAACTGTGACACAAACCAGCACCCATGTGGGATGCTGGCATGCAAGTGGTGGCTTTGTCCAGTATGTCACAATGTTTTTCCCTCTTTAATCATTTTTTAAAAATTATATATGTATCTATTATGTGAGCATTTTCATTTTATTCAACAGAGAGAAGAGAGAGAGGAGAGGGAGAGGGAAAGGGAGAGGGAGATAGAGAGAGGAGAGAGAGAGGGAGAGGGGGAGAGAGAGAGAGAGAGAGAGAGAGAGAGAGATTTTCCATCCATTGGTTCACTCCCCAGATGCCAATAACATCTGGGCCAGGCCAAAGCCAGGAGAGCCAGAAGCTCAACCCCGTTCTCCCATGTAGATGATAGGGACCCAAGTGTTTGAGCCACCACCTGCTGTCTCACAGGGTGTACATTAGCAGGAAACTGCATCAAAAGTGAAGGAGCAGGGACTCAAACCAGGTACTCCAATATGGGATGCGAGAGTTCTGGGTGGCAACTTAACCCCTGTGCCAAATGCCTTCCCCTCTCTTCATTTTGGTTCTAATCACAAACTGGTTCTTTGGCTTGGACCAGTTTTCTTTCTCTTTTAGGGATCAATGAGAGCATTGAATCTTTCAGAGTTCTCCGTGACATTTTCATCCCAATGCTCATCTTACCCTAGACATCTTATCTGTGCCTTTCATAATGTTTGACACATAGAAGAGGCTTACTTTGTTTCAGGAATGAATAAATGAATAGACTGAATGAATATTAATCAATTCAAAGAGTATGGGTGTGATTTCTTCATCACTGACCGGGAGTCACTTCTAGGTTACTAAGGTTTAGGTGAAATATCAGTTCCACCTAGATTCTGTGCCACCTAGAAAATTCTTAAACTACTTTTTTTTAATATTGAGAAATCCAAATGTTCTTGCCATCATGTGCAAATTCAAGCATCAGGGCTTTTCCTTAAACTAGGAAACTACCTGTCAGTATAGATATTTTCTTTAGCACTTGGATATTGTCAGAGAAAAGTCTTTCTTCTGTAGGAGATGTCTGGAGAGGTTAAACTCAATGGAAGAGGACCGTTGGCCTAAAACACATCACTCGGAGAGTGAACTACTCCTTTCCCCTTGCCTCTCTTAGCTGAGCAACTGTCAGTTTTCCAGAAAGGAGCTCACCCCTTGCTCTGTTAGAATGTCAGAGAGATGCATATTCATCTGAGACTGCTAGGGACAGGGTGAACTTGGGTGGCTACACTGTACTGCATTTATTTTTAGATAACATTTATTTTAAGATAAAGAATTTCTTCTTCACATTAGGAGATAGCCTTGACAGCTCTGGGGGTAAACAGCCACAAAAGGCACAAGAAAAAAATCTTACTAGTGCTAAGTTCAAGAATTGAAAATGAAAGGATTGTATACAAGAAACATAATTACCTTTGTCATTGTTAGAACTTTCTAGTAGGTAGGTATACAACTAGAACAAATCTATTTTAATATTTCTTCATATATTTAGATATGGAGGTGACAAAATAAGATCATGCTGTTATGTACTTTCCATATATATATATATATATATATTTCTGTGAATGTGATGAGTAGAAAAAAATTAACTGGTATATCAAATTCATATATTTTATCCTGGTTCAGTCCTCCCTTTGTGACCTTGAAAAATTATTTATGCGATTTAAAGTACAGTTTCACTTTCTACAAAATTAATGTTTTGCCAAATACAATTCCTTAAAAATATCAAATTAATTTAAATGGAAGAATTTCATAACTGTAAGCATTCTTTATAGGTGAAGAATTTTATTTCTTTTTTAAATTTTTTGACAGGCAGAGTTGGACAGTGAGAGAGAGAGAGACAGAGAGAAAGGTCTTCCTTCCGTTGGGTCACACCCCCCCCCCCCCCAATGGCTGGTACGGCCAGCGCACTGCACCGATCTGAAGTCAGGAGCCAGGTGCTTCCTCCTGGTCTCCCATGTGGGTGCAGGGCCCAAACACTTGGGCCATCCTCCATTGCCTTCCCAGGCCACAGCAGAGAGCTGGACTGGAAGAGGAGCAACCGGGACAGAATCTGGTGCCCCAACTGGGACTAGAATCCGGGGTGCTGGCACAGCAGGTGGAGGATTGGCTTAGTGAGCCACGGCGCCGGCCCAGAATTTTATTTCTTACAAAATACACTCTATGTTTACTATAGAAAGTTCCAAGCATAGCTGTTAGCTGGTTAGACTATTTTTACTTAATTTACTTAAATGGTTTACTTTAATGGAATTTACTTAAATGGTTTCTTTGAGGTTATGAGTTTACCGTGTCATTCTGTGAAAGCAGCATCAATTCTCCTCTAGAATAGGTCAGGGACATGCTTTGTAAAAGGCTTGATACTATGGTCAGAAGTTAGGATATTCATTGGCTAAAAAAAACCAGGAAGGATGGGTGCTGTGGCATAGTGGGTTAAGTCACTGCCTGGGACACCAGCATTCCCATATGGGTGCTGGTTCGTATCCCAGCTGCTCCACTTCCAATCCAGCCCTCTGCTAATAGCCTAGAAAGCAGCAGAAGGTGGCCCACATGCTTGGGCCCCTCCTACCCATGTGGGAGAACTGGAAGAAGCTCCTGAATCCTGGATTTAGCCTGGCCCTGCTCAGGCCATTACAACCATCTGGGGAGTGAACCAGCAGATAAAAGATTTCTCTCTCTCTGTCTCTCTCTTTCCTTCTGCAACTCCTTCAAATAAATAAATAAAAATAAAAGCAATAGGATAGTTTGAATTCATTATTTCATTCACATCTATTATTTTTGTAAAACATTTGGGCTACTGCTAAATACATAGCTTTATGTTAGGTGTTGAGGAAAAAAACATGAATATCACCCAGCCTTTGCCATCTAGCTATGCACCGTCTAGTAAGAGCACAGGCAGCCATCTTTTGTAATAAAACACTCCATATGCTATCAAGTGTCATGAAATCACACACAGAGAAGAGGTAATTAACATTGTATGGGGGAAGAACAGACAGGTCGAGAAATGCTTCCCAGAGCGAGGTTTGGAATGTGAATGAGTAAAGTCAAGAGTGTGAAGACTGGGCAAGGTCTGGAGTGAAGATTGAGTAGGGCAGAAGGAGATTAGGGGGGTTCAGGTTTACAAAGAGAAAACTTGACGGCTAGAGGAGAAAGGGAGACAGCTGATGGAGCACATCTTACCACAACTTTTGAACCTAAATTTTATTCTGCAGATATTGAGCTATCCTTTAAGAGTTCTAAACAGGGAAGCATCCTAATCAGATTGTACAGGGAAGAAGTTCCATTGTGAAGAAGCCAAAATTAGGATGATGGGAGGTTATTGCAACGTATTTGGGAAATGTTGAAGCTGTGAAATAAAATGATTTTCATGGGGGTAAAGACCTGGGTTGATCTTGGAGAATATTTTACAGGTATAATGATAGAATGAAGAAGAAAAATGATAGGGAAGTCAAGATCTAAGGTAATTGTTAGGTTTGGATTTGGGCAACAAGTGGAGTGGTGGTTATAAGCTGCAAGCCAATAGGCAGGTTTAAGGTATGAGATATTAATGGTTGGAAATGAGTTTAGTTTAAGAAATGAAAAAGGTTTTCTAAACTGTTACCTTTAGAAGATTTCATTAAGATCATCCACATAAGTTTGACCTCTGTTGATAACTAACAGGGATGAGAGATGGAGAAATATTAAAGCTCTCATCATCTTATAAAGCTGATAGTCAGCTTTGTGGGTGTTGGTGAAGGAGTTTAAAAATAAGACTGCTGGATGTGGAGAGCCTGAAGAAGGATTCTGTCTGTATTTCTGACAACTGCCATCAGGTCATGATCCATTGACAACCTTGAAATAAAACTCTCATGATGTTGAAATATTTTCCTCCATTGAAATATTAATTCTGTTGTGTCACTGATTAATCACATATGCATAGCAAAATTATGTCAAGATAATGTTAGCATAACATTTCAAAAAGCATTTGTTTATTTTTCATCTACTTGGAAGGCAGAGTAACAAAGGCAGGGAGAGAGAGAGACAGAGACAGAGAGAGGTATCCCATCTGCTGGTTCATTCTTCAAACACCTACAACAGCCAGGATTGGGGGCCAGGCTGAGCCAGGAGCCAGGAACTACATTTGGGTCTTGCATATGCATGGTATAACTTGCATATAGCACTTGAGCTATTATCCATTGCCTCTCAGGATGCATTAGCAGGAATCTGGATCAGAAGCAGGGTGGTTAGAACTGGAACCAGAACTCTGACATAGGATACAGGTATCTCAAATGGTAGGTTAACCTGCTGCACCAACAATGCCCACCCATAGAATAAAATTTTAACATAAAAATTCCTATGTATAAATTATGTATCTCTCATAATCCCATATGAGTCCTGGCTGCTCCACTTCTCATCCAGTTCCCTGCTAATGTGCCTGGGAATGCAGTGGAGTACTTGGGCCCCTGCACCCACATGGGTGACCTGGAAGAAGCTCTGGGCTCCTGGCTTTGGCCTGGCCAAAGCAGCCATTTGTTGCAGCCATCTGGGGAGTGAACCAGCGGATGATCTTTCTCTCTCTCTCTTGCTCTCTCTCTCTTTCTCTGTAACTCTGCCTTTTAAATAAATAAATAAATCTTAAAAAAATAGCTGGCAAACTAATATCAAATTGGTGACATGTATCTGTCTAGACAATTTGTTTAGCATTTTAGCTGATAAGGATATCCAATTTTATCCATGTATATCCAGTTTAATAAACAGTTTACTTGTCACATGGGATGCACATATGATCACTTTTTTTTCTTTTCATAAGGAATAGTACAGCATGGTCTTAACATTTGACAAATGACTTCAAAATTCTAGCTCAAGGATGAATTTTTGGCCTTGATTTGGTTCTGTCTCTTCAAGAAAAAATGGATAATGTTTGCGTATATTCTAATGAGTAGAGCCCAGTGGTGTCCATAGGCTGTGGCTTGCCATTACCTGAGTTAAAGACTGTTTGATGAAATGTGGATATCTGAAAATAGTTAATAGAATTGCTGGTACATTTTTATTTCTAGATATGTGCTTTAATGAAATATTACAGAAATTAAACTCCATATATTAACTGTAGATGTGTCTGGAAAATGTTATAACTTTTGATAAATTTCATGCTTGCTTATTTCTACTCAAAGTCAGAGAGGGATTGCTGGCTAATGAAGAGGACTGGACCGCAGCTGAATTGCGATGCTATGAATGCTGCAGTTTTCACTTCTGGATGGGAATGGTGCTTCCGATTCCTTGACTCCTTTTCAGAATGTACACATTTTTTTCTAAATCACTCCCTGGACAGAAAAAAATGTTTGTAAATGCTTCACCAAGTCTTCCAGGAACATAAGCAAGTTACAGAGAGGTTTTGGTGGGATTGGATCGGGTCACTCAATGTTCAACATCGATGTAATGATCTACAAGGAGCCCTGACCCCACAGCCCTCTCATCTGTGTAACTGGAGAAGTGACCATACCCAGAGGCAGGGAACAACCCCATGAAGAAAATTAAGTATCACTCCACTCTCAGTCATCTAAGGTCGCACTAATCCAGACACTGAGAGTCCACGTTGGGCTCCTCCTGGTCCTAGTCTGATGTCAGCATGACTGCTACTGTTTATTATTGAGACTTTTTATTCTGCTCCAGGAGATTTGGTCTCAATGAGTTGTCCTTCAGCTCTGAGTCTGATCTCAGTAACCTGATTGGCTCCCACTTGTTCTATGGTCAGGGTTCTTCTCTCGGGACCGTAGGCTTCCTTGCAAGCCCTAGCCTCAAAATGAAGGCACTGCTACCTCCTTGCACCTCCGGAAACTACATTCTCCCTGTCTTCCCAGGTCTCTGCAGTCTCAGTAATGTCAGCATCTTTAGTGCAGGGCCTAACTCTGAAATGATGCTCTCCTGATGTCTATCCATCATCAGGGGCCAGGACATGGGTACATTTTCTGGGTTGGAAAATATTATGAATGTTTCAGCCAAAAGTCACTGTTGAATATATTTTGTTTTTGTAGTTGTCACATTCTTCCCAAACTTGAAGTTGAAATGCCCTTTAGCCTGTGGGATAGTACTAAGTGTTTGATGTATATTTAAATCTTTAACTGAAAAAGTAACTTGACGATCTTGAATTTACCTGAAGTTTTCAGATTTTACTGGATTGTAGGATCTCAGACTCCTGGTGATAAGGAGGGGGCAATTCTGGATGATTGCATTTTCCTCTTTGCAGTCCACACAGACACAGGGGGCCTGTCAACTTTCACTGTTGCCAATTATTCTGCTAATTGGATCCCAAGTCTATTGGCAAGACTGCACCTTGGCCTGTAGCATGAAGAATGCCCATTCCCCAGGGATGGCTGTTTGATGAGGAGTTACTTTCTATCTTTTACCAATCTGGACATTGATGACTATAGGGCTCAAGTGACTTACTTCAAGTGACAGGACTCCATGGTCAATCAATGCCAAAGTGGAAGCTAAAATGAATGCTAGCGATTCAGCCAGTGACCACAAATCAAAGTGACTGAATCTATTTATCACATCCAATTCTGCTACAGGAAATAGGCTTGATGAAATGCAATAACTTCACCCACCCAGAAGCAACCTCATCACCTTCATGTTTTTTCTTTCAAAAAATTTCCATACAGAAAACTAGTGGTTGACCTCATTTGCTCACTTAAGTGAGAACAATATTAGTATTCCATTCACCAAGTATTAGCAAGGTAATCACATATGTTAATATGCACTAATAGACATTTTGTATCTTGTACTCATTATGCACTTTTGTTAATTATTAGCGTGATGAATGTAATATGTATCCTTGCAAAGAGCTTTTACAATTATGCAGATGCATTAGTCAGCTTTCTGTTGTTTCTACAATGAAATACCCAAGGCCGTTAGCTCGCAAGAGTTATAGTAAGAGAAGAGGTATATATAGCTCACAATTCCGGATGCTGAAATTCTGAACAGCATAGCACAGGCTCAGCGAAGGTGGTATACCTCATGGTGCAGACGGCCATGATGGAAGTATGAACAGCAAAAGGACCATATAGGGGCCAGGAAGCAGAGCGATAAACTAGGTGGGGTCCCACAATCCTCTTTGAATTTATGTCCCAGATGACCCAAGGATGCCTCACCAGACCCTTCCTCTTAAAAGTCTGTACTACCTTCCAAGACTGCCAGTCTGGACACAAAGCCTCCAGTCACAATCATTCAAACCACACCTAAACCTAGCAGTAGGCAATGGAAAACACTTTTTACTGGCTACATTTTAGAAAAGTCTCTCTGCTACATTTTCCGACATATGCAAATGCATTATATAACAACCATCATCTTAGATGTATATTATGCAATGGGGTCATTGTTTAAGAGCTGAAAATACCACATAGATGAGTATAAAGTTTAGATTAAAAATGTTTCAGGAAATGCCAACACTTTCAATTCCCCAAGTGCCTCAGCTTCATCAGGATCGGGTCTGCAGTAGGATACCCAAGGACAATTGAGGGAATGCTGTTTATCTACCTGGAGAGGATTCATTACCTGAGACATTATCTGACATGAAAACAGATGTACTCCTGTCACTCCTTTGACCTCTCTAACAAGATGAACAGCTAGGCTGATACATTTATTGATCAGAGCAAAACCCATTCCACCGGAAACAGATAATAGATGCACATGGGTGTGGATGAGGGTTTAACATCTGTTCCAAGTAGACTGACTATTAATCTGGAATCTGAAACAATCCTCTTGCTTCTTGGCAGTGCTGCCTTTTGTTGTAGGTATACAGAAGAAAGTTCTGTTTATAGTGGGCAATATTTTATGAATATGGGTAATGGTATATGAAACTTATAAATTAAGTGTGTCAAATATGCTCTGTATGCCAAATGTGTTGAATATTGAAAGTATTTATCTTTTTGCAATTAGTTGCTTCTGCTTTTCTTTCGAAAGGTAGCATGAAGTATTTGTGAATGTTAGTGGGTACTTCTTGAATAATTAATTCAGGTATTCGTTCATCATTACTGATATTTATACTATTTATATAACACTCTTACTGAAAGTGTTACATTATTAAAATGTTAAAATAAAGGCTTACACTGATGAGATACAAATGAGTAGGAAACTATTTATGTTAGCTAAGAGCAATTTCATTGACTAATTAGTTCTAAACTCTTTGCAAGTCCTTATTTTTCATGGTCCCCAAGGATTCAAAGAAAGAAAGCAGCTAATAAATATGCAGGCTCAAAAAAAGTTCATAGAAAATGAGCATTATGCTAGATATATGTATGGATTTCAAATAATGTTTACAGCAAAATAAACATCTGTATATTCCACTTCCACAAACTTTTAGAAGCCCTTGTGTGTGTGTGTGTGTGTGTGTGTGTGTATGTGAGATTAAACTTTCTGACCATCCAATCAGTGTTATAACTGGTAAGAATATTGCGTGTTTACTGAGGCAAAAAAATTATATCAAGAATACATGAATCAATCAATGGATTTTCAAAATGATTTCACAGAACAGCTTTTGTGCCAACTCATATGCTATAAATATTAGATGCACCAAACTGAAATTACTTTTTTCCCATAGAGATTTACTGACAGATCCAAATCCCTCAACATTCTAAATGTAGACTTTATGCAATGATAAATCTTATTAACTCGCCCCTGTCACTTGATTCATTATCTTTCCCGCAGAGCTATATTCTTTTATTAGATATCACAATGAGAGGAAAGTTCTCAACTTGTCTAGTCGCTTAATTAAAAGTCTCAATATAAATGATTGCAAATTTATTTTAAATGAAAATATATATACTTATAAAGACGATACCCTTTTTAAAAAGATTTATTTATATATTTGAAAGTCAGAGTTACACAGAGAGAGAAGGCTAGGCAAAGAGAGAGAGGGAGAGAGGTCCTCCATCTTCTGGCTCACTCCCCAGTTGGCTGCAACAGCCGGAGCTGCGCCGATCCGAAGCCAGGAGCCAGGAGTTTCTTCCGGGTCTCCCATGTGGGAGAAGGGGCCTAAAGACTTGGGCTATCTTTTACTGCTTTCCCAGGCCATAGCAGAGAGCAGGATCTGAAGTGGAGCAGCCGGGACTCGAACTGGTGACCATATGGGATGCCGGCCCTGGAGGTGGCTGCCTTACCCGCTATGCCACGTGCTGCCCCCCAAAATAATACTCTTTAGACAAAAAAAATTATGGAAATTTGGACACATTTTTGAAAATCAATTTTTGGACTTTTCCATCAGTGTCCAATTATTCCAATTTTTTAAACAGTATATTAATTTGGAAGTATAAAATCTGTTGCATAGGACCACAATTGTGAAAACTGACCACACAAAGCCATTTCTTCCCTGTGTGTGTCAAACACACTTGTGGCATAGCCACTTTTATTCATGTCTTTCAGATTCTTAAGTATTGAGGTTTGACTTACAATTGCTTGAACTACAGTGCTGGCTGAGAATGTTGGAAGTTGTAGAAGGAACTGATTAGAAAGAATGCTGTATCTTTCATATGGAGAGATTTTGCTCTTATGACCAATGAGATGTGGCATCTTGATGTCCTGTAGAAAAATCAGAACACGGTTTTGTTTCTATTTCTCATTTGATTTTTTTAAAAGATTTATTTATTTATTTGAAAGGCAGAGTTACAGAGGGGCAGAGGCAGAGACAGAAAGAGAGATCTTTCATCCTCTGGTTCACTCCCCAAATGGCCACAATGGCTGGAGCTGTGCTGATCTGAAGCCAGGAGCCAGGAGCTTCTTCAGGGTCTTGCAATGTGGGTGCAGGGGCCCAAGGACTTGGGCCATCTCCCACTGCTTTCCCAGGCTATAGCAGAGAGCTGGATAGGAAGTAGAGCAGCTGGGGCTCAAACCGGTGCCCTCATGGGATGCCGGCATTGCAGGCGGTGGCTTTACCTGCTACGCTACAGCAACAGCCCCATCATTTGATCTTTATAATAAACAGGTAGGTGAATGAAGATACGATTTATTAACACTGATTAGCAAATAAGGAACTGAAGCAGAGTCTGAGAGAGACTTGTTCAAGGTCACATTCTGAGCAGCTGTAGCACAGACTCATCTGCTCTTTTGATTTCAATTCTAGCATCTTTTCTGTCATGCTAACCTGTTCGGACAGTCAACTTTCAAATATGGAGCATCTGCCTTATGTTAATCAGAAAGCACTTAGGGTGTGGATGCTCAGCCTAGCAGTCAGATACCTGTGCCCCACATTGGAGTACCTGGGTTTGGACACTGGCTCTGGCTTCTGATCCAGCTTCTTGCTAATGCACACCCTGGGAGGCAGCAGTGAAGGCTCAAGTACAGCGGCTCCCTACTATCTAAGTGGGACACCTGGGTTGAGCTCATGGTTTGTGGTTTCAGACAGCCCTAGCCCCTGCCATTACAGGCATTTGGGGAGTGAATTGGCAATTGGGAGCTCGCTCTCTCTCCCTCTCTCCCCCCTCAAATAAGTTGACTCATTTTTAAACAAAAGCACTGAATTACTGCTCTTGCTTCGTCATAGTCCTCATTTCAGCAATATTCCATCACTTTTAAACATACTAAGCAGATGAAATAATCTAAGATATTTGGAAGTGGATTAAGAAGAGAAATATGGGGACCAGAAAAAAATTCCAGGGTAGTGTAGTACTACAAGGCTAGCTGTTGAAGTATTTGAGATTTATATATTTCCATAATTTGGGAGAAAAATGAATTATTGTCTTTTTAAAAGTTTCTCCTTTACCAGCCTTTTGAAAAAAGCTATTTGTTTATGAAATCCTCTGTTGACTTTCTGTTCATCTACACAGATAAAAGGATTTGACTATTATTTCACCACTTTCTTACTTCACGGCCTTATTAATGACAGAATGCAACACCTGGCAAGGCTAGTAGAATGGAGGATGGTAGGCTACAGTGCAGGAAAAACCTCTCCCATAGACTGTATTTCATTGATTGTTGCAGTCATAATTCATATTACCTTTGATTCCACATTCTCAGAGCCTAGCAGATTGTCCTGTACAGAGCAAACAGTCAATATGACTTAATTATTTATGAGTGGGACCGTAAGAAGAGTCATGGAACAGGCAATGGCAGAAGTCAGAAAAACTGAAAGACTGTTTGATTATCCATGGTACAACCATCACAAAATTTGAATTTTGGTCATTTTCTCTTGAGTTGTTTTTCCCCTATTCACACAATATTCATATGCTTTCATAAATTAGACATATGTGTGTGTGATCCTGTGTGTATGTGTGTGTTTATTGTGACAATTCTGCTTGATATTATATGAAGTTGTTTATATGATCATAATCTTCCTAAATAATTGTTTTGTGCCTGCATAGGTCCACTAACAGAATGCAGGAATTTACTTCAACATTTCTCCATTAAGTGGTATTTCATTTGTTTCAATGATCTTGCAATTTTAAAAAATTATTGTCTTTATATGATTAGCACATTTTTGTTTATCAATAAACAATTATATATATTTTTAAAAGATTTATTTATTTGAAAGTAAGAGTTACACAGAGAGAGGAGAGGCAGAGAAAGAGAGAGAGAGAGAGGTCCTCCATCCGATGGTTCACTCCCCAATTGGCTGCAACGGCCAGAGCTGCGCCAAACTGAAGCCAGGAGCTAGGAGCTTTTTCTGGGTCTCCCATGTGGGTGCAGGGGCCCAAGGACTTGGGCCATCTTTCACTGTTTTTTCCAGGCCACAGCAGAGAGCTGGATCGGAAGTGGAGCAGCGGGTCTTGAACCAGCACCCATGTAGGGTGCCGGTGCTTCAGGCCAGGGCATTAACCCGCTATGCCACAGCACTGGCCCCTAAACTATTATATTTTATCTTTGATATAGGATTTCTTTCAGATATTTCATCAACAATGTTTATTGAATGCTTATTCTTTGGCAGACTCTAGTTGACACTAAGAATTTTAAGTTGAAAAGAAAATCCTAACTTTCTATTGGGTATAGAAAAGCCAAAGAGAAACTTTGCTATAATTGGCTGATATACATCATTTTCCCTTTACAAATAAATTGCTATCAAGTAATTCTCATTATTTGACAAAATATAATCCAAGAACTTTCTTTTTGAGTTACATTAGTGCAAAGCAGATAAAGCACTGATTATTACAATGAGTTGAAATAGTCCTGAGCACAGAGGCCCTGAGATAGAAAGCATGGGGTTTTAAGTGATCAATTTCAGTTCACAATTGATCATAATGAAAGGACTAAGAGTCAAAGGGAGCACATAAACAAGTCTAGTACCTGCTAACACTAACCGATAGAATAAATAAAGGGGAGAGTGATCCAACATGGGAAGTGAGATACTCAGCAGACTCATAGAATGGCGGATGTACTAAATAGCACTCTTGCCTCAGAATCAGCCCTAAAGGCATTCGGATCTGGCTGAAAAGCCCATGAGAGTATTTCAGGCATGGAAAGCCAAGACACTCTGGCAAAAAGATCTCTGTGAGTGAGATCTCAGTGGAAAGAACAGGTCTTCAAAGAAGGAGGTACCTTTCTCTGAAGGGAGGAGAGAACTTCCACTTTGACTATGACCTTGTCTAAACAAGATAAGAGTCGGAGAACTCAAGGGGCTTCCATAGCCTTGGAAACTCATGACTGGTGCATAGGGAGATTACTGATACCATAAACAGGAGTGTCAATTTGTAAAGTCAACAACAGGAGTCACGGTGCACTTACTCCTCATGTAGGATCTCTGTCCTTAATGTGCTGTACATTGAGGCTTAATGCTATAACGAGTACTCAAACAGTATATTTCACTTTGTGTTTCTATGGGGGTGCAAACTGTTGAAATCTTTACTTAATGTATACTAAACTGATCTTCTGTAAAAAAAAAAAAAAAAAAAGAAATTATCAACTCCCAACTTGACTCTCACTGGGATTAAACATGACAATAGGTCTGATCTGATTTCATCATCATTTAAAAAAAAATCATCTATTATTTTTCACTTTATGTTTCTGTGTGGGAGCAAACTGTTGAAATCCTTACTTAATGTATACTAAGCTGATCTTCTGTATATTAAGATAATCGAAAATGAATCTTGATGTGAATGGAAGGGGAGAGGGAGTGGGAAAGGGGAGGGTTGTGGGTGGGAGGGACGGTATGGGGGGGAAGCCATTGTAATCCATAAATCGTACTTTGGAAATTTATATTCATTAAATAAAAAAAAAATAGAAAAAAAAGAAAGCATGGGGTTTTAATGGCTGATGTCAAACGACCCATTTGGTAAATATGAAATGCAAAATACAGTATAAAATACAAATGATTTACAGTCTCTTTCCTTTTACAAAACTACTAAGTCTTCTTTTGTGACATTAGATTAAAATGATTTTTTTTTTTTGCCTGTGTGATTTTCTTTGTTTCCACAATGTTAGCATCTATCACATCTATTTGACATAAATACCATCAGCATTCTATTCATGTCATCCAATGATCACTTTTAGGACATTGCAGTTTGAAAAGCTAGGATAATTATGTTGCATATTAAAGTCCATGGCTCTATCTTGGAACCCATTGGAGCTAATACTTAATATTTCTCTGACAGTTTATGATTTACAAAACACATTCAGTATAAAAATGTTTTGAAGTGTGCAACAAGGCATGGGAGGGAGAGATGATGAATCAGTCCTCACTCAGGAATAGGGTCATGGTAAGGGAGCCGTTAGTCTAACAAAACTCGTGACTCCTAAACAACATTTATCATAAAATTCATCTCCACCTATCTTCCATGTTTTCTGTCCTAGCATCTTTGTGAATCAAAATTTCTCTTCTCTTTGCAATTAACATCTTTCCCACAAATGGCTAATTTCTACCAATTTCCAAATTGCATATCTAATATCTTTTCATAGTTTTCCTTGTCTTTGCTCTGGGCAAATTAATTTCTCTTTTCAGTATGTTTCCAAAGCATTTTGTAATTCCCATTATACCACTTACAAATGATAATATTGCTTTATGCTTTGTCTAGTTTTCTCTCCAAGAATTCAGCAGAGAGGCCGACATCCCTATCATAGTCCCAGCTGCTTCTCTTCTGGTCCAGCTCACTGCTCATGCACCAGGGAAGGCAGCATAAAATGGCCCAAGTGCCTGGGCACCTGCCTCCTATGTGGACACCAGGATGGAGTTCCAGGACCCTGGTTTCTTCCTGGCCCAGCCTCAGCCATTGCGGGCATTTGGGAAGTATACCAGTGGATGGAAAATCTCTTTCTCTCTGTCTCTCCATCTTTCTTTCTGTAATGCTATCTTTCAAATAATAAATAAATAAATAATGAAAAATTAATCTTAAAGAACTCAGCAGAGGGGCCGGTGCCATGGCTCACTGGGTTAATCCTCCGCCTGTGGCGCCAGCATCCCACATGGGTGCCAGGTTCTGGTCCTGGTTGCTCCTCTTCTGGTCCAGCTCTCTGCTGTGGCCCGGGGAAGGCAGTGGAGGATGGCCCAAGTGTTTGGGCCTCTGTACCAGCATGGGAGACCAGAAAGAAGCACCTGGCTCCTGGCTTCGGATCGGCACAGTCCGCCGAGCCTGTGCTGTGTGTGGGGGCAGCCCTGCTGAGGGGACTGGGCATCAGTTTGTGTGTGGAGCAGAGGTGGTTGTGTCTGGCATAGACTCATGGCAGAGTTCCCAGCCCACCCTCTCAGGCCACCCTGCAAGAAGCACTGCAGGCCTTACACTGCTCAGGAAAGCCTGGTGGTTCTTGCCTGGCCTGCTTTCTTCCAAACTTGCCTGGGGCCCAGCCCTGGAAGAAGCAACCATCTGCCGCATTCCAGCCCCTGGGCCTTGGGAGGCCATACACAGGCGGGGACTGCTTTTCCCTTTCTTCCCCATCTTCAGACCATTCTGCCCCTTGCTGCCTGGATTTCTCCTGTGTTGGGTGGAGGTTGGGAGGCAGCACCAGCCTCATTCTTCCTCCCCACCTGTCATTTGTTCCCACCCTCCACGGATGGAGAGTTTGCTGGCATTGATGGCAATAGACTGCTGTTGGGGCTTGTCGCTCCCCCTCTTCGTGGAGGAACGACACTAGACCCTGCATAGGCTTCATATCCGAGTCACGGCACCATTATGTTGCTCCCCGTCTTCGTGGAGGAACGACACAGGACCCTGCGTTGTTCTTTTGTCTGCTCGGCCCTTCCCGGGTTTGCTGCTGGTTCTTCCCGGGTTGGCTACCGTCCCTTCCACCTCCGTGGAAGGGCGGTTCCCCCTGCCACTTTCCCCACTTCCGTGGGGGAGCGGCACACCACCGGCCGGCTCTCTCGGGGGCTGCTCAGGTGTTCCTCTTAGATGTTCCTGGTGCATGTTGTCTCTCTCCTCCTTTATAGTCCTCTTCCATCAATCTCAACTCTGCTACCCACACGCCGAGTACGCTGCTCTCCTTCAATCAGGAGCAGGTCCTGCTGTTTATTGGTTGAACTGGAGGCAGCTGTGTAGAAGCTGTTTCCTCCTCTCCCAGCGCCATATTGTGGGAGAGCAGATGCATAAAATAAGTCTTAATTCGAGTAACAGTCTAGTCCGAGTTGCTCCCAGTTGCTCCCCACAGGGCTTCTCCCTTCACCCAGTGGTGGACGGGTCCCTACCTGTTCCTCCCTGCTGCTCTAGGGTGCAGGCCAAGGTCAAGAGGGCTATAGACACCTGTGCTTGTAGGGGTTGCACCAAGCTCCTGGCCTTTGCCCTCCCAGACCCCCAATTGAGAGGGGGCTGTTCCCCATTCCATGATAAGGGACAACTCCTCAGGCTGGCTCCTGGCATCAGGAGCTGTGAGTAGCCACCACCTCATCCCCCAGCATGCCCTCCCCTCCTCTGAATCTGCAAGAAAAAGTCCTGGAGCCCCTTGGTAGGGACACAAAGGAGGGAAAACTGTAGAATAAAATGCCGGGGTTTGTGAATAGTCGGTGGTGAGGTTGGGGCAGAGATGATTTTTCATTTTAATTCCTCCCTGTGTAAACTCTCCCTCTGAAGTATAGGAAATGACCAGGAGAGAGTGGCATCCAGCATAGGGCGCCTGTTGTGTTACTTGTTCCATGGCAATAAAATTATTTGTAGATCCTGAAAAAAAATAAGGACTACATCTAAAACATGGAAATACTTATCATGAAATATTGAAAAAGCCAAAGCACATGCTACAAAATCAATCATAGCTGATCAAAAAGATTGAGGTGTTTCTGGAGCTGAAATTTGTTCCTTGTTCTACTTTCCAAGCCTTTCAAAAGAGTTGGTAGAGCAATCAAAATTTACCATGGTGAAAACTGTCTTACAAATGGACACTGATTATCTAATCTTTTATCTTTAGTTTGTTTTTTTTTTTAAACTTTTATTTAATGAATATAAATTTCCAAAGTACGACTTATGGATTACAATGGCTTCCCCCCATACCGTCCTTCCCACCCACAACCCTCCCCTTTCCCACTCCCTCTCCCCTTCCATTCACATCAAGATTCATTTTCGATTATCTTAATATACAGAAGATCAGCTTAGTATACATTAAGTATGGATTTCAACAGTTTGCTCCCACACAGAAACATAAAGTGAAAAATAATAGATGATTTTTTTTAAAATGATGATGAAATCAGATCAGACCTATTGTCATGTTTAATCCCAGTGAGAGTCAAGTTGGGAATTGATAATTTCTTTTTTTTTTTTTTTTTTACAGAGGATCAGTTTAGTATGCATTAAGTAAGGATTTCAACAGTTTGCACCCCCATAGAAACACAAAGTGAAATATATTGTTTGTTGCTGTAACTGGCTGCCCTGGAGGGGTGTGTGAGGTCTGCCCTGGGAGTTAAACACCCTCCAGTGTCAGCCCTGTGAGACCAGGTGGTGAAGACAGTGAAGGTGGCATAAAAATATTATCTTTGCCTCCATATCACTTTAAATGGGCCAAGCAGCCCAAACAGTCTACATGTATCAGCTGAAGTGACCTCATTGTTGGATACAGAAATCTAAATTTCTATTCAGATAAATTACAACCTAGGTATGCTTCAGAAAATAATGTTCACAAGGAATCCTTATAGGTATTTGTTACAAGCCAACTCAACTGATGCATTTAATGTGAATTTGTAAGAAAAATTTGGTTTAAATAATGTCTTTCACTGAACATTTGTGAAGATACCCCTGTGCCAGGTAGTAGTTTTTGAGTTAATCTGAATCATTCAGGGGCTTGTTTTCTGTTCAAGCTCAGCAAGTTTATTACCAATTTCCCCACAACATTGTGCTTATTCTTAGAAACACGTAATAATGACACAATAAGCATTCCGTACTACTTCTATAGATATATTGGTGCCTCATTTGTGCTTTTGCATTTCAGCCATCATCCTCTGATTTCTCTTACTTATTGCTTGCTCCTGAAAAAGAGAGATGCTTCCAGTCGCTGATGGGCTAAGATCTCATAAAACCATGCGTTCCAGGAAATGCATGAAGAACCAAGGGACTGGCCTACTGCTACCCCTTCTACACATCTCAGTTTCTCCTTCACCATCCTCTGTGGCCAGAGGGGAGTGGCCAGGGATGCCATAGGCTCGCACAGGATGACAGAGGGCAGCAGTCCAGATTGGGCCTCAGTCTGAAAAGTGCATGGCACAGACCCTCAGTTGCTAGTGTCACAGAGACGTGGATGCCCCCTGAAAACTCAGCACTCCATTGTAAAACTTCATCTGTCCAGAGAAAAATAAAAACACAATGCTTTCATTTATTGAGTTTTTCATTGAATTCAATAGTGACAAGGTGCTGAGTGAATCCTAATGGAAATTGCCATTTCATTATCTTATCTATAGGTAGCACATTGAACGATAGGAATTCATAGGATCACAAATTTAGGAGAGATGGTCTCTGTTAAATGTATTAGATCCAAATTACCCAAGTGATGTATAATATTTTTATTACCTATGTGCTAATTAAATGAATTGAATTTTTCCTGTAGTTTACTTTAATTACACCTACACTACACATCTCAAATATTGAACTATAGTCAAAAGGTATGAATATATAAATATGTTTTTTTACTGCTCATTTGAAAGCTAATTATTAAATGTCTTCTACAGAAATGCACAATAAATATTTGGCTTTTCAGGTAGAATTGTAGGGTGAGAATACTTGATGAAAGATCATGAAATTTAATTTTTAGTGTAAACATTCATAATAGTCTGCCCATAGCAGCTTTTTTATTGACTTGAAGTTTTAGGAATGATGTAGATGGAATCAGTAATTGGGAGAGAATGGGGACACCTGCCTGGACAGATGGGTCAGCTGAACTATAAGTAAACAGAAAAAATGATTTCACAACTGGATCATCTCTTCATCAATTACATGTGAGATCTCTAGAGTAACAACGTACATGATGGCATAGTTACTTATTCTATGTATTTTATTGAACATCTGGTTTGTAAGAGACATTGAATAAGAAGTCATAATTCAAAAAGACCATGTACCTTTCATTAGAGTCTCATAGTAGGTCTAGGGAGATCTTCCAGCAAATCACTGAAGTATAGTGTCGTTGGCAGTGTAACAGAGTAGTGGAAGTTGGCTGTGGTGTGGACATGGTTTGAGTGTATCCCTTGAAGGTTTATGCACTAGGTGTGGAGTGTTGAGGTGGTATAATTTTTTTTGTCTTTTTAAATTGCAATTTACTTATTTACATTTATTTAAAAGACACACACATTCACACACACATACAGAGAGAGAGAGAGAAGAGAGAGAATGAGAGAGAGAGAGAGAGAAAGAAAGAAAGAAAGAAAGAAGATAGAGATAGATGGAGGCATTCCATCCCCTAGTTCTTTACCCAAATACTTGCAACATCTGGGGCTGGGCTAGGCCAATGCCAGGAGCCAGGAACATAATCTAAGTCTTCCATGTGGGTGGCAGGGACCCACGTACTTCAACCATTAACTGCTGCATCCTAGGGTACACATTAGCAGGAAGCTGGAGTCAGAAGCAGATTCAGGACTCAAACATGGATGCTCCAATGTGGGACTGGGGGATATTTACCTCTTTTCAAAATGCCTGCCCTGAGATGATGGAACTTTTAAAAGGTGGGGCCTCAGGGAAGGTAATTAGGTTATGGGCCACCATGCTTGGAAGGGATTAAAACTGATCTTACAGAGTGAGTTATTTTCTTGAGAGCAGGTTGTTATAAAATGAGGTCATCTCACAGGATTAGCCCGTTCTGCACACACACAACTGTTCCTTTTCCATTTCTCTACCATGGAGTGAAGCAGCCAGGGAGCCCATGTGAGGATAGCAGCACAATGTAGGCTGGTCTTCTCATCACCAGAATCATGAGTGAAAGGAGTCTCTACTTCATAAAGCATCCAGCCTCAGGTATTTTGTTATAGCAATAGAAAAATTGATCAAGACAAGCTTGCTGTAGGGTTACAGTGAATACTGCTTCAGGTAGGTTAGCAAACATCTCGGATTCCATGACTTTTATTTTGGCACAGTTAAAAGAGCTGTTCTTAATGCAGAGACGGGCATATGGTATAGAGGACACAGTTCTCTCAATTGCATGGAGACAGGAAGTAGTGCTGTTGCTGTGGACAAGGAGGTTGCTTGGTGTGACAGGTGCAGAGTCCCTTTGGGAGAATGTGAAAAGGTGAGGTTCTCCCCACAGAAGATGATGGTCTTCCAAGAAAATGTTGAGGAAAAATACTGCATCTTGTAACAGCATTTGCACATTTGGAGAATGACATGATCAGATCTTTCCTTTGATATGTTTTTGAAAGACTGGGGGAAGAGATATGGAAGTGAAGCTGATCTAAGAACCCTCACATATCAGGATTCCCATAAATGGCCTTGTTCAACTTAAGGGAGTGCACATGGACTAGTTCCAACAGTACAAGCAGAAGGAAGGCGACCCCAAGAGACAGTGCTTGAACTGAGTGCCATGAACAAAGAAGGAAAGGGTACAGAGATCTGGATAGAGTCATGCAATGTGCATATCCTCAGAAGGAGCAGTGACCTTCTGACCATTCTGTCCCAACACAGCCATCTTTTAGGTCCTCACAGAGAAGGAGTCAGGGTGATAAATTCCAGTCTCACTCTCTTTCCTCATTCTAATCCCCTTCCAAGGCTCTCAGTTGGCTAAATCTGGTCTAACACCAGAGGACATGGACTCCCAGGGAGCAGAGCCAGATGAGGAATTCTGGCAAGTGAATCCTGAAGGACAAACCAGAGACTATCAGTATGGTAGTGGGATTCAAACTTAATAGCATAAGAGTCTTAGAAAGAGAGAGGAAGGTGGGATTTAATTATGGGAGATTCTCTCTCTGCCTTTTAAATAAACAAAAATAAATAATTTTTTAAACTTTTATTTAGTAAATATAAATTTCCAAAGTACAGTTTATGGATTACAATGGCTTCCCGCCCCCCATAACTTCCCTCCCACCTGCAACCCTCCCATCTCCCGCTCCCTCTCCCATTCCATTCACATCAAAATTCATTTTCAATTATCTTTATATACAGAAGATTGATTTAGTATATATTAAATAAAGATTTCATCAGTTTGCACCCACACAGAACATAAAGTGTAAAATACTGTTTGAGTACTAGTTATAGCATTACTTCACATTGAACAACACATTAAGGACAGAGATCCTACATGAGGAGTGAGTGCACAGTGACTCCAAAAATAAATAATTTTTTAAAAAAAGTTTCTGGAGGAGCACAAATTGTGGCAGAGCAGATTAAGCCACTGCCTGCAACAGCGGCATCCCTTATTAGAATGCCGGTTGGAGTTCTGACTACTGCACTTCCAATCCAGCTTCCTGCTCATGTTTCTGGGAAAGCAGCTGAGGGTGGCCCGAGTGCTTGCTCCCCTGCCACCCAAGTGGGAGACCTGGATGGAGTTCCTGGCTCTTGGCTTCAGCCTGGTCCAGGGTTGGCTGTTGCAGCCATTTGGTGAGTGAACCAGCAGATGGAAAGTCTCTCTTTGAATCTGTTTCTCCTGCCCTCAGTTCCTCCTTCTCTCTTCCTCTACTTCTCTCTGTCACTCTGCCTTTCAAATAAATAAATCATACCTCTAAAAGATGTTTATGGAAACTGGAATTAAATGTTTATTTTCATGCCAAAAATTTTTGAAATCCATGTATAGTTTTTCATTATATACATTCTTCCACGAGCTTTTTGGAGACTTTTCATATTCCCATCTGTATTGTCTTCTCTGTTGATCTAGGCTATCCCACTCCCCCTTTTAGACCATTACCCTCCCATCCTCATGCCAAGGTTCATCCTCTTTTGAAATCCATATTGTAAGAAACAGCCTCACTCGTTTACCTACAGGATGAATTAGGACTAAGGAAGTGCAGAGAAAGCCAGACTTTATTAATGATCTTGCAAGATCCAGTGCCTGGTGGGCTAGCACACTTGGGGTGATTTACAGCAAGCAATTCATTTTCTAGCATGCGAGTCCCTCCCCCAGTTCTTGGCTGAGTAACTATGAGGGTTACAATTTTACCTGCATTTGCTTCAACTGTTTTGGCCACTGATATCCTGTTTGCCTAAGAAATTCCAGAAGCATGTACCTAGCCGTTATGCTAGCTAGATACTTGTCTGCAAGCTGTGATGCTAGCTAGTTGTCTACTTACAACTAAACCCCTTACTTTGAAAATGAACCAAATGTTTACTTCTCACAACACTACTAATTCAAATACAATTATTCCTGCTCTGTAATCCAGTGATCCTAATGACTTCCTTGTCACTTGTGTGATCTAATGAACTTGGAACTCTAGCTGGTATTTCTAATCTTCAATTTTCCCTGGTGATACAAAATCCGTTTGGATGAGACTCATCAGAACATAGGCCTTACTTCAGCACCTCTATCTCTGGATGACACTCGGATCGCGGCATCACCCAGAACTTCTGTAGTTGAGAAACTTCTTTTCTTAATCACACCTAAGTAGTATTGTACATCAGTGTTCAATCTGACAAGTTCTGAATCTTCCAGGCCTCTCCTTTTATATGTCTCTTGTAACTTGTCTAACTACGTGAGTTAACTACATGTGAGATACACTTCTTGGTCAGAGGAAAGAGAATTCTTCTGACTCTCAAGGTTAGACTTCAGAGATAATATAAATGTCATACAGAACTTGAATACTGAAAGAAGAGGATCTATTCTGCAGAAGGCAGAAGAAAATTCAAATTAGAGAAAATATAATGCTCAAACATGAAGGTATACACCTCAGAGCCTGTTAGGAATTGCCAATAGCCCATTGCTAAATAGTATAAGGCAGGATCCTTGAAAAAATAGAGGGGACAGTTGAGGTAAATCTCAATTTTTTTTATTATGGGGCAACTAGAATGAAATTTTGGAAAAATAATTATCACTGTCAAGGAATTACTTCAATAACAGATGTTTAGTAAGATCTATATTAGCTCTTTATTAATCTACAGACAAGAAGATATAATAACCATATGTAGAGGCAATGGCCTTATCTATTGTATTAGCCAGCCTCTGCTGCCATAACAAAATATTATAGATCAGATGGCTTAAACAGCAGAAATTTATTTTCTCACCATTCTGGAGGCTGGAAAATTCAAGATCAAGCACACTCTCTGGTGTCTCTTCCTATAATGATATTAATCCTAATTGTATCAGTGCATCACCCTTATGACCTCACCTAACTTTAGTAACTTCCATACTCCAAATACAACCACACTAGGGTGTGAGGACTTCAACATATCAATGTGGGGGAGGGGTCCACAACATTCAGTACATAAAACCCATCACTCTACAAAAGGGCAATCACTCAACAAAAACAGTAAAATAGTCAGCTGCTTATTTCACTGCATCAGCCAATTTGTCAAATGCTAAGCTTTACTCACTATAGCTAATTGCCAAACACAAAGCGTACTTGTTATTGCTCAAGCCCAAAGTATATAGAGTTGATTTCCAAGTTTTAGTTATTGCATTCTTCTTTGCACAGTCAGTTGGGTTCTGAATGCTTTTTTCAGTCAACTCTTCTTTAGCAGATGTCCATGCCAGATTGTGTAAAATGTGACTGGTGATGGATGGATACTACTGAGCATGGGTGTGTCACTCTCCTTAAAGAGTTTGCCAGACCAGAGCAGCAGCCAAGCATGTCCATATGAGCACTTATCACTCCATCAGCCTTAAAATTTATAGCATATCATCACACAAATCGCTGTAGCTCCATAAAATGCCAGAAGAGTTTTTCATCTCCTGGGACTTGAATCTACAATGAACTTGCAAGCAGATCAGTAGCATCACAACTGCATTGTCTGCTGCATCTCACACATTGAACTGGAGAACTGCATGTGCCATTCATCTTGTCTTTTCCTTCCATTATAAATTCACAAGTTTTATTGGAAATGAATTAAAATGCTGTGCTGTCCCTATAGTCTGGCCATTCTTCCTTGCATGCCAAAGACAGCATTTCAATGTCCAGTGCCGAGTTGTCAACTCTCTAGCTAATCCAGATGGAGCTGATTTCACCTAATGTGTCATATTTTTATATTAAATTTCACCTTTTTTTTACAGGCAGAGTTAGTGTGAGAAAGAGAGAGAGACAGACAGACAGAAAGGTCTTCCTTCCGTTGGTTCACCCCCTAAATGGCTGCCACGGCCGGCGTGCTGTGCCAATCCGAAGCCAGGAGCTTGGTGCTTCCTCCTGGTCTCCCATGCGGGTACAGGACCCAAGCACTTGGGCCATCCTCCACTGCCTTCCCAGACCACAGCAGAGAGCTGGACTGGAAGAGGAGCAACCAGGACAGAACTGGTGCCCCAACCAGGACTAGAACCCGGGGTGCTGGTGCCACAGGCAGAGGATTAGCCTAGTGAGCCATGGCACCGGCCCAAATTTCACCCTTAAGTGCCAGAGAAAAATATTTTTTTTCCTTTGTGTATGAACTTAGGCCCTTTTGTTTTTTTTTTTTTTTTTTTTTTTTTTTTTTTTTTTTATTTTAAACTTTTTTTTTTTTAACTTTTATTTAATGCATATAAATTTCCAAAGTACGACTTATGGATTACAATGGCTTTCCCCCCATACCGTCCCTCCCACCCACAACCCTCCCCTTTCCCACTCCCTCTCCCCTTCCATTCACATCAAGATTCATTTTCGATTATCTTAATATACAGAAGATCAGCTTAGTATACATTAAGTATGGATTTCAACAGTTTGCTCCCACACAGAAACATAAAGTGAAAAATAATAGATGATTTTTTTAAATGATGATGAAATCAGAGCAGACCTATTGTCATGTTTAATCCCAGTGAGAGTCAAGTTGGGAATTGATAATTTCTTTCTTTCTTTTTTTTTTTTTTTTTTTTTTTTTTTTTTTTTTTTTTACAGAGGATCAGTTTAGTATGCATTAAGTAAGGATTTCAACAGTTTGCACCCCCATAGAAACACAAAGTGAAATATATTGTTTGAGTACTCGTTATAGCATTAAATCTCAATGTACAGCACATTAAGGACAGAGATCCTACATGAGGAGTAAGTGCACAGTGACTCCTGTTGTTGACTTTACCAATTGACACTCCTGTCTATGGCATCAGTAATCTCCCTATGCTCCAGTCATGAGTTTCCAAGGCTATGGAAGCCCTCTGAGTTCTCCAACTCTTATCTTGTTTAGACAAGGTCATAGTCAAAGTGGAGGTTCTCTCCTCCCTTCAGAGAAAGGTACCTCCTTCTTTGATGACCTGTTCTTTCCACTGGGATCTCACTCGCAGAGATCTTTTGCCAGAGTGTCTTGGCTTTCCATGCCTGAAATACTCTCATGAGCTTTTCAGCCAGCTCCGAATGCCTTTAGGGCTGATTCTGAGGCCAGAGTGCTATTTAGGACATCTGCCATTCTATGAGTCTGCTGAGTATCTCACTTCCCATGTTGGATCACTCTCCCCTTTATTTACTCCATCAGTTAGCGTTAGCAGGTACTAGACTTGTCTATGTGCTCCCTTTGACTCCCAGTCCCTTCACCATGACCAACTGTGAACTGAAACTGATCACCTGGAACAGTGAGATGGCATTGGTACATGCCACCTCGATGGGATTGAATTGGAATCCCCTGGTATGCTTCCAACTCCACCACTTGGGGCAAGTCAGCCTGAGCATGTCCCAAATTATACATCTCTTCCCTCTCCCATTCCCACCACCATGTTCAACAGGGATCACATTTCAGTTAATTTTCAACACTTAAGAATAACTGTGCATCAATTACAGATCTAAACCAGTCATATTAAGTAGAACAGATAAAAAAACTACTAAGAGGGATAATGTATTTAGTTGTTCATTAACAGTCAGGGCTATGCTGATCAAGCCACCATTTCCCATAGTGTCCACCTCACTCCAACAGGTTTCCCTCTTGGTGTTCAGTCAGTCGTCACCGATCAGGGAGAACATATGGTATTTGTCCCTTTGGGACTGGCTTATTTCACTCAGCATGATGTGTTCCAGATTCCTCCATTTTGTTGCAAATGACTGGATTTCGTTGTTTCTTACTGCGGTATAGTATTCTAAAGAGTACATATCCCATAATTTCTTGATCCAGTCTACCGTTGATGGGCATTTAGGTTGGTTCCAGGTCTTAGCTATTGTGAATTGAGCTGCAATAAACATTAGGGTGCAGACCTCTTTTTTGTTTGCCAATTTAAATTCCTTTGGGTAAATTCCAAGGAGTGCGATGGCTGGGTCGAACGGTAGGGTTATCTTCAGGTTTCTGAGGAATCTCCAGACTGACTTCCATAGTGGCTTGACCAGTTTGCATTCCCACCAACAGTGGGTTAGTGTCCCTTTTTCCCCACATCCTCGCCAGCATCTGTTGTTGGTAGATTTCTGAATGTGAGCCATTCTAACCGGGGTGAGGTGAAACCTCATTGTGGTTTTGATTTGCATTTCCCTGATTGCCAATGACCTTGAACATTTTTTCATGTGCCTGTTGGCCATTTGGATTTCCTCTTTTGAAAAATGTCTATTGAGGTCCTTGGCCCATCTCTTAAGTGGGTTGTTGGTTTTGTTTTTGTGGAGTTTCTTGATCTCTTTGTAGATTCTGGTTATTAACCCTTTGTCTGTTGCATAGTTTGCAAATATTTTTTCCCATTCTGTCGGTTGTCTTTTCACTCTCCTGACTGTTTCTTTTGCAGTACAGAAACTTCTCAATTTGATGCAATCCCAATAGTTGATTTTGGCTTTGACTGCCTGTGCCTCCCGGGTCTTTTCCAGAAATTCTTTGCCTGTGCCAATATCTTGAAGGGTTTCTCCAATGTTCTCTAGTAACTTGATGGTGTCAGGTCGTAGATTTAGGTCTTTAATCCATGTGGAGTGGATTTTTGTGTAAGGTGTAAGGTAGGGGTCTTGCTTCATGATTCTGCACGTGGAAATCCAATTTTCCCAGCACCATTTATTGAATAGACTGTCCTTGCTCCAGGAATTAGTTTTAGATCCTTGATCAAATATAAGTTGGCTGTAGATGTTTGGGTTGATTTCTGGTGTTTCAATTCTGTTCCATTGGTCTATCCATCTGTTTCTGTACCAGTACCATGCTGTTTTAATTACAACTGCCCTGTAGTATGTCCTGAAATCTGGTATTGTGATGCCTCCGGCTTTGTTTTTGTTGTACAAGATTGCTTTAGCTATTCGAGGTCTCTTGTGCCTCCATATAAATTTCAGCACCATTTTTTCCAGATCTGAGAAGAAGGTCTTCGGTATCTTGATTGGTATTGCATTGAATCTGTAAATTGCTTTTGGGAGAATGGACATTTTGATGATATTGATTCTTCCAATCCATGAGCATGGAAGATTTTTCCATTTCTTGGTATCCTCTTCTATTTCTTTCTTTAAGGTTTTGTAATTTTCATCGTAGAGATCTTTAACGTCTTTGGTTAAGTTTATTCCAAGGTATTTGATTGTTTTTGTAGCTATTGTGAATGGGATTGATCTTAGAAGTTCTTCCTCAGCCATGGCATTGTCTGTGTATACAAAGGCTGTTGATTTTTGTGCATTGATTTTATACCCTGCTACTTTGCCAAACTCTTCTATGAGTTCCAATAGTCTCTTAGTAGAGTTCTTTGGGTCCCCTAAATACAGAATCATGTCATCTGCAAAGAGGGATAGTTTGAGTTCTTCCTTCCCAATTTGTATCCCTTTAATTTCTTTTTCTTGCCTAATAGCTCTGGCTAGAACCTCCAGAACTATATTGAATAGCAGTGGTGAGAGTGGGCATCCCTGTCTGGTTCCAGATCTCAGTGGAAATGCTTCCAACTTTTCCCCATTCAATAGGATGTTGGCTGTGGGTTTTTCATAGATTGCTTTGATTGTATTGAGGAATGTTCCTTCCAAACCCAGTTTGCTTAGAGTTTTCATCATGAACGGGTGTTGTATTTTATCAAATGCTTTCTCGGCATCTATTGAGAGAATCATATGGTTTTTCTTCTGCAGTCTGTTAATGTGGTGTATCACATTGATTGTCTTGCGCACATTAAACCATCCCTGCATACCAGGGATAAATCCCACTTGGTCTGGGTGGATGATCTTTCTGATGTGTTGTTGCATTCTATTGGCGAGAATTTTATTGAGGATTTTTGCATCTATGTTCATCAGGGATATTGGTCTGTAATTCTCTTTCAGTGCTGCATCTTTTTCCGGCTTAGGAATTAAGGTGATGCTGGCTTCATAGAAAGAATTTGGGAGGACTCCCTCTTCTTCGATTGTTCTGAATAGTTTGAGAAGAATTGGAGTTAGTTCTTCTTTAAACGTCTGGTAGAATTCAGCAGTGAATCCATCTGGTCCTGGGCTTTTCTTTGTTGGGAGGGCCTTTATTACTGTTTCAATTTCTGTCTCAGTTATGGGTCTGTTTAGGTTTTTGATGTCTTCCTGGTTCAATTTAGGTAGTTTGCATGTGTCCAGGAATCTATCCATTTCTGATAGGTTTCCCTGTTTGCTGGCATACAAGTCCTTGTAGTAATTTCTGATGATTCTTTTTATTTCTGTGGTGTCTGTTGTTACGTTTCCTTTTTCATCTCTGATTTTATTGATTTGGGTCTTTTCTCTTCTTTTTTTAGTTAGTTGGGCCAATGGGGTGTCAATTTTGTTTATTTTTTCAAAAAACCAGCTCTTCGTTTGGCTGATTTTTTGTAATGTTTTTCTTGATTCAATCCTGTTGATTTCTTCTCTGATTTTAATTATTTCTCTTCTCCTACTAGATTTGGGTCTGATTTGCTGTAGGTTTTCTAGATCCTTGAGGTGAATTGAAAGCTCATCTATTTGGTGTCTTTCCAATTTCTTGATGTAGGCACCTATTGATATAAACTTTCCTCTTAACACTGCTTTTGCTGTGTCCCATAAGTTTTGGTATGTTGTGCTGTTATCCTCATTTACTTCCAGAAAGTTTTTGATTTCTCTTTTGATTTCTTCTATGACCCATTGTTCATTCAGGAGCATGTTGTTCAATCTCCATGTGTTTGCGTATGCTCTAGGGATTCCTGAGTTGGTAATTTCCAACTTCATTCCTTTATGGTCTGAGAAGCTGCATGGTATGATTCTAATTCTTTTGAATTTGCTGAGGCTTGCTTTATGGCCTAGTATGTGGTCAATCCTAGAGAAGCTTCCATGTACTGCTGAGAAGAATGTAAAATCTTTAGCTGTAGGATTGAAAGTTCTGTATATATCTGTTAGATCCATTTGGGCTATAGTGTCGTTTAAATCTACTGTATCCTTGTTGATCTTCTGACCGGATGATCTGTCTATTTCTGAGAGTGGAGTATTGAAGTCCCCCAGTACTACTGTATTGGGGTCTAAGTCTCCCTTTAAGTCCGTTAATAAATCTTTTAGATAAACTGGTGCCCTGTAGTTAGGTGCATATACATTGATAATTGTTATATCTTCCTGTTGAATTGATCCCTTAATCATGATATAGTGTCCCTCTTTGTCTCTCTTAACAGTTTTTGTGGTAAAGTTTATGATGTCCGATATTAAGATGGCTACGCCCGCTCTTTTTTCATTTCTGTTGGCATGGTATATCTTTTTCCAGCCTTTCACTTTCAGTCTGTATGGATCTTTGTTGGAAAGATGTGTTTCTTGTAAGCAGCAAATAGATGGGTTTTGATCCTTAACCCAATCAGCCAATTGGTGTCTTTTAACTGGACAGTTCAGGCCATTCACGTTCAAAGTGACTAATGATAAGTGGTAACTTTGCCCTGCCATTTGCCAAAGATAAGTTCTAATATATGCTTTGAATTCCCTGTGATCTTTTGCTGTGAGGTTTCCTTCCTTGGTTTCCTTCCTTTACCTTCTTTCATATTGATGACCGTGTTTCTGTGTTTCTGTGTGTAACACATCTTTAAGCATCTTTTGCAGGGCTGGACGAGTGGCAACAAATTCTTTCAATTTCTGTTTGCAATGAAAAGTCTTTATTTCACCTTCATTCACAAATGATAGCTTTGCAGGATATAATATTCTGGGCTGGCAGTTGTTCTCTCTTAGTACCTGGGCTATATCTCGCCATTCCCTCCTAGCTTTTAGAGTTTCTGATGAGAAGTCAGCTGTGAGTCTGATTGGAGATCCTCTGAGAGTAATCTGACGTTTCTCTCTTGCACATTTTAGGATCTTTTCTTTATGTTTCACTGTGGAGAGTTTAATTACAACGTGTCGTGGTGAGGATCTCTTTTGGTCGTGTTTATTAGGGGTTCTATGGGCTTCCTGTACTAGGATTTCTCTGTCCTTCTCCAAACCTGGGAAATTTTCTGCTAATATCTCACTAAAGAGGCCTTCTAATCCTTTCTCCCTCTCCATGCCTTCAGGAACTCCTAGAACCCGAATGTTGGGTTTTTTAATAGTATCCTGAAGATTCCCGACAATATGTTTCAGATTTCTAATTTCCTCTTCTTTTCTTTGGTCTGACTGTATCCTTTCCTGTTCTCTGTCTTCTAAGTCCGATATTCTCTCTTCTGCTTCACCCATTCTGTTTGTAAGGCTCTCTATTGTGTTTTTCATTTGATCTATTGAATTCTTCACTTCAGTCACTATCACAGTTTCCTGTTGTACTAGTTGTTTCGTTTCATTTTGATTCCTCCTTAATATTTCATTTTCACGAGAGAGATTTTCTATCTTGTCCAGTAAGGATTTGTGTAGTTCCAGAATTTGTTTTTGAGAACTTCTTAATGTTCTTATCAATTTTTTGAGATCTGCTTCTTGCATTTCTTCTATGTCATCATCTTCATAATCTTGAATTGGGGTGTCTTTTTCATTTGAGGCCGTCATGGTGACTTCCTTGTTTTTATTACCTCGGTTTTTGCGTTTGTTATTTGGCATATTGGAGATATTTGGTTTCTTCACTGTGGTGCTTTTTCTTGTTATACTATGACTCTAGATTAAGTGGACTATCTGTTTTTGATGGAGCCTTAGGGCTTGAGATGGGTGTGGCCTGAGAGCTCTGTTTGGTGTGCCAAAGGTGACACTCCCAGGTTAGGTGTGGTAAATCTCTCTCTCTCTCTCTCTCTCTTTTTTTTTTTTTTGATTCAAAAGGGAAGTAATTCCGCACAGCTGAACGAAGTTGGAGGTAGTTAGCAGGCAAATGATATACCCACAGGAGCCAGAGATCGGAAGCTCTTTCCCAAGATCCCCACAGGGAATCTGTTCAGCCCTCAGAGTGGGCTCAAATTCTCCTTCAGCCTCCCACTGGGTTGCCAAAGTTACAGAATTGTAGCGTCTCTGGAGAGTGCTCACGTGAATTCCGTGAGTTCTCTCCCCCACCGTCTCTTTTTTCACAGTCTCAGTTCAGTAGCACCACAAATTTACTAGCTCCTAATCTCCTGTTAATTCGCCCCGCCCAGAGTCAGGTTTTTCTGCTAGGCTCAGGGCCGGTGCAGACCTGAGGTCGCTCTGCTTATGACGTATGTCCAAGATGGCGCCTGCTCTTTGTCTTGCTCGCCCTTGAGAGGTGAGCGGAGAGAGAGAAACCCGTGTCCGTACTAGTCACCCTTTTTTCTCTCTCTCTCTCTCTCTTCCAGTTAGCCTTGTGAACTTCCCCCGCCGGGGGTCGTTCCCTCTAGTCTCCTCTCTCCGCTTGCCTGCCGGTGTCTCGGGCTATTGAGGTTCGGCTCACCTCGCGTTCCAGCGCTGGTGTGTTGAGTCTGCCGCTGATGTCCCGAACTGTGGGCTCCCACGCTCTCCACGCAGGTCCACTGTGAGTCACGCGTTCCGGAAGAGTTTCTTCTGCTGTTTCCTCCCCTACTCTTCCTTGAACCTGCAGTATCTCCACTTTTATTAAACTATCTCTCCCCAGACTATCAGTGTGCTCCCTTCCTATTCCGCCATCTTGCCGGACCTATCGAACTTAGGCCCTTTTGAAGCATTAAAAAAATGCTTGCAGGGGCTGGCATTGTGGTGCAGCAGGTTAAGTCACCACTTGAGATGCCAGAATACCACAGCAGAGTACTGAATTGAGTCCAGGATGCTCTGCCTCTAGTCCTGTTAATACATCATGGAAAATCAGCAGCAGATGGCCCAAGTGTTTGGGCTTTCACTACGCATGTGGAAGACTAGGCTGGAGTTCCTGGTTCCTGGCTTTGGCACGGCCCAAACCTGGATGTTTTGGCCTTTTGGAGAGTAAGCCAGAAGATGGAAGAGCTCTCGCTCTCTCTCTCTTTTTTCTTCTATGTATGTACATGTCCCTCTCTGTTGCTGTCCTTTGAAACAAAAAATAAATGCTGTTTTAAAAACACTTGCAGAGAAATCTGGGGGCTATGGCTATTTGGAGAGTATTCTAATGCATCATTGTAGTATGTTTAATTTTCCTTACTTTCATTTTTCCTATTTTTGTCTATTACAGTAAATTCCCTGAAATTGGCATCTATGTTTTATTTAGTCAAATTAGAATAACCGAGGACAATTTCTCCCTTCTCTAGGAGATGAATTTTCCCTGTTAACAAATTCTCTCCCCTGGTACTGCTTTGGCAAAGGAAGGGTGGAGGCCCTGGACTTCCAGAGTATGGGCTGGTGATTAATGACTCAGAGAAGGAACTACTAATTGCTATTAATGGGCTCCTCAGTTTTCACCTGAGCACCTTACTCACTGCACTGTCATTAGTTCTTTACACCTGCCTTCCTCCATATGTAGAGCTGTGCAGGGCAAGGCTGTGTCTTACACAGCTTTGCATTTCTAGGACCTCACATGTTACTTTGTCCATAGTAATAAAAAAGATGTTTAATTTCAGCAGGTGCTTAAGGACATAACTTTCCGAGTCAAACAGATCTCATTTTTTTTTTGACAGGCAGAGTTAGAGAGAGAGAGAGAGAGAGAGAGAGAGAGAGAGAAAGGTCTTCTTTCCGTTGGTTCACCCCCAAATGGGCGCTACGGCCGGAGCTGTGCCGAACCAAAGCCAGGAGCTAGGCGGCTCCTCCTGGTCTCCCATGCGGGTGCAGGGCCCAAGCACCTGGGCCATCCTCCACTGCCCTTCCGGGCCACAGCAGAGAGCTGGACTGGAAGAGGAGCAACCGGGACAGAACCAGTGCGCCAACTGGGACTAGAACCCGAAGTACGGGTGCCGCAGGCGGAGGATTAGCCTAGTGAGCTGTGGCGCTGGCCCAGATCTCATTTTGAGCTCTGAGTTTGCCAGTTGAACACCTGGCTGACCTTAGGCAAAAATAATCAACATTGAACTCTCTACTTAGTGTAGAGTTGATCTTATGAATATCAAGTTAACTGAAAATAGATTTTTTAAAAAGTAAGAATGGGAATGGGAGAGAAAGAAGGAAGAAGGTGGGAGTATGGGTGGGAGGGAGGTAGGGTGGGAAGAATCACTATGTACTAAATTTGTATTACTTAAATAAAATTTAAAAAATTAGTCAACATTTGTTGTCACTCTTTAGATTTTCCCTCTTCCCTTTTTTCTGTTGTAGAGCTTGATTTCCACCCCCCCCCCTTCTTTTAGGAGAAGGCAAGGTCAATCAGATAATCTGGCCTTACGCCCAGTTGGAAAGATGGTCATGTGACACAGGCTAAATAACCCATACATTCATCCACAGATGAGAGTGGCTGGCTCCACGACAGGCACATGGTTGGGACCAGGCTCTTGCAGCTGAGCTGGGTTTGTCAAAACTTTGGGGAAGGGGCCAGCACTGTGGTATAGTAGGTTAAGCCTCCACCTGCGGTGCTGGCATCCCATATGGGTGTCCCAGCTGCTCCTCTTCTGATTTGGCTCTCTGCTAATGGCCTGGGAAAGCAGTGGAAGATGGGCCAAGTGCTTGGGCCTCTGCACCCATGTGGGAGACCTGGAAGAAGCTCCTGTGGAAGAAGCTCCTGGCTTCAGATCGGTCTACTTCTGGTTGTTGTAGCCATTTGGGGAGTGAATCAGCAGATGGAAGATCTCTCTCTGTGTCTCTCCCTCTCTCTGTCTGTAGTTCTGCCTCTCAAACAAATAAATAATTCTTAAAAAAACACTTTGGGAAATAGAACGCCTCTGGTCAGCTAGGAATCAGCAGAAGGGGTGAGGTGGAGCAAAAGTAAGTAGTTGTTCTCCCAGAATTAAGAGGCATAAACCATATCGAAAGAATAAAGGTACTGTTAGAATCATGGGGATTCTACATCTGAAATTTTCAACCATACAAATCATTACGCTGTTTTTTTGTAAGTTAAAGTATTTTGATTTAAATTATATGATACTTGTAATGGAAGGGATCCTGACTAGTTTATTATATTATTTAAACTCTTTAAGGCTCAGTGTCTACATGCACAAAATAGGGGTAATACACATCTTGCTTCACATTCTAGCAAAAAAAAAATCAGTTTACCATTGATTTTTGAGAACCTCCCCCCTGCCCTGCCAGCCTCCATGCTAAAAATCATGTTTCTTTGGCTTTGCTCACTTCTTACTTCATGTTTTCTGATCACTATTTTTCTCCTCTCAGAAACAGTGAAAAATATTAAGACTCAAAAAAGATAGCACAGCTGAAATGATAGCAAATTCATCCCATCCTTCTCTGACCTCACTTTGTTTCCCAGGGAGTAGAAATGCTTTGAAATTATTCTTTGTATTGTCCTGAGAATGCTCCTTAAGGAAGGCACCATTCTGCCCCCTAAGGGTTACTGGACTATGGAGTACGGGGAAGACAAATACAAAGTACTTGGTTTTCCAGTGATTTTAGTTGGGTTGGGTGGGGAAAGAGACTCATTGTCCTTCTTACTAACCCCTGCCACTAAAATCTCTCTAATGAGAATATAGATCTTCATTTACCAAATATGGGTATTACTAATGACACATCAGCTTAAGTTCAAAAGAAGATAAGACCACCATGTGTTTCCAGATTCCACATGCTATGAATGAAAGATCTTCTCACACCACTCCAAGTTCCTGACATAGCTACCACCATTGCAATCCAGGGTCTCCCATTCTCCTTGCCAAGTTTTGTGATGATCTATAGGACTTCATGCATACAGGGTACTTTGAAACATTCATGGAATTAAAAGATACGTTTATTCAGAAATGTTTGAAATTCATGCATAGGTTTTTCCATAATGCATATTTTCCATGAACTTTGTGGCAACCCCTCTGAGACAGTGTGCCTTTTTGAGAATCCAGATGTATGTCCAACATTGCTGTCCTGTGACTCTTTCCGAGCTTCCACTTCTCCCTACCTTAGAATATGGGATGAATACATGCACTTCAAATACAAGAAGGTGTGTGAAGCTTCTCATTTTAAAAAAATCACTTAGGCAACAAGAAAGCAATTCTTGTCTCAAAAAGCCTCTCATCCTCTGTCCCAGAATGACTCTCAATGCGAACAGGAAGACAGAAAACCCAGCAGCCTAGAATGTCTCATTAAAAAGCTGCACCCCACACCTTTCCTCACATACTCTGCTGGAAAGAGCTGCTTTCTGTAGTGTTATAACCCTTAGGAATGCATGGGTAGAAAAAACCTGAAGAATCATTCTCTTAAGAGAAGAGCTCTCAAACCTGGTTGCAGAGTAAAATCAACTAAAGAGCTTTAAAACTATCCAAGCCCTGAGAACTTTCCCAGACAAATTAAGTAAGAAGAGCAATTGAGCCTGAGTCATCATAAATGTATTCTTCATGGCTCTGGAGACTGAGAAGTCCAAGATTAAGGTGCTGACATGGAAGATGTCTTTTTTTTTTTAATTTTGAAGTCCCTTCTCTTGGATTGTAGGTGGCTGCCTCCTCCCTGTGCACTCATGATCTCTTCTTTGTGAACTCAGAACATGAGGACAAGAAATCTCTCTGTTGTTTCCTTTCAGGAGAGAACTTTGATGAATTCATAGAACATATGTATCACAAAGAACTGCATGGATTCCAAACATTTTTGTTAAAAACACTCATACTAACTTATGTGAACATGTGTGAACAGGATTTAGTTTAGGCACTGAGAAGGATAAGCAGAGCCCTTATATGAGCAATGCAAATTTTGCAAATACTGAAGAAAAAACAAACATCAAATTTATGGTAAATGTTAAGTAGAAGAATGATGAAATTGTTGATGAATGACATAAATGACGGAAAGTTTCTGGGGATGAGACTACATATAAATCAGCAGTGTATAGACGGATGAGTCATTTTAAGAAGGGATGAGATAATGTTAAAGATGACTTAACAAATTGACACTCTTGTTTATGGCGTCAGTAATCTCCCTAGGCTCTTGTCATGAGTTGCCAAGGCTATGGAGGCCTTTTGAGTTCACTGACTTTGATCTTATTTAGACAAGGTCATAGTCAAAGTGGAAGTTCTCTCCTCCCTTCAGAGAAAGTTACCTCCTTCTTTGATGGCCCGTTCTTTCTAGTGGGATTTCACTTGCAGAGATCTTTTCATTTATTTATTTATTTTTTTTGCCAGAGTGTTTTGGCTTTCCATGCCTGAAATACTCTCATGGGCTTTTCAGCCAGATCTGAATGCCTTTAGGGCTGATTCTGAGGCCAGAGTGCTGTTTAGGACATCTGCCATTCTATGAGTCTGCTGTGTATCCTGCTTCCCATATTGGATCGTTCTCTACCTTTTTTATTCTATCAGTTAGTATTAGCAGACACTAGTCTTGTTTATGTGATCTCTTTGACTCTTAGACCTATCAATATGATCAATTGTGAACTGAAATTGATCACTTGGACTAGTGAAATGGCATTGGGATCTCTGTCCTTAATGTGTTGTTCAATGTGAATTAATGCTCTAACTAGTACTCAAACAGTATTTTACACTTTATGTTCTGTGTGGGTGCAAGCTGAAGAACTCTTTATTTAATATATACTAAATTGATCTTCTGTATATAAAGATAATTGAAAATGAATCTTGATGTGAATGGAATGGGAGAGGGAGCGGGAGATGGGAGGGGTGCAGGTAGGAGGGAAGTTATGGGGGGCGGGAAGCCATTGTAATCCATAAACTGTACTTTGGAAATTTGTATTTACTAAATAAAAGTTTTAAAAAATTCTAAAAAAAAGTTAAAGACGAAGTTCACCACTACAGATCATCCACATCAGTTTGCAAGGAAAAAAAATCCATCATATTTTTACCCTAATTGAAAAGGAATCTAATAAATGGCAAAAACATCAATTGACATAATAGCCATCTCAAGTGGTTTAGTTTACAATTCTGACTGAAAAATTAACATGGGACAAGTTTTCTGCCCATTGGGTACCAAAACTGTTCCACCAAGACCAGCTGCAGACAAGGGCAGAGCTTTCAATAGAAATTTTAAATAAGTGCATTTCTTGCAAAGATTGGAAAAGAAGATGAAATATAGCTTTACCAGTAAGATGGAAAAAGAAAACAATATCCATTTATTTCTCAAAAGAAGATTTTTTTGTATGCGTCAAATTAAAGATGACCTTTTAGCATACTAACTTTCTTTTTAAGAACTTTTTTTTTTTGCATTTTTTTATTTATTTGAAAGGTAGTGAGAGAGAGAGAGAGAGAGAGAGAGAGAGAGAATCTCCTATCCATTGATTCACTCCCCAAATGGCTGCAACATCCAGGTCTGGGCCAAGGTGAAGTCCGAAGCCAGAAGCCAGGAACTCCATTATGGGTTGCCCACATGGGTGACAGTGTCCCAAGTACTTGAGCCATCATATGCATCAGCAAGAAATTGGATAGAAAGTGGAGGTGGGACACAGTCCAGGTACCCTGACATGGATGCCAGTGTCCCAAGCAGTGGTATAAACTGCTGCATTACAATGCCAGCCTCAGTAGCTAGAGACTTTCTTGAACTGTCTCTCAATGGCACAAAATGAATGTCACTATATTTCAAATCATTCCTGTTGAGTGACCTGTGATAGATTCCCATGTTGCCTGTTACATGTGACCTATCAGACCTTTGTTGTTCTTTCTGACACCAGCAATGTTACCATGAAAGAGCAACAATAAGATTCAGCCACTTTATGGGCCCAGGAGTTTTGCTCCTGTCTTCAAATACTTTCTGCTTTCTGCCTCCAATCAAAAAAAAAAAATAGTAGAAAACTGCAGATATAAACTCCTGTGTTATTTTTAGCTTCCTGGAAATTAATATATTGTTTTAATAAACTCTTTCTACTGTTGAATGTCACCATAAAGAATCATCTGACAATGCTCACACACTCAAGAGAATGTATTAACATTTATTACCACAAATGTCCTCATTAATGTTTTATAGAATGGCTGGCCCATAAAGTGGTATTAAATCTCCAGGTGGCTTCTGTCTTGTTTATTTCATGCTTATACAAAATTCTGAATTTTGAATTTTGCAGTAGCGGTAGAGGGTAACACTTCATAGCTGATGTCATTGAATTTTAGACACATTTACAGCATGCTATTTTTTAATTCATTTATTATTTGTTAGCTTCCCTATTCTAAATATAAAATATGTTACTCCATGAGGAGTAATATAGGTTAAAAATATTTTATATTTTTATTATTTTTAACATGGGTTAAAAATAAATAGATGTTATCTTTTTAAAGGAGTCTTGATTGATGGCCGGCATCGCGGCTCAATAGGCTAATCCTCCACCTGTGGCGCCGGCACACTGGGTTCTAGTCCCGGTTGGGGCGCCGGATTCTGTCCCAGTTGCTCCTCTTCCAGGCCAGCTCTCTGCTGTGGCCTGGGAAGGCAGAGGAGGATGGGCCAAGTATTTGGGCCCTGCACCCCATGGGAGACCAGGAGGAAGCACCTGGTTCCTGGCTTCAGATCAGCGCAGTGCGCCGGCAACAGCGGCCATTGGAGGGTGAACCAATGGCAAAGGAAGACCTTTCTCTCTGTCTCTCTCTCTCACTGTCCACTCTGCCTGTAAAAGAAAATCAGAAAGAAAGAAAGAAAGAAAGAAAGAAAGAAAGAAAGAAAGAAAGAAAGAAAGAAAAGAAAGAGAAAGAAAAAGAAAGGAGCCTTGAGCATAGAGCTCATTCTATAAAAACATTCACATCTCCTCTATGGCAGACAGTGCTTGGCATCATGGAAGTTTAGGAAGACATCTCTCTTTTGTATCTGTCTGGAGAACACTACTTGCCAACAGAACGCTCTGTGATCATGAAAATGTGCAGATCTGCTGCAGCACCCAGTATCATATCCACTAGGCAGATGCAGCTTTGAGAACTTAAAATGTGGTTACCACACATAAGGGTCTCTTTTAATTTTATTTAATTTTAATGAATTAAAATGGTCATGTGTTGTTAATGACAACGAAAATGGACAGGTTGGCTGTAGAGGTTATAAACCAAGGACTCATTTCTTGACATCCCTTGACAGTTGGGTACGCCCATGTCCCAAGTTATGATTGATGAGGGTGTATCTGGTAGAACATAGCCATGACAGCAGAGCCACTGGAGAGAGAATTAGTAAGAATATGAAGAGGAGAGTGAGCACACATTTGTTGGAAGGGCTGAGTGTCCCGCTTTATTGGTTAGGAGTGCATTCAGCAGCAAGGGACAGCTTTTAGGAAATGTACAAAGGGTGACAGGGAGTCTGCCTGCTTTTTTATCTACCTGCTTGCACACCATGCTGGCTCCATCTCCAGACACAAACTCTAAGGAAATACTTAAATAAAGATCTTCAGTTGGTTCTCAAGTGAACTCTCAGAGCCAAGAGAAATTATCTTCAATGATCTCAGTGGCTACTTAGAGCTAACATCAGAGAATATGCAGGTAATTCAAAAAGTTTGTGGAGGGGTGGACATTTGACACAATGCTGCTTGGGATACTGATATCCCCTATTAAAGTGCCTGGGTTTGAGTTCTCATTCCCATTCTGATCCCATGGGAGACCCAGGTTGAGCTCTTGGATGTTACAGGTACTTGGGGAATGAACCAGTGGATGTGTGCTCTCTTTCAAATAAAGAAAATAAATTTGTATAAAGTAAACCTCTTAAAAATAGTGGAAAATGGGCTTAAAAGATGTTTATTTTGTTACTTTTTTTTTAAATCTTGGCACAGGATCTTTATAATATGCCCCTTCCATGAACGTTTTGGAGCTCCGTCATGAGTGCTTCTTTTGCCCTGCTGTTCACATTGCTGGCTAACACTGTGCCTCTGCGGCAGAATCTAAACCAGAATCACATTGGGGAAATTCCAGGGATACTCTTGCGAGCTTCTCATCTGTGGTGAAAGTGGGAATGTGCAAAGGGACAGGGAGCAAGGCCTGCTGAGAAGATGGTGGCCCAGCACAGAGATTTTTTTTTTTTAAGTTTTATTTAGTAAATATAAATTTCCAAAGTACAGCTTACGGATTACAATGGCTCCCCCCACCATAACTTCCCTCCCACCTGCAACTCTCCCCTCTCCCGCTCCCTCTCCCCTTCCATTCACATCAAGATTCATTTTCAACTATCTTTATATATAGAAGATTAATTTAGTATATATTAAGTAAAGATTTCAACAGTTTGCACCCACACAGAGACACAAAGTGAAAAATACTGTTGAGTACTAGTTATAGCATTAAATCACAATGTACAGCACATTAAGGACAGAGATCCTACATGAGGAGTAAGTGCACAGTGACTCTGTTGTTGACTTAACAAATTGACACTCTTGTTTATGGCATCAGTAATCACCCTAGGCTCTTGTCATGAGTTGCCAAGGCTATGGAGCCCTTTTGAGTTCACTGACTGATCATATTTAGACAAGGTCATAGTCAAAGTGGAAGTTCTCCCTTCCGAGAAAGGTACCTCCTTCTTTGATGACCTGTTCTTTCCACTGGGATCTCACTCTCAGAGATCTTTCACTTAGGTCATTTATTTATTTATTTATTTTTGCCAGAGTGTCTTGGTTTTCCACGCCTGAAATACTCTCATGGGCTTTTCAGCCAGATCTGAATGCCTTAAGGGCTGATTCTGAGGCCAGAGCAGTACAGAAATTTTAACAGGGAGTTCCCCATTGCTGGTTTACCTGGGTGGATGGGATGATTATGACGTAACAAGTGTTGGATGAGTAGATTTTCTATGATGACTCCAATCCAGAGAAAGATAAAAGAAGCCTCAAGGCTTGGTGACGACACAAAGATCCTGCACCAGTCTGGGATTGCTCATATCTCATGTTGCCAAGTTAGAGAAATGAAGTCACAATAGTTGACATTTCTGTTTTATTGGAATAGAAGACATTCCTCAATAGTACAGAAAAACTACACAGTTTTGCGAGACTTTATCCCTTCCTATGGCTTAGCTGACATTTACAACTGTATTTGGTCATCACTTACAGTTGTAGCAATTTTTTTAAGCAGTTTGGGCTTCAATTTACAGTTTTCTGAAAGACTTCACCAAGAGAATTCCTTCAGGATTCCTGTTTCTCAAATTCCTCTTCAAATTCCTGTTCCTCGAAGTGGAATTTGAGGAACAGCAGCATCAGTATTGCCTGGAAGTTTTAAAGAGAAGCAGAGCCCCACCTGTAAGGAGGACTCTTGTTTAATTATAAATTTGGGAGAAGGACTGGTCTTGTGGTGCCACTTGCAATGCCAGCATCCTATGTTGGCACCGGTTGGAATCTCAGCTGCTCTGCTTCAAATTCAGCTTCCTACTAATGTGCCTGGGAAGGCAGCAGATGATGGCCCAAGTAATGGAGCCCCTGATACCCATGTGGAGACCAGGATGGAGTTCCTGACTTCTCTTTCACTCTGCCTTTCAAATAAATGAATCCTTAAAAAAATTTGGTAAAAAGAATGTGGTATATTATCTAGCTTCAGAAATGCAAGAATGTGGGAAAATGTGTAATTTTTCAATGGAAGAAATAAATTTCACAGAAAAAATGTTACCAGCCAGGGCTGCCAAAGGATCCCAAACTTGTTTCACAGAGTTGGTGACACACTTGAGAGCAATCAGGATTTGTATCCATATACTGAGAGTTTGAGCTAGTAAAGAACACCTAGTAAGAAAAAAAACGGCTCTTTCTGCTTTTCAGTTCTGTCCAGGAATCTGGGAACTCTCCTTTCTCTCCCTAACAGCCCTTGACACATTGGTCTGCTGTGACCCCGCCTGGCAGCTCAGCGTCATGCACAGGGTTTTCTGTCCTCCCATCAGGGATGTTTTGTGGCCCATCTCTGACTGCAGGCACTTCACCTTCTGACTTTTCCCATACACGAAAAATTGACAACTGCCTGCACTCTTGTCAGGAGAGGATTTTTGCAGTAAATCTCAAAATTCCATTTCTTAAAAACATCCAGAACCTGGATACACCTTTTCTAACCCTAAAGCATGATGATGGCACACAAAGTGAAGAATATCAAAATCCTGTTTGATAAGACCAATTCTGAGTATGTCCTTGAACGTGGTGAATGAATATTTGTGAAAGCAGTCCCAGCTGTTTATCAGTGAAATAAATATATCCAGATCCAGGGAAAAATTGACAATGATTTCTTATAAATCCTAAACAGGGAACATTCAAATAATGAAGAGAAGAGTCTACTGTTTCCAAAATTTTTATCAGTGAGAACTCTCCATTTCTATTTTAGGCTTGTTCACTATTGTGTTGTTACAGCTCTTATCTTCCTTCTCTCCGAAACACTATCTTAGCACATTGTCAGAGGCAGCATTTCAATAAAGAGCAAAAATTAATGCTATTTTATATGGAGTAGATTCTCCAGTTTACTTTAAGGATCATAACCTCTCAAAGTTAATAAAATTCAATTTTAAAAAAGTTGAATGATGGCCAACTGGAAAAACATGCACTCTTTCAGTTTGTTATGAGAAAAAAGACATTGAGGCATGGATTAAAAAACTTTAATAATGGGCCGGCGCCGTGGCTCAGTAGGCTAATCCTCCACCTAGCGGCGCCGGCACACCAGGTTCTAGTCCCAGTCGGGGTGCCGGATTCTGTCCCTGTTGCCCCTCTTCCAGGCCAGCTCTCTGCTGTGGCCAGGGAGTGCAGTGGAGGATGGCCCAAGTATTTGGGCCCTGCACCCACATGGGAGACCAGGAGAAGCACCTGGCTCATTGCTTCAGATCAGCGCGGTGCGCTGGCCGCGGTGGCCATTGAAGGGTGAACCAATGGAAAAGGAAGACCTTTCTCTCTGTCTCTCTCTCTCACTGTCCACTCTGCCTGTCAAAAAAAAAAAAAAAAAAAAAAAACTTTAATAATGTTGCCAGAATATTCACATCACTTAAACTCTTAGAAGAAAGAATTACAACAAATCTAGTATCATAAATATTAATTGGCTTTATTTGCAATTCTAGAAGCAGGCAATAACCTAGACCCAAACTGGTTCAGAATGCCTTGCCCCGCTATATGATCAGGCTCTAGTTACAGCCAGAGAAAAGGATGTGATGCATAGAAAATGGAACTCAGGTTCAGAGGCAATCCTGTTGGTTTCAACTCCCCGCCATCTAGTTTAATATTGATTTTGACAGTTGGGTGTTTGTGACTGGCTGAGACTCAGTTATTATTACAAGAGAAAGTTGCTGTCTGTTTACATATTAGATTGGATTTCAGTTCACTGTGTATGGAGAAATCTTTAGCTCAAACTTAAAACGTGTGTGGAGTCAGGTTTTGACCAAACAACTTTATTATGATAGGATGGGTAATTTAGGACAAAATTATTATTCTCCTGATGGTATTTGATAGTTTCTCTTCATCTAAAAAAAAGTTCCAAATTTGAGGACATGGATACAATGGGCTTTCTAAGAACACTACGCTATTTGTAGTATCTCCCTTCCCTGTGTCCATCCATGGCATGCTCCATCCTCTCCCACCTCTTCACTGTTTGAAGACAATGTCCCCTGCTCTCATGCTTCTATGACTTAAGTTTGCTTTTATTTTAATTTTAAAATTAGCCATAATTGTGCATACATATATGTTATAATGTGTCATTTCAATGCAAATATACAATGTGTATTGATAGCTTCGGGGTAATCAACATTTTCCTTTCTTTGACATAATGATGAGAGATTTGGAACTCCCTTCTTCTATTTGTTCATAAAATACATACTTGATCACTGCAACCTAAAGTTACTCCACTACGTGTGTAACTCTAGGAACTTATTCCTTCAGTCCAACTCTGATTTGGTATCTGTTATCCAAATTCTCTTTATCTCTCTCTCCCCAGCCTCTGGTAATCAACATTCTGTGTCCACTTCGAGGTTTTTTTTAGTTCCCACATATGAGGGATAACATGTGGTATTAGTATTTCTCTGTCTGAATTATTTCACTACATGATGTCCTCCATGTGCATCCACTTGCCTACAAATTATAGGGTCTCATTTTTTCTTGTATGCTAGAATACTGTTCCATTGTGTATTTACCCCACATTTTCCTTACCCATTCGTTTGGTGATGCACATCTCTGTTGATACTATATTTTGGCTATTGTGAGTAGTGCTGCAATAAAGCTTCTCTTTGATACAATGATTTCATTTCTTTTGGGTATAAATCCAGTAGGGGGATTGCTGGATTACATTGCAATTCTATTTCTGTTGTTTTAAGTTACTTTCCATATTGGCTGTACTAAATTTTACTACCACAAACAGAGTATAAGAATTCCCCTTGCTTCTCATCAACATTTATTGTTTGCTTTTTGACAATAGCCATCCTAACAGGGGTGAGTTGATATCTTATTATTTTTTTTTTTTTGCATTTCCCTGTTGGATGAAGGATTTTTTTATGTATCTGTTGGCCATCTGTATTTCTTCTTTTGAGAAATGTCTATTTGTATCTTTCTCCCATTTTTAACTTTAAAAAAATTTTCCAAGTTCTTGATATATTTCGGATATTAATCCTTTGCCAGATAAGTAGTGTACAAATATTTCCTCCATTCTGTCAGACATCTCCTCGTCCTATTGATTATTTCCTTTGTTCTGGAAAAGCTTCTGAGTTTGATAAAATCCCAGTTGTCTAGTTTTTCTTTTGTTACCTGTGCTTTTGGGATATTATCTAAAAAATTCACTGCCTATAATAATGCCTTGAAGTCTTCTTCTATATTTTCTTGTGGAAATTTCATTGATTCAGATATCACATTTAGTTCTTTGATCCATCTTGAGTTGATTTTTGCATGTAGTGAGAGGTAGGGATCTGATTTCATTCTTCTATATGTGTATATTCAGTTTTGCCAGTACCATTTATTGAAAAGACTATCCTTTCTCCAATGTGTTCTTGGCACCATTGTCAAAGATTAGAATTAATTTCTGTGTTCTCTGTTCTTTTTCATTGATCTATTTGTTGGTTTTCATGCCTGAACTATGCTATTTTAATTATTATAGCTTGGGATTATTCTTTGAAATCAGGTATTGTGATGGCTCTAGTTTTATTGTTTTTACTCAGAATCACTTTGGTTATTCTGGGTCATTTTGTGGTTCCATATAAATTTTAGTTTTTTTCCTAATTCTGTAAAGAATGTCATTTTTTTAAAATTTATTTGACAGGTAGAATTATAGACAGAGAGAGAGAGAGAGAGAGAGAGAGAGAGAAAGGTCTTCCTTCCATTGATTCACTCCTCAAATGGCTGCTACGGCCGGCACTGCGCCGATCTGAAGCCAGTAGCCAGGTGCTTCTCCCTGGTCTCCCATGGGGTGCAGAGGCCCAAGCACTTGGGCCATCCTCCACTGCCCTCCCGGGCCACAGCAGAGAGCTGGACTGGAAGAGGAGCTTCTGGGACTAGAACCCGGTGCCCATATGGGATGCTGGCACCGTAGGTGGAGGTGGAGGATTAACCAAGTGAGCCACGGTACTGGCCCCTGTCATTAGTATTTTAACGGAGATTTCATTGAGTCTGTAAAACCAAGTAGTATGGCATTTTTTTAAAAATTTTTTTTTTTATTTTTTGACAGGCAGAGTGGACAGTGAGAGAGAGAGAGACAGAGAGAAAGGTCTTCCTTTTGCCGTTGGTTCACCCTCCAATGGCCACCGCGGCCAGCGCGCTGCGGCCGGCACACTGCGCTGATCCGATGGCAGGAGCCAGGTACTTATCCTGGTCTCCCATGGGGTGCAGGGCCCAAGCACTTGGGCCATCTTCCACTGCACTCCCTGGCCACAGCAGAGAGCTGGCCTGGAAGAGAGGCAACCGGGACTGAATCTGGCGCCCCGACCGGGACTAGAACCCGGTGTGCCGGCACCACAAGGAGGAGGATTACCCTAGTGAGCCACGGCACCGGCCAGTAGTATGGCATTTTAGCAATCTTAATTCTTCCAATCCATGAACAAGGCATAACTTTTCAATTTTCTGTATCCTCAATGATTTTTTCATTAATGTTTTATCATTTTCATTGTAGAAATATTCTACTTCATTGGTTAAATTTATTCTTTTTTCAAGAAAATATTTATTTTGAAAGGTAAAGTTACAGAGAGAGGGAGGAAAACAGGGAGGGAGAGAGGCAGGAGGGGGGCAGAGAGAGAGAGAGAGAGAGAGAGGTCTTCCATCTGCTTGTTCACTGCCCAAATGACCACGACAACAAGGGCTGGGCTGGACCAGGCTGAACCCAGGAGCCAGGAGCTTCTTCTGGGTGTCCCACATGGGTTCAGAGAACCAAGCACTAGGGGTGTTTTCCACTACTTCCCCAGGCCTATTGGTAGGGAGCTGGATTGGAAGTGGAGCAGCTGGGACACAAACTGTTGCCCACATGGGAGGCCCACACTGCATGTGGTGGCTTAACCCATTATACCACACTGACAGACCCTTACATTAAATCTTAATTTTTTGTAGCTATTGTAAATGGGATTACTTTCTTGATTTCCATTTCAGCAAGGTCATTATTGGTGCATAGACATGCTACTGTTTGTTGTATGTTGATTTTGTATCCTGTGAATTTATTGAATTTGGTTATTGGTTTTAATAACTTTTTGGTAGAGTGTTTACATTTTTCTGTGTACAAAATCATATCATCTTCAAACATCGATATTTTGACTTCTCACTTTCCAATTTTGGTGCCTTTTGTTTGGTTCTCTTCCCTAATTGATCTTGCTAATATATCCAATACTACATAGAATAAGAGTGGTGAAAATAGATGACCTTATCTTGCTCTAGAGGGGAAATGCTTTTGGCTTTTCTTTATTCAATATGCTATTGGATATTAGTTTGTTATATGTAGTCTTTATAATTTCAAGGTACATTCCTTCTATACCTAATTAGTTGAGCGTTTTCAATCATGAAGGAATGTTGAATATTATCAAATAATTTTTCTGCATCTGTTGAAATGATCATATGGCTTTTGTTATATTGATGTGATTTATGGTGATTTTTTAAAAAAGATTTATTTGAAAGTCAGAGTTACGAAGATGGAGAGTCAGAGAGAGATAGAGAGAGAGAGAGAGAGAGAGAGAGAAACAGAGAAATCTTCCACCCACTGGTTCATTCTCCAGATGGCCAAGGTTGGGCCAGGCTGAAGCCAGAAGTCTGGAGCTTCATCCAGATCTCCCATATGGGTGCAGGTGTTCAAGGACTTGGGCCATCTTCCACTGCTTTCCCAGGTACATTAGCAGAGAGCTGGATCAGCAGTGGAACTGTTGGACTCAATCCAGGGCTCATATGGAATGCTGGACTTGCAGGTGGCAACTTTACCCACTATGCCACAATGCCTACCCCTATTGTGATTATTGATTTGTGAAGGTTGAAGCAACCTTGCATCCCAGGATGAATCCCATTTTATCTTGGTGTATAACCTTTTGTGTGTAGTGTCGGATTTTGTTTGCTAATATTTGTTGAGAATTTTTGCATCTATGCTTATCAGGAAAATTGGTCTACAGTTTTCTTTTTTGTGTTGTGTCTTTGTTTGCTTTGGGTGTCACAGTAATGCAGGTCCCATAAAGATTTTGGCAGCATTCCATGCTTTTTAATTATTTTGTAATAGTTTGAGATGTACTGGCGTTAGTTCCTCTTTAAACGTTTTGTAGAACTCACTTGTAAAGCCATTGGGTCTCGAACTTTTCTGTGACAGAAGACTTTTAATTTTCTTTTTAAAAGATTTATTTATTTATTTATTTGAAAGGCATAGTTATAGAGAGGCAGAAGTAGAGAGAGAGGTCTTCCATCTGCTGGTTCACACCCCAGATGGCCGCAATGGCCGGAGCTGGGCCAATCCGAAGCCAGAAGCTTCTCTTGGGTCTTCCACATATGGGGGCCCAAGGACTTGGACCATCTTCTACTGCTTTCCCAGGCCATAGCAGAGAGCTGGATTGGAAGTGGAGCAGCCGGGACTCGAACCATCACTGATACGGGATGCCAGCACTGCAGGTTGGCTGCTTTACCAGATATACCACAGCACCAGCCCCCAACTTAATTTTCTTTAACCTAATTCTTTTTATACCTTTCCATACCAGCACACTAGTAGTAATCCTTCAGGCTACACCTCAATGAGGTATATCCTTTTGTTTATCTGTGAACATTTTCATTACATTGTATTGGCTTAGGTAAAGTTAGACCACAGTTGAAACAAAAACAAAAGCAAAACTTGATGTTCAGTGACTCTGGACAACCAAGGCTTATTTGTAGCTCAAGTTTGGTTCCTGTCACAGGTCAGCTGTGTTTCCACGTCATCTTCATGTCATCTTCATTTCAGTTCCCAGGCTGAAGGATCAGATCCACCTAAGACACTGATAGTCTCCAGAGAAGCAAGATGACAAGTGGTGGAACCTCGGAATAGTGTTGAGGCTTCTTGTTCAAAGTGGCCACTTTTTGGGGCTGGTGTTGTGCTGTGGTGTGGTGAGTTAAACTGCTGCGTACAACCCAGGCATCCCATGTGGGCTCTGATTAGAGTATCAGCTTCTCTGCTTTGATTCAGCTCCTTACTAATGTGCCTGGGAAAGCAGTAGAAGGTGGCCCAAGTGCTCAGGCCCCTGCTACCCCTGTGGGCAACCCAGATGAAGCTCCTGGCTTTGGCCAGGCCAGCCCCAGTTGTTGGCTGGGGAATGAACTCTCAGATGGAAAATTTCTCTCTCTCTCTCTCGCTCTTTCTCTCTCTTTTCCCTTCTTTCTGCGAACTCTGCTTTTTAACTAAATAAATCAATCTTTAAAAAAAAAAGGAAAGTGACCATTTTCACTCACAATTCATTGGCCAAAGTATATCACATAGGCATCCATGAGATGGAAATAGAAATTCTCTCTATAAGGAAGGATAACAAATATTTAAAATCATACTACAACTTAATATAATTACCCATAATAACCCAGAGTGTATCAATCACTGATTATAGAAAAGGCATCTGCTAAATATGCTACATGAATTACTCCTCTTACAAGGAACTTGGAGCTCCTGGAGGTCAAACAATTTACCAATCAAACAGCTCATAAATGGCAGAGCCTACTGACAAAGGGGATTTAATTTGAAGATTAAACATTTGGATCTTCACACTGCTTCTCCATAAAAAATTTACTCAATAAATATAACTCTCAAGAAAAAGAGCAGAACTGGCAGCAGCAGGCTGTCTGTGTCAGCTGTGGCTTTGGTTACCAATGAGATGATAAAGTACACATGCTCTCATAGTCCGTTACATATCTTTGTCTAGGCTGTTGTTTTCAACTAGGGCCAGTTTTGCTCTCCTGGGGATATCTGGCAAAGTATGGAAGCATTTTTGGTTGTCAATACCCATGGAGGGGAATGGCCCGAGGTCGAAATGGATTTTTGCTACTGCCAGTTAGTCAAGAGAGGCCAAGGATACAGCAAAACATCATAGAAAATGCAGAACATTTTCCTTGAAACCAAGGATTACCCAGCCCCAAGTATTAACAGCACCAAGGTTAAGAAGCCCTAGTCTAGGGTATGGATAGAATCTTTAGGTCATCTTTAAATACAAGGCTTTATCACTGTCCACTCTACCTGTCCAAAAAAAAAAAATAAATAAATACAAGGCTTTATTCTTCAAATAAATGATATAGAACATCTTTTTCTACCTTGATTAGCATCCCATCAATATGCTTTACTCCCTATCAATTTAAAATACTCCCAGGTACTTGTGTGTTCAAAAACATAAAAAAAAAAATCCACTGTTTATTTAGAAACAATTCAAGCTCTATACACTATAGATGGATTATGCCATCCAATGGGAAGGTGACATTTGGAGAACAGATCACAGGATGTGGTCTCCAGGCAGGGAACTGAAGAGGTGGAAGCTTCTGGAAGCTTGGTCAGCTCTTAGAAACAAATCACTTGGTGATGCACTCTGGCAATATTTCCCTCTCCCATATCTCCACAAACACACTTTATATAAATTAGCTAATGATCCAAGTGTTGTAATGATGAAAATTCAGGAATTAATACTATTAATGTCTACTCTGTCTTTTCTTATTCAATAACAATCACCTAATTGGTACAGTACAGGCAGTTTTATTTCCTCATTATAGTAAGCTTTTTCTGTTATATTCTTTATATCATATATAAAATATTTTTTTGACAGGCAGAGTGGACAGTGAGAGAGAGACAGAAAGGTCTTCCTTTTCTGTTGGTTCACCCCCCAATGGCCGCTACGGCCGGTGCGCTGTGGCCAGCGCACTGCGCTGATCTGAAGCCAGGAGCCAGGTGCTTCTCTTGGTCTCCCACGCGGGTGCAGGGGCCCAAGCACTTGGGCCATCCTCCACTGCCCTCCCGGGCCACAGCAGAGAGCTGGACAGGAAGAGGAGCGACCAGGACAGAATCCGGTGCCCCGACTGAGACTAGAAACCGGTGTGCCGCAGGCAGAGGATTAGCCTGTTGAGCCATGGCGCCGGAATATATCATATATAACATATTTATATATAAATATATAGACATATATTTATATATTATTCTGTTATATTCTTTGGATTATTTCTAAAATTTTACTGCAAAGTTTTATTTTACTTCTTTGAAAGATGAAGAGAAAGAAACAGGCAAACATCTCTTGTTTGCTGGTTCACTTCTCAAATGCCTGCAACAACTAAACCTAGGCCAGGTTGAAACTGGGAGCCAAAAATTCAATCTTGGTCTCCTATGTGGGTGGCAGAGACCCAGGTATTTGAGACATCATCTGCTGCCTCCCACAGCATGCATTAGTGGGAAGCTGGAGTTGGGAGCAATGCCAGGACTCAAAACTGTGTACTCCCGGGCTGGCACTGTGGTGTAGAAGGCTAAGCCTCTACCTGTGGCACCAGCATCCCATATGGGCACCAGTTCATGTCCTAGCTGCTGCTCTTCCAATCCAGCTCTCTGCTTATGGCCTAGAAAAGCAGTGGAAAATGGCCCAAGTGCTTGGGTCCCTGAACCTATGTGGGAGACCCAGAAGAACCTCCTGGCTCCTGGCTCTTGGCTCTGGCCATTGCAGATGGAAGATCTTCCTCTCTGTTTCTCTCTCTCTTTGTAAATCTGCCTCTTAAATAAATAAATAAAAATCTTTAAAAAAATCAATCATGCACTTCAAAATGGGACAAGGCCATCCCAACCCAGTGCCTTGACCACCATATCTAATACTCACTCCACTTGAAGTTGAAAAAAGTGTTTTCCAAGGTGTTTTATGACTTGTATCTCAACCAGTTTCACTGATCAATGTGTGTTGCAATCTTTCTCTTATTTATATTTTAAAATCGTATCAAATGACTTAAGTAGTAGTATCATAAAAAATTAAAGAAGTACAAGTTTTTATATAAGTGTTTTGAAGTGGTGCTATGGTTTGTTGCTCTGCAAAACTCATGTATTGGAAATTCAATCCCCAGATTCTTATGTTGATGGTTTTTGGAGGGGAAGCCTGTGGGAGGTGATTAGGATTAGATGAGGTCCTGAGAGTAGGATCCCTGTGATGGGATTAGTGGCTTCTGTCAGAAGAGAAAGAGAGCTTGCACACTCTGTGGGTCCTGCCATGTTATGATGCTGAAAGAAAACATCCCCAGATGAAACTGCACCCTGCTGGGCCTCTGAGTCAAATGAACTTCTGTTGTTTGTGATTTACCCAGTCTGTGCTTTTCTGCTATAGCAGCAGAAAAAAAGGTCAAGACAAATGGGGACATCGCCGGATGTATCGGGTAATCAATGTTGAATCAATGGCGGAAATCCTTACTTGGCATTCAGTTCATAGAAACAAAATTGATCTGTTTGTGCTGGTCACTCTGGTGAGGTTTTGGGAAAATACCATTTTACAGGCGTTGGCAAACCTTTCCTGTAAAGGATAAGTTTTTAAACTTTGCACCCATGTGCCACCCCTCAAATCTGCTCTTGTGGTAATAGAAATAGCCACAGACAATAAATAAATGGGGGTGACTGTATTCCTGAAACATTTATTTACCAAAAACAAAACTGTCTTGTCAAATTTGCCTTGTGGAAAGTACTTGGCTGTTCTTTGTCCTGCTCATATTAAAAGAGCAGTCACCGTGGAATAGAAAGGGAAAACTTTCATTCTAATGAGACCACAAATAAAATGGGCTTTGTTTACACATTCCAGGACCCACTGTGGATCCCTGAAGCAGCTGAGAATACCACAACCTATATATGCCATGGTTTTTCCTATACATAGATATACATGATAAAGTTTGATTTATAATGTAGTCACAAAAAGAAATTAACAGTAAAATAGAAAATCCACAGTAATATACTGCCATAAAAGTTCTCTAAAGTTTTGGAATTATTTATTTCTAGAATTTTCTCTTTAACATTTTCAGACCGTGGTTGACTTTGAGTAACTAAAACCACAGCACATGAAATTGCAAATAAAGGCAGGACTGCTGTATGCCACAAACTCTGTGGCAAGTAACCAAAACTCTCCACCATCTGAACCAAATTATTTGAGTATTCACAAGATTTTTTCCTCTTGTGTTTCTTTATTTTTGTCACCCAGCAAACTCTAGAAACCTTACTCTGTTCCCTGAGATTTAGGAATCCCATTCCCGTGATCACTGTCTGCCTTTCTCATCCTTAGCTCTCTACCTAAAACCCAGCTCTGGGTGTGATGTTTGATGCTGGAGAACATCACCATCATGCTTGGTCTCTGACCGTGGCAAGTAATTTCCTGCATCCAACACAGGCTGTTGAAGCTGTGGGGTTGTAAAGAAGGCATCAGCCTTAAGATCGAACATGTAAAGGTTTGAATTGCATCTCTGCTTCGTGTTATGCAAGTTGGTACAGATACTTGACCTTTTTGAAGCTTATTTTTTCCATTGCAACATTAATGACTACCTTCACAGAAGTATTATAATTAGGAATAAGCTAAGTAATTCATTGAGATAGCATAAGCAGGGGATGTCAGTTATTTTCTACCTTTTCTTACCTTTAGGGAATCATAACTATAAAATGAGACAAATAAATACACAGATAAGTAAATAACTTGTTTTAAGGCAAAGTCATGCAGTGAAACTATTTCATTCTTACTAAAAATACTTAAAGTTGTATGATACAGATAAAAGAAAAAGAGAGGAATACTACAGAAAAAATGTGTCTTCAATTGGTATATGTAATGTATATTCATATGTATGAATACCTACATTCAACTGATGATAATATAAGCATATCAAATTTTGGAATAGAAAATAATTGTTTAATAAGTGGTGTGGAAATTGCTACTAACTGAAACAAATAATAAAACACAATAAATTCCAAAGTGCTCAAAGGTTTGAAACATTTAAAAAAATGAGACCACAATAAAATTGAGAATATGAATGTGTTCATTCACAGTACAGAAACCTGGAAGGGGGGAAGTGATTGATTAGTGACTAATTAAAAGGCTGAAAATGTTGACTTTGGGACTGGCGCTGTGGTGCAGTGGTTTAATCCTCCACCTGCAGCGCTGGACTCCCATAGGCACTGTGGGGAGCAACTGGGAGCAACTCGGACTAGACTAAGTTACTGGAATTAAGACTTATTCTATGCATCTGCTCTCCCACAATATGGCGCTGGGAGAGGAGAAAACAGCTTCTACGCAGCTGCCTCTTGCCAACTTGAGTGATGACCTCCAGGAGCTGATCCTGCTCCTGATTGGAGGAGAGCAGCGTACTCGGCGTGTGGGCAGCCGAGTTGGGATTGGCGGAAGAGGACTATATAGGAGGAGAGAGACAACATGCACCAGGAACATCTAAGGGGAACATCTGAAGGAACACCTGAGCAGCCCCCGAGAGAGCCGGCCGGCGGTGTGCCGCTCCCCCACGGAAGTGGGGAATGTGGCAGGGGGAACCGCCCTTCCACGGAGGTGGAAGGGTCGGTAGCCAACCCGGGAAGAACCAGCAGCAAACCCGGGGAGGGCCGAGAAGACAAAAGAACAGCGCAGGGTCCTGTGTTGTTCCTCCACGAAGACAGGGAGCGACATAATAGTGCCGTGACTCAGATATGAAGCCTAGGCAGGGTTTAGTGTCGTTCCTCCACGAAGAGGGGGAGCGACAGGCACCGGTTCTAGACCCGGATGCTCCTTCTTCCAATCCAGCTCTCTGCTAATGCCTGGGAAAGCAGTAGAAGGTGGCCCAAATGTTTGGGCCCCTACACCTGTGTGGGAGACCTAGAGGAAGCTCCTGGCTCCTGGCTTCGGATCAGCGAAGCTCCAGCCATTGCTGCCATTTGGGGAGAGAACCAGCAGAAGGAAGACCTTTCTGTTTCTCCTTCCCACTGTATAACGCTACCGCAAAAAAAAAAAAAAAAAAAACCCAAACAAAAAACAAAACAAAACAAAAAAAAGTTGACTTTACAACATTAGCAACAACCAAGCTTCTGATGACAATGAATAAATCCCAAAATAGTTTTTGTGCATATACCAAAATGATAATTTTCTTAATTTACAAAAAACTTACGCAAGTCAATAAGAAAAAAAAGAACAAGCCAAATTATTAAGGGAGCAAGGCATTTTTTCAAAAATTTACCCAAAGGAATTTAAATTGGCAAACAAAAAAGCGGTCTGCAGCCTAATGTTTATTGCAGCACAATTCACAATAGCTAAGACCTGGAACCAACCTAAATGCCCATCAACGGTAGACTGGATAAAGAAATTATGGGATATGTACTCTTTAGAATACTATACCGCAGTAAGAAACAACGAAATCCAGTCATTTGCAACAAAATGGAGGAATCTGGAACACATCATGCTGAGTGAAGTAAGCCAGTCCCAAAGGGACAAATACCATATGTTCTCCCTGATCGGTGACAACTGACTGAACACCAAAAAGGAAACCTGTTGAAGTGAAAGGGACACTATGGGAAACGGTGACTTGATCAGCATAGCCCTGACTGTTAATGAACAACTTAATACATTATCCCTCTTAGTAGTTTTTTTGTCTGTTCTACTTAATATGACTGGTTTAATTCTGTAATTAATACACAGTTATTCTTAAGTGTTGAAATTTAACTGAAATGTGATCCCTGTTAAACATAAGAGTAGGAATAAGAGAGGGAAGAGATATATAATTTGGGACATGCTCAAGCTGACTTGCCCCAAATGGTAGAGTTAGAAACATACCAGGGGACTCCAATTTAATCCCATCAAGGTGGCATGTACCAATGCCATCTCACTAGTCCAAGTGATCAATTTCAGTTTGCAATTGATCATAATGAAAGGACTAAGAGTCAAAGGGAGCACATAAGCAAGTCTAGTACCTGCTAACACTAACCGATAGAATAAATAAAGGGGAGAGTGATCCAACATGGGAAGTGAGATACTCAGCAGACTCATAGAATGGCAGATGTCCTAAATAGCACTCTGGCCTCAGAATCAGCCCTAAAGGCATTCAGATCTGGCTGAAAAGCCCATGAGAGTATTTCAGGCATGGAAAGCCAAGACACTCTGGCAAAAGATCTCTGTGAGTGAGATCTCAGTGGAAAGAACAGGTCTTCAAAGAAGGAGGTACCTTTCTCTGAAGGGAGGAGAGAACCTCCACTTTGACTATGACCTTGTCTAAACAAGATAAGAGTCGGAGAACTCAAGGGGCTTTCATAGCCTTGGAAACTCATGACTGGAGCATAGGGAGATTACTGATGCCATAGACAGGAGTGTCAATTGGTAAAGTCAACAACAGGAGTCACTGTGCACTTACTCCTCATGTAGGATCTCTGTCCTTAATGTGCTGTGCATTGAGATTTAATGCTATAACGAGTACTCAAATAATATATTTCACTTTGTGTTTCTATGGGGGTGCAAACTGTTGAAATCTTTACTTAATGCATACTAAACTGATCCTCTGTAAAAAAAAAAAAAAAAAAAAAAAAAAAAAGAAAAGAAAAGAAAAGAAACTATCAACTCCCAACTTGACTCTCACTGGGATTAAACATGACAATAGGTCTGATCTGATTTCATCATCATTAAAAAAAATCATCTATTATTTTTCACTTTATGTTTCTGTGTGGGAGCAAACTGTTGAAATCCTTACTTAATGTATACTAAGCTGATCTTCTGTATATTAAGATAAACGAAAATGAATCTTGATGTGAATGGAAGGGGAGAGGGAGTGGGAAAGGGGAGGGTTGTGGGTGGGAGGGACGGTATGGGGGGGAAGCCATAGTAATCCATTATTCGTACTTTGGAAACGTATATTCATTAAATAAAAGTTAAAAAAAAAACTACAAATGCAAATAAACTGCATGCAAATAATCTTCAGTTTCAGTAACAATTGAATAAATGCAAACTATGAAAAACTAGATTGCATGTTTCTACTATTAAACTGTCAACAATTAGAATAGTTAGATGTTTCTCAACGTTGGCCAGGGTGTGGATATATGGGCTGCCTCACACATTGTTGTTGAGAGTATAAATTGCTATATCCTTTTTGGAGGAAATGTTAGCAGCAGTTATGAAACTTTGAAATACTTACATCTGTTTTCCACTACTAAAAATGTAAACTTTCCACATACTTAGAAAAATTTGTAAAATTTGTGTACAAGGAGATTCATTACAGAAATTTTTATAACAACAAAATGCTGAAAGCAATCAAAATGTTGCTCATCAAGAGGGAACAGATTAATATATTACAATATATGGTTATGATAGTATAGGCTGCCATACTGATAAAGCATTTGTATGAAAGTATCTCTAAAATCTATATTTAATGGGAAAGAGAAAAATACAGAGTAATATGTTAAGATCTGTTGTGAGACAATAAATTTATTTTTTAAGATTCATTTATTTACTTATTTGAAAGGTAGAGTGACATAAAGAGAAGGAGAAATAAAGATATATACATATATAGATAGGTAGCTATAGCTACATATATATATCTATATCTATCTATATCTATACATATCTATATATATCTATACATATCTATATTTATCTATATATAGATACATCTATCTATATATGTATATATCTATATCTATATCTATCTATCTATATATATATAGATAGAGAGAGAGAGAGAGAGAGATCTACCATCTACTGGTTCACTCCCCAGATGGCCACAACACCCCTGTCTGGGCCAGGCTGAAGCCAGGAGCCAGGAACTCCTTCCACGTCTCCCATATCAGAGGCAGGGACTCAAGCACTTGGGTTATCTTCCATTGTCTTCCCAGGAGCATTGGCAGGGAACTGGATCAGAAGAAGAGCAGCCAGGACTCAAACTGGGTCTCTGATATGAGATGCCTGTGTCACAGATGGCAGTGTAACCCATTGCACCACAGTGCTGGCCCAAAGACAATAAATTCAACTCTAGCTACATACATACACATGTAGATAAACATACATGTCTGTGAGGCTAAACAGTCACAAGACATCGGGACACTGGGTGTGTAGGGACAGGGATGAATGATAGGCACTCAGCAATGTCCCAGACTGCACGAGCTTTCCAACACTGCATAAGGCTTCACATGATTACTGGTATTTGTCACAGGAGTTAAGCAAGTGGTGAGAGTAGGGACTATTTCATATTATCTTCTTTTATTGAGAAAAAAGAATTTATGTTTTCAATATAAATATAGACACACAAACACACATTTGCTTTTAAAGGAAAAGCCATTCCCAAGAGAATTGTTTCAAGTGAGAGCATGTGGTTTACACCAGAGTGTGTTCAACATAAGGTAGGTATGAAGAAGAGAAAGAATGCTAAAAGCCGAGAAAATGATCATCCAACAGCTTGGTTTCTGTCAGTTTTGCTGCTCACAACCACTCTTTCTTAAAATATTTTTGATCTCCTAAATGTGTTATGGAGGAATCTCCAGTTTTACATTCTCTTTCTGAATGGATACGTGGTTAGCACACTGACTGTGGGCTTGAAATAACAGGTTGTTAGTGTGTATAGTTCCAATCACCAATTATTTTTAGCCTATCAATGGATGGCTAATTCAAAATCTCAGGTTCCTACTTGGAATTAGGGACAGAGTCTCAAAGCATGATTTTTTTGTAGTAAGGCGAGTCTACTCCATTTCACATATGTGAGTGACATTACCGTCTGCTATTATTAAAGGCTAGTTGTACAGTTCACAGTGATGTGGAATGGTGCAGAAAGTCATGGGACAGGTGTGCCACTCTCTCACCTGCCCTTTGTGCTGCACCTTAACTACTGATTCTTGTCCTGGACACTTTCCTTTTCTCTTCCCCACATCAGCTTTCCTTGAACACTTCTCAAAACCCACGTTAACACTCTTTCCTTTTTTTCTCAGAAAACAAACAAGTTTTCATCAAGGAAACTTTATGTTGAGGTTGAGCGGGGAGAGGTTAGATGAAGTCTGTGTATGAAGATAGATCTAAGGGACTGAAATTGACTAGCTCAGATCTGCTTCAACACACTGTTTATTGGCATTCTAGACTGCATTCATCTCTGTCAATCTTCTTGTTTTTTTTTTTTTTTAACAAGTTTCAGTTGAAACTTTTTATGGCACATTTTATTGTGTGTATTTAAGATTTGGAATATGATGTTAGAAACAAATAATAAAACGATTACCTAGTATACAAGATTTACATGTCTCTCATCCCACAATGACTTTTTGATGACAAGGACAGCTTAAATCTACTTACCTGACAAAACTCCCTAATGCAATACTATCTTATTAACTTAAGTCCTTGTGGTCTACATCAGATCTCTAGACTGATTCCTCCTACATATCTATGATTTCATTATCAAGAGTTTGGAAAAGACTAAGTTTGATGAGTATTTTTCTAAAGGTCATTTCAACATAGGAAGGCCAAAAAGAGCAAATGAACACAATCGGATGAGTTCCTAACATCAAACACGAATTGGTCACTTCTTTATAGTCTCCTGACATTGGCCCACACTCAGTTATAGATGATGATTCTTGAAAAGGTGAATGCAAGAAATTGTGGAAGACCATAGAAGAGGAAGAGCTGTGAACCAGTTGGACTTCTTGTGAAACTGGTCTCCTGCATGCAGGGCACACACTGCTCCAGACTGCATGCATGCTGCAGGCACAGCTGTCCTGGCTTACGCTGCCCCTCAGCGGTCGCAGCCACAGCCTTCCAGTGATTCCCAACATTTCAGGCTGTAAAGTGTGAGCTCCCTCCCTCCTCCTTCCCTATAAGAAAATATTTATATTTGACATTTCTCACTCCTTTTTCCTAGTCTTATGGGAATGATGTATTCCTTCTGAGGCTCATAACTTCAAAGCAATGATGAAGCTTCTTTTATCAAGTATTCCATGTTTTCCCTCTTCCTTCAACTTTTATCTTTATGCTTGATCCTTCTTTTCTGCATTCAAATACACTAATTTTCTTATGGAAAAGTTTTTTTTTTTTAAACAAACTTTTCTGATCTTGAGCTTCTTTTCTTCTGGCTAGCAGAATATCTTACTCGTACTTTAGAGAGTAAGCATTTTATTTAATTTTTAAAAAATATTTACTTACTTATTTAGGAGCAGGACAGAGAGAGTTCCCATCTGCTGCTTCATTCCCCAAATGCACATAACAACAAGAACTGGGCCAAGGCCAAAGCCAAAGCCAGGTGCTGGAAACTCAGTACAGGTCTCCTATATGGGTGCCAGGAACTCAATTACTTAAGCCATCCCCTCCTGCCTTCCAGGGGCTAGAACTGGCAGGAAGCTGGATTCAGGAGCTGGAAGCAGGTTCTGAAGTAGGAACTATAATATGGGATGCAGATGTCTTAACCAGTAGGTCAAAAGTCCACCCCAAGCATTTAAAAAATGTTTACTTATTTATTTAATTTACTTGAGAGAGACAGAGGCAGAGTCAGAGAGAAACAGGAGAGACAGAGAGAGGGCAACAGATAGGGCTCCCATAAGCTGGTTCACTCCCCAAATCCACCAAGCAGCCTGGATTTGGCCAGGCCAATGCTGGGAGCTGGAAACTCAATCCAGGTCTTTCACTTGAGTGGTAGGGACCCATCCACTCAAGCCATCAACTGCTGCCTCCCAGGCTGCACATTTGCAGAAAGCTGGAATCAGGAGTCAAACCAAGACTCAAACCTAGGCACTCCAATATAGAGTATGGGCATCCCAATGGGTGGCTTAACTGCTAAGCCAAACACCTGCCTATCTCCCCTCCAAAGCACCTTAAGAGTATATGTTCCTGCTTCCTGACTAATTCATTGCCTACCACTCCCCTCTCAGTCCATTGCAATCTATTTTCTGCCTTTATCGCTTCCATGGGACTGTCCAACCCTCGTGAGTTGCCAGAGCTCTCTTTTCTCCTCCTGTTCCTTCTTTCTCTTTCACAAAACTTAACCAGGTCCACAGCTTCTGCTATCACAATTAACTTCACTATTTCTAAACCTATGTCTTGAAACATTCCTTCCTTCAATTCTGGAGCTGTTATATTTGACTGCCTCAGTGACATTTCTGTTGGATGCTTAGTTCTGGTTGCTATCACAAAATACCACAGATTGAATGGCTTATAAACAACAAAATTTATTTCCTATAGTTCTGGTGTATGTAGTGAGGGCACCAGCATGGTTGAGATTTTGTAAGGGACCTCTTCCTGGTTGGAGATTGCTGACTGCATGGCTTTGAGACATGGCAGAGAGCAAGGAGAGGTAGGCTCTGTCATGATGATGATGAGGGCACGAATGCCATTCATGAGGGTGCCACTGCAGTGGAATTCGTGAACAGAGAGGAGATATTAAGGCATTTAATAGGAAGTAGTCTTTATTATTTTTATGCTCACATAAGGCTCAGTCAGATTCATATCCAAGAAGCACTCAGCCTTGAGAACATGGTTTTAGCTTCTTTGTCTTCCTTATATGGCTACATGCATACATTTGATCGGATATTCTAAGATTACATGGTGATACAACACTGCACATGCATACATATTTACTGATAATGTTTAACTAGCTTCCCTTAATACACCTAATATTTCTTCCACACACAACCTGAGATGTAAGCTGTTTGGAACCTTAACACCATAGCTCTGTGCTGACAAGCAGAAGTTGGAAGTAGATAATGCCTACATTCCATTCCCAGGATGTTTCTCTTCCACCCCCCAACCCCAATCTGGGGCAGGTCTCTACCATACAACCATCATGACGCTATATAATTCTAAGAGTCTCCCAAAGACCTTACCTCCTGGATTCACCATGTTGAGGGGTGATATTTCAACATTTGCATTTTGGGGGGACACAAACATTAAGTCCATAATGGATTCATCTCAGGTTCCACAAACTCCAGAAAATCAAAGATGAACAATTCATCCCCAAATTAGCTTCAAAATTGAACATTCCCTAAATCTGCTTAAAATTGAGCACTTCTCAAACTGTGTCTCTTCTCTTTTCTTTATCTTCCATATTCAGATACATACATGGTTCTGTCAAGAAGGTACAGTAGACATTAAATCAAAATTAGTGGAGCCAGTGTTGTGACATAGCAGGCAAAGCCATTGCCTGTGATGCTGGCATCAGGTGGGCGCCAGTTACAGTCCCCACTGCTCTACTTCAGATCCAGCTCCCTGCTAATGGTCTGGGAAAAGCAGTGGAAGATGGTCCTAGCATTTGGGCCCCTGCTCCCTATGTGAGAGGCCTGGATAAAGTTCCTGGCTACCAGCTTCAGCATGGCTCAGCCCTGGCCTTTGCAGCCATCTGGGGAATGAATCAGCAGGTGGAAATGGTCTCTCTCCCCGCCTCTCTGTTTCTCTTTCTCTGTCTCTACCTCTTTCACTGTAATCCTGACTTCAAATAAATAAGTAGCTCTTAAAAAATCAAGCGTAATAAAAAAGTAACAAGGAAGGTTGCTATATAAAAATAAAGGGATGAATTCATGAAGATGGAAAAAACAACCATAAATATATATGCACCCAATACTGCAGCACCCAAATATATAAGAAAACATTGATAGATCTCAAGGGAGAGATAGACTCCAATACATTAATAGTAGGGAATTTTAAAACTCCACTTTCAGAAATGGACAAATATCCATATAGAAAACCAAAAAGAAGCAACAGGGTTAAACTGCACCCGAGAGCAACGGGATCTAGCAGACATCTATAAAGCATTTCATGCAACATCTGCAGGACATACATTCTTAACAGCACATGGATAACACAGCAGCACATCTTCATGACAGATCCATATAGTAGTTCAAAAAACAAGTCTCAGCACATTTAAAAATACAGAAATTATATCAATTACCTCTTCTGACCACAATTCAGTGGGTTTTTCAGCTCTCCGCTATGGCCTGGGAAATCAGTAGAAGATGGCCCAAGTCCTTGGGCCCCTGCACCTGTGTGGAAGACCCAGAAGAAGCTCCTGGCTTCAGATTGGCGCAGCTCTGACTGTTGCAGCCATCTGGGGAGTGAACCAGCAGATGGAAGACTTCTCTCTCTCTCTTTCTCTCTCTGCCTCTCCTTCTTTGACTTTCAAATAGATAAATAAATCTTTTAAAAAAAAGAGAGAACACTGGACGGCGCCGCAGCTCACTAGGCTAATCCTCCACCTTGCAGCGCCGGCACACCGGGTTCTAGTCCCGGTAGGGGCGCCGGATTCTGTCCTGGTTGCCCCTCTTCCAGATCAGCTCTCTGCTGTGGCCAGGGAGTGCAGTGGAGGATGGCCCAAGTGCTTGGGCCCTGCACCCCATGGGAGACCAGGATAAATACCTGGCTCCTGCCATCGGATCAGCGCAGCGCACCGGTCACGGTGGCCATTGGAGGGTGAACCAATGGCAAAAGGAAGACCTTTCTCTCTGTCTCTCTCTCTCACTGTCCACTCTCCCTGTCAAAAAATAAAAAAATAAAAAAAAAGAGAGAACAGCTTGGGAAATTACATAAAAACTACAGAAATCAGAGTCCGGCATTGTGGAGAAGTGGGTTAAGGCACTGCCTGGGAAGCCAGCATTCACTAGGAGCATCAGTTCAAGTCCTGGGTGCTCCACTTACCACCTACTCCCTGCTAATGTGCCTACGAAAGCAGTGAAAAGTGGCCTAAGTACTTGGGCTTTTGCCACTCACATGGGAAACATAGATGGAGTTCCTGGCATCTGACTTTAGTGTGTCCCAGTCCTGGCTGTTGTGGCCATTTGGAGAGTGAATCAGCAGATAGAAGATTCTCTCTCTCTCTCTCTCTCTCTCTCAGTGTGTGTGTGTGACTGTGTCTCTCTGTGTAATCCTCTGCTTTTAGACGAATAAAGTAAATATTTAAAAAGGAAATAAAAATTAAATAATTTACTTCTTAATATCCAATAGATCAAGGAAGAAGTTAAAAATTGTCTTAAAACGAATGAACATGGAAAATAACACACTGAAAACTATGGGATATAGCAAAAGCAGCACTAAGAAGAAAATTTACAGCAATTAATGCTCATGTCAAAGAAGCAGAAAGGTCTCAAATAAACAGGTTATCACTATAAGAATAGGAAAAGCAAAAAAAAAAGTCAAACTCAAAGTTAAGAGAAATAATAAAACTCAGAGCAAAAATAAAAGAAATAAAGGCTAAAAATCAAAGCAAAGAATCAATGAACTGGGTAGTATTATAGGTTAAGCTGTGACTAGGATTGCCTCTATCCCATATGGGAGTGCCAGTTTGAATCCCAGTTACTGTGCTTCCAATTCAGCTCCCTTCTAACATCCCAGGAAACAACAGATGATGGGTTCACACTTCATTGCCCAAAATGATTTGCAGACTGAGTGCAATCGCTAGCAAAATACCAATGACATTTTTCACAGAACTAGAAAAAACAGTACTAAGATTTGTATGGAATGGTAAAAAGACCTTAATTAGCCAAAAATAATCTTGAACAAAAATAACAAAGCAGGAGGAATTAGACTACCTGACTTTAAAATGTATTACAAAGTTATAGTAATTAAAACAACATGATATTGGCATTAAAAACAGATAATCACTAGAAGAGAAGAGAGAGCCTAGAAGCAAACACATGCATCCGTAGCAACAGTTATTTGACAAAGGGCAAAATTCATGTGCTAGGACGTGAATTGAAAAAGGACAGTTTTCAATTAGCAGTGCTTGGAAAACTGGTTAACCAAATGCACAAGAATGAAACTAGAACACTATCTCCCACCAGGCATAAAAATCAATTCACAATGGATTAAAGACATTTCACTGTAAGACCTGAAACTTTGAAAAAACTACTGGAAGAAAACACAAGGGAAATGCTTTAAGACACTTATTGAGCAAGGAATTTTTGGGTTGGATCCCAACAACACAGGACACAGAAACAACCATAGACAAATTGGATTTCTTCAAGCTAAAGAGCTTTTGCAGAGCAAAGGAGACAGCAGAAACAACTTACAGAATGGAAGAAAATATTTGCAAGCTATGTATCTGGCAAGTAGTTAATAACCAGATTTTATAAGGAATTCAAACGACTCAAGAGAAAAAAAAATTAAATCACTTAGTAGCTTAGTAGATCTAAATAAATTTCTCAGGCTGGCACCACGGCTCACTAGGCTAATCCTCTGCCTACAGCACCGGTACCCCCGGTTCTAGTCCAAGTTGGGGCACCGGATTCTGTCCCAGTTGCTCCTCTTCCAGTCCAGCTCTCTGCTGTGGCCTGGGAAGGCAGTGAAAGATGGCCCAAGTGCTTGGGCACCTGCACCCGTGTGGGAGGCCAGGAGGAAGCACCTGGCTACTGGCTTCAGATCGGCGCAGCCCGTCGGCCGTAGCGGCCATTTGGGGGGTGAACCAATGGAAGGAAGACCTTTCTCTCTGTCTCTCTCTCTCACTGTCTAATTCTGGCTGTCAAAAACAATTTCTCAAAGTAATACATACAAATGGCCAACAGGTACATAAAAAAAAAAAAGCCCAACATTACTCACCATTAGGGAAATGCAAAGCAAAACCACAATGAGATCACATCACTTAAGATGGACTATTATTAAAATGACAAAAGATAAGTGTTGGAAAGCATATGGAGGAAAGGAAACCCTTGCACACTGTTGGTGGGAATGTAACTTACCACCACCCTTGCAGAAAACAGTATGGAGGTTCATCAAAGAAGACAAAACAGAAATGCCTATAACCCAGCAACCCCAGTACTTAGTACATATTCAAGGGAGATGAAATCAGTCAGTTCAAGAGATGTCTGCACTCTTATGTTTATTGTGGCACTATTTACAATAGCCAAGGAATGAAAACAACCTGAGTCCATCCAATCAGAAATGGTGGTACATACAGTGGAATACTACTCAGCCATAAAAGTATAAAATTTCGTCTTTGAAACAACATGGGTAAAAGTGGGGATCATTTTGTTAAGCAAAACAAGCCAAGCACAGAAAAAACAAGTACCACAGTACTTTGTTCATATGTGGAAGTCTAAGTTGATGTGATAGAAGCTGAGAATAGAATGGTTGCTTCCAGAGGTTGGCGATGGAAGGGCAGATAGGAAGTTGGGGAATGGTCATGTAATGTGTACTGATTTGTATTGGTAGATAGAAGTTTTTGTGTTCTATTGTTCAAGAGAGTCACTATAAATCATGGTAATGTATTGCCATTCCATCCATATAACTAGATGAAAGGATGCTGAACATTTTCTTTCTCTCTTTCTCTCTCTCTTTCTCTCTCTCTTTCTTTCTTTCTCTCTCTCTCTTTCTTTCTTTTTTCTTTTTCCTTTTTTTGACAGGTAGGGTGGACAGTGAGAGAGAGACAGAGAGAAAGGTCTTCCTTTGCTGTTGGTTCACCCCACAATGGCCGCTGCAGCCAGCGCACCGCGCTGATCCGAAGCCGGGAGCCAGGTGCTTCGTCCTGGTCTCCCATGCAGGTGCAGGGCCCAAGCACTTGGGCCATCTTCCACTGCCTTCCCAGGCCACAGCAGAGAGCTGGACTGGAAGAGGAGCAACCGGGACAGAATCCGGTGCCCCGACCGGGACTAGAACCCGGTGTGCCAGTGCCGCAAGGCGGAGGATTAGCCTAGTGAGCCGCAGCGCCGGCAAGGATGCTGAATATTTTCACCGCCAAGTTGTGATGTTACAGGAGATATGTTTACATGATTGGGCATTACACACAGATATATGTATCAACCATCCTATAAATATGAACAACTTTTTAAAAACTATGTATAGAGATGATAGGCAGATAAACTATTAACATATATTAACATCTTTAAAAATATTCCATTCCTCTGTGACCTGGCCCTCATGGCGTGGTAGTGGGAGCTTGCAGTGTGACAGTGACATCCCAACTCCACAAGTGAGATGATTGCTCCATTTATGTTCTGGATTTTTGGTATAACTGTGGGAATTAGTTATAAAAGCTAAAGTTATAGCCTGAGTCTAGCTTTCCAAATCACCCTGCGAGCCCCTAATAAATCTCTTCTGCTTCATTTGGCTGTAACATGTTCTCTCCTCTGCACGTGTATCTTAACAATACAAACTACCAATTTACAATTGTAAGAAAACTTTTTATCCTCCATCATGCTTTTTGTTGATGTGTTCATGTCTTCTGCTTGTCTGTGGATAGCTGGATGGCTGGAGAACAATAATCCCTTTAGTCTTGCACACAGTAGATACCCAATATTTATCAACGGAATATACTCACAAATGGTGTGTGCCATACAAAAATAACTTCAGCGTAATTATCCTTCTACGAACTATTAAACTAAATAACATGTTGAAAATATTAATAAATATGTGACTTCAAATCAGGATGCTAAAATATCTTTCAAGTCACACTGTAAAACTTTTTTTAAAAAAGATTTATTTATTTATTTGAAAGTCAGAGTTACACAGAGAGAGGAGAGACAGAGAGAGAGAGAGAGGTCTTTCATCTGATGGTTCACTGTCCAATTGGCTGTAATGGCCAGAACTGCACCGATCCGAAGCCAGGAGCCAGGTGCTTCCTACGGGTCTTCCATGCAGGTACAGGTGCCCAAGCACTTGGGCCATCCTCCACTGCCTTCCCAGGCCATAGCAGAGAGCTGGATCAGAAGTGGAGCACCTGGGTCTCGAACTGGCACCCATATGGGATGCCAGCACTCCAGGCCAGGGCGTTAACCCACTGCGCCACAGTGCCAGCCCCTGTAAAGCTTATTCTTTAATAGTTTCTCATTTGCAATTTTTCTTCAATCAGGAAAGTTACTTTTGTTGTCCTAAAAGTTCTCATGCAAGATTTCATTTCCGTTTTGCACTTTTAAATGGAAATTGAAACTATAAAGTTATAACCTTAAGATGCATTGGTGCTGTCACACTGAAGGCCATGCAAGTTTTTTCATTGTGTGCCTCTCTGGTCCTTAGCATGTCAAGGATGACTAGTCACTTTCATTAAGCAGTATGACCTGAGCATGAAAGTGTAATGGTATTTCAGGGTCTGCCAAAACAACTCAGCTCTTGCAGCATCTTCTGTACCATGTACTTTACAGTTTAAGAAAGAATATAAAACAAACAAAGATGGTCCAATAACAACATGGTTATAATTAATAGTTATGAATGATAATAAATTATAACTTGTATTTATTTCATTGTACATATATGAAATGAAATCAGCCTGGAATAGGGAGAACAAAATTAAATCTGCAAGAATTGGGCAAGTTATATAACAAAAGCGTTGAAGATTATGAGTGAGGAGGACTATGGAAAATAAGATCCCATTCATGGTGTGAAGGGGCTGTCACTGTTCCAGAGAACAAAATTGCTATCTTGTAGAAAGGTGAGCCAAGTGAAGCCAGATTGATTTTTAAAATCTTTATTTACTTGAGATGCACAGAGACAGAAAGAATGGGATAGAAAGAGGCAATATGGAAGAGTGTTCCCATCCAGCATTTCTCTCCTTAAATGCCAGCAATGTCCAGAGCTGGGCCAGGTTGATGCTCAGAGGCATTAACTCCATCCAGGTCCCCTACACAGGTGGCAGGGACCCAGCTACCTAAGCCATTACCACTGCTCTCAGGGTACGCTCTGGTAGGAGGCTGAAGACAGGAATCAGAGCTAGGAATTAAAACCAGGTACTCTGAGAAGGAATGTGGGCATCTTAATTAGTGTCTCAACTGCCCCTAGACTTGACTTTTAAGACAAAACAGGAATCTAGAGTTTGTGTGAATTCTCCTGAATTTTATTTTTTTTAAAGATTTATTTGAAGGCCAGAGTTAGAGAGAGAAAGGGAGAGACACAGAGAGAGAGAATCTTCCACCTATTGGTTCACTCCCTAAATGGCTACAATAGCGGGGCTGAGCCAGGCTAAAGCCAGGAGCCAGGAGATTCTTCCAGGTCTTTCACATGCATCCAGGGGCCCCAGTACTTGGCCCGTTTTCTGCTGCTTTCCCAGGAGCATTAGCATGCAGCTGGATCGGAAGTGGAACAGCCAGGACTGGAACCGGTGCCCTTCTGGGATGCTGGCATCATAGGTGGTGGTTTAACCCTTTACTTCACAACATGAGCCCCTCTCCTTAATTTTAAATATGCCAAACATAAAAAATACTTAAAAACCAAACTAAACTAAATTGTGTGAGTCAATTTCAGCTCACTGGTTGCCAGGTGTCAAATGTTGTTAGAATCTTTCCAGAGGATAGTTCATCATGACAATACAGCTTTCATACCTTTACATTAAGCTTCTTCAGGAATAAATATTATTTATTAATTTATTATTTGAGAGGCAGAGAAAGACGGACAAAACTCCCACCTGCTGGTTTGTTCTCCACATGTTTGCAGTGGTCAGGGCTGGCTAGGAGCTGGGAACTCAACCCAGGTCTCCTGGGTGGAGGAATCCAGTTATTTGAGCCATCACTTGCTGCCTCTCAGGATATACATTAGCAGGATTCTGGAACTGGGGACAGAGCCAGGACTTGAACCTAAGCACTCTGATATGGGACCCTAGCATCCCAACCAGCTGCTTAACTGCTAAGCCAATTGTCAGTCCCTAAATATTTGTTTTTATTCACATACTTACAGTTGTTCAAAAACAAATGAACTCTGGCTAATGATTTTTATGTTGAGATCATTGTTTAGAAACCTAACTAGTATTTTAGTCAAATGAATAAATGAATGAAGATGTAATGAATACAATGTATGTGGAAGAAGTCCTCACCAATCTTTTCTAAAAGCATGGATCTTGATGTCAGGGACTTTACAAAGTCCTTGGAAAAGCTGAGTCTCTCAACACAAAAGGGAATTTGATACAGCAAGCAATTGGTCACTGCAAATGAACAAAATGGAAATAACCTCTACACTTAGACTGGACAGCTTTTCATTAGTACATCAAGATGAGTCCATTCCTAAGGGCTAGGATAAGTAGAAAATAAAAAAGACAAAATCTTTGATAAACACTTGTGACTTTATACAGGTGTGTGATATGTATCTAGAATGGATTTATATTTAACATCAATATAATGAAACAAGGGCATTCGATTAGTCACTCAGCTCTTCGAATATCAGCTCTACTAATCAGCTGTGTACTTGAGTTGGCTTAACTCTGAGTTTCCCCTCATCATGGACTTATTATGAAGATGTAAAGAGAAGTAAAATGCTTGGGGCAGAGAAATTCTTTCTCTCTCTTTCTCTCTCCTTATTTAGTAAAGATAAAGCAATCAATAAACATTTTCAAGAAAAAAACCCAGCATCTCCCTAAAAAGAGTAATTGGATTGAGTGATGGACTACTTCATTTCTCAGTTATCCAAATTTTTCCTCTAATGCACAAAGTATTTTAAGTACTGGTTATCAGGACAAGAACATGAGAAAGATGAATGTTTGTCCTAGAAGTGCCTGGTTAACTAGTAGAGGATATAGAAAAATCTACATGCTGAGACAGGCCAAAAGGATGGCTTCTATTTGTAGAGGTTCCTTACAAAATGCTAAGATAGAAATGCATTGGGAAAGGTCACCAAGTTCTGATAGTCACAGAGCTGCTGTGCAGCTGAGTGAGTCTTGTGGTATGAGCAGAAGTGTTCCAGATGGAAGAGTGGAAGGCACCTGGAGTGAGGGAGGGAACTGAGCATTGTCTGGACCAGGACCACTGTTCTTGTGAGAGGACATGTGGCACAGGCAGGAAACAGCATGGGGTTTTGACTAGGCAAATCGTAGGCTGCTCAGAGGCCAGAGTTATCCCATGTCTCTGTTCTTCTTTTTTTTTTTTTTTCAGTTTAGTTTATTGATTCATTTTTATTTATTTGGAAGGCAGAGACAGAGACAGAGAGAGGTGTCTACTATTTTTTGGTTCACTCCCCAAATATTTGCAACAACTTGGATTGGGCCTGACTGAAGCCAGGAACCTGAAACTGTATCCTGGTCTTCCACATGGGTGTCAGGGATCTAAGTAAGTAGGCCATCATCCGTTGTCTCCCAGGTGTGTATAAGCAGGGAACTGGATTGGGAGCCGAGATGGGACTTGGACCCAGGTACTCCAACATGGGATACAGACCTCCCAAGTGGTGACTTAATGCATTATACCACAATGCACACCCATCTGTTTCAGAAAGCCATCACAGTACACTGGTAGGTAGAATTAATTTGTCCCCAACATCAAATTGCTGAACTTAGAGTATTTAGTTTTTTTTTTTACATGTTTATCTCTAAGTACCTCATTTGTACTAATTTTTAATCCTCACAGACTTATGTGGTGAGTACTATTACCATTCCATTTTATAGATACCAAAAAAAAAAAAAAAACCAGCTCAAAGATGTCAGGTAACTTTCTAAAACTCCAACAGAGAGTAAATAGCAGGGCTGTACTTGGAGCTGGTATCTCACCATGCTTGCTCCTATAATACGATGATTCTCAGAGTCTTCACTTTCTCTGCAGGTAAGTTTTCAACGTGAGCTTAGTAGGCTGATTAGAAATGTTTATATATTTGAACATAGTTATTTTAGGTGTAAGTAGGTAGGAAAGTAAATAATAAACATTGCTTTTCTGGATTTCACTTAGGCAAAAACTCATTTTCTACAATTCATTATAATTTTGTGTAATTATTTATATATTTATGATTGACTTACTTATTTTCATGAATATAGCAATGTTTCACAACAGAGGATATGGAATTCCAGAGCGATTATATCCCAAATTAATTATACCAATGGGGCTGGCACTGTGGTACAACAGGTTAAGTGCTGCTTGCAATGTCCACATCCCATATTAGAGTGATAGTTTGAGTCCTGGCTACTCCACTTCCAATACTGCTCCCTGATAACGTGCCTGGGAAAAGCAGTGGAAGGCGGCCCAAGTGCTTGTACTCCCGCCACCCACATGGGAGACCAAGATGGAACTGCTGGCTCCCGGCTTCAGCCTGGTTCAGCCCTGCCTGTTGTAGCCATTTGGAGTGAATCAGTGGATAGAAGATCTCTCTCTCTTTCTTTCCTTTTCTTTCTCTCTCACTCTCCTGCTCTCTCTGTATCTCTGCCTTTCAAATAAATAACTAAATAAATAATCTTTTATGCAGATGACATTATCAGTGACAGTATTTCATCAAAAAGTACATAATTTACAGTCAATGAAATACTAAAGCGAATGTTAAATAGGATAAAGTATTAGTGAGTGGACACAAGCATTCTTTTCCTTTGTTATGGTGAAGCACTCTCCCACACAAGTAAAAGCCAACACCAAATCAGTAAAGTTCTGAAGTGCATTCTCCAGCCTCTGCTTTCTTCTCTGCAGAGTAAACAGCATTAAGTATCACATTAACCCTTCTGTTCTTAATTACTTAAACTCTTTCTTCTAAAGCAGCTTTCTCAAAAATTGGCAATCTTGATATTAATGTAATGTTCTGGCTTTCCTCTCCATACTCTCGGATGGTTAGAATTTATTAGAAATTATGTGCAAAATTGTACAAGCAAAGGCCACCATATCTTTGTGGACTGAATCTTTGCTGAACGCTCTACTCCACGTTGCCTGGGTAAGGTCAGGTTTTCCTTCGTTCTTGGAGCCTTTCCTCCTTATTTAAGAATTGTTGACCCAGAAAATAAGGTCATTAACTTCATAAGAGACTGTTCAAGTCCCAACCATCTACCTGCAAACTCTCTTGTGTACACAGCTTGTGTGCCCCTAATAAGCAGAGTCTGGGTGCCCAGTGCCCATTTTCTGTGGCTCAATCATGCACCACGCCCACTGTTCTGCACCACGTCCACTGCGTTCTGTAATGTCCCTTTGCCTTCTCTCCCCACCTGCCGTACTTGGGAACACGCCCCTTGATAGTCTGATATCATCAGAGAGGTGCATCTGGGCAGGCTGTAACTCTTCCTTGTGCATTTAGAACCTTTCACATAAAGATCTGGCTAATGGGAAGGAACTGTACAACATGGCAGACAAACATGAATCTTCCTCATAATTTAAGAGGAAAGCCTTTATGAAATAAGACGTTCTAAAGAGGATCCTACTCCAAAATGAAAAATAAGATTCTTCTAGAAATTCAAATTTTGAAACTGTGATTCACTCATAATGGTTGATAACCAAATCACTTCAGTGTAAGCTCTGCAATGAAAAATATCTGTGGGGCTGGTGTTGAGGTGTAGTGGGTAAAGCCACCACCTGCAATGCCGGCATCCTATATGGGTACCAGTTCATGTCCTGGTTGCTCCACTTCAATCCAGTTCCCTGCTAGTTGCCTGGGAAACCAGCAGAAGATGGTCCAAGTGTTTGGGCCTCTGCCACTCATTTGGGAAACCCAGATGAAGCTCCTGGCTACTGGTTTTGGCCTGACCCAGCCCTGGGCCATTTGGGGACTGAATCAGCATATGGAAGATAGATCTCCCTGTCTTTCCTTTTCTTTCTATAACTCTGCCTTTCAAAATAGATAAATGAATCTTAAAAAAATCTATGTGTGCATAGATGGGAACATGGAGTTGTTCTGGTTTCTTCATTGCTCAAGGCCTGATTGTACAACTTTAATTTCTTTGGTATTTTTCCCAGTGAAATGCCTTTTTTTTTTTAAAAGATTTATTTATTTATTTGAAAGTCAGAGTTACAAAGAGAGAGAAGAAGAGGCAGAAAGAGAAAGAGAGAGGGGTCCTCCATCTGCTGGTTCACTCCCCAGATGGCCGCAATGGCCGGAGTTGAGCCAATCTGGAGCCAGGAGCTTCTTCTGGGTCTCCCACGTGGGTGCAGGTGCCCAAGGACTTCGGCCATCATATACTGCTTTCCCAGGCCATAGCAGAGAGCTGGATTGGAGTGGAGCAGCTGGGTCTCAAACTGGCACCCATATGGGATGCCGGCACTGCAGGCGGCGACTTAACCCGCTGCGCCACAGCACCGGCCCTTGAAATGCCTTTTTGATGAAACTAATCTAGTGAGTTTCATTTTCTCCCAGCTTAAGTACTAACACTTGATATAAAACTACAGAAGAAAATCTAGGGGCAAAAGGGAAGATATACAATAAGAGCAAGAAGAGATGCCCAACCTCATTGGTCATCAGGGAAATGCAAACGAGAGTGATGGAAAGACTTCAGCACACTCTGGAATATCACAAGTTTAAAAATCCATCTGTGATCTCTTCATAATGTGCATTTCCATGAACTTTTTGGAACTTCCTCAAACGCATGGAGTTCAACTTAAAGGTGGCATGTTGTATTGCATGTCAATTAAGTCTCAATAAAAGACAAGAAAAAATGGGAACATAATTGTTGTTTCTTGGGGTTAATACCTAAGATGTACCCAATGACTCCTTATCATTTCAATTTGAAAATTTATTGCAAGCTTTCATTGCTCATGTCTGTGATCATGTGTTACTACTTCAAGTGTAAAAAATGCACTATTCACAATGGTTATTACAACAAACACACATAAATAAGACTAAGAGGACTTTTCTCTTTCAAACCATAACTCACTTGGGTGGATATTCTATCTTATGCACATAACACTTGTTACCTGTTAACCACAATTTCTGCTTTTTTCATTGTGATAAATACTACCAGCACAGGTTTGGTAGAAATTCTAAATTAGTAACAACTTTATCACTTTTTAAAAAAGATTTATTTATTTGAAAGTCAGAGTTAGAGAAAGAGAGCGAGAGAGAGAGTGAGAGAAAGATCTTCCAACTTCTGGTTCACTCCCCAGATGGCCACAATGGCCAACACTGGGCCAGGCTGAAGCCAGGAGCCAGGAGTCCCCTCCAAGTCTCCCATGTGGGTGGAGGGTCCAAATACTTGGGCTGTATTCCACTGCTTTCCCAGGCCATCAGCAGGGAGCTGGATGGGAAGTGAAGTAGTCAGGAAATGAACTGGATCCCACATGTGACATCAGTGCAGCAGTAGGTGGCTCTACCTGCTATGCCACAACATCAGTCTCCCAATTTCACTTATTTTTTATTCTTATTTTTATTTATTTATTTGAAAGGTGGAGTTACAGACAGAGAGAAGGAGAGACAGAGAGAAAAATCTTTCATCCACTGGTTCACTCCCCAGATGGCTGCAATGGCTAGAGCTGAGCTGATTCAAAGTCAGTAACCAGGAGCTTCTTCCAGGTCTCCCACATGGGTGCAGGGGCCCAAGCACTTGGGGCATCATCTACAGCTTCCCTAGGCCACAGCAGAGAACTAGACTGGAAGAGGACAGCTGGGACACAAACCGAAGACCATATGGGATGTCAGTGCTAAAGGCAGAGGCTTAGCCTACTATGCTACAGCACCAGTCCCCCAATTTTATTTCTTAATCCACAAGTGAGAAAGTTATTTTGGGAATTCTACAGATATAAAGAGAATGCTGGGAGGGTACAAGAATTTCATTTATCTCTCTTGCTATTATTCTCGCTATTAAACATATTTTTCTCGCTATTAAACATAAAGAAAATATGCCCATGCAATTTTTAAAGATTTATTTTATTTATTTGAAAGGCAGAGTTAAAGAAAAAGAGGAGAAACAGAGAAAAAGAGAGAGAGAGAATCTTTCATCTACCGGTTCACTCCCCAGATGGCCACAAAGACCAGGATTGGGTCAGGCTGAAGCCAGGAGCTAGGAGCTTCTTCTGGGTCTCCCACATGGATGCAGGGTCCCATGCACTTGGGTCATCCTCTGTTGCTTTCCCAGAAACATTAGCAGGGAGCTGGATGGAGAATCAAACTGGCACCTACATGGGATATCAGTGCTATAAGGTGGCAGCTTAATGTATTATGCCACAACACTAGCTCTTGTATATTTTTTATGAACACCTGAATATTACTTCCAAAGTAATGACTTTCAAAGGCAATTTGTTTGGTATTAACAGCTAATGGTTTTTTGAAATGCGTATTTGCCAAGATAACCCAAAAGTTCTCTGTGGGGCCTGTGTTGTGGTGCAGCAGGTTAAACCAACACCGTGGATCCCAAATGCATCTCTTCTAATCCAGTTCCCTGCAAATGCACCTGGGAAAGCAACAGAAGATGACACAAGTGCTTGGGCCCTTACCACCTATGGGGGAGATCTGGATTGAATAAATCACCTATTTTCTTTCTCTCTCTCTGTCTCTCCCTGAGACTCTGTTTTGAAAATAAATCAATAAATGTTTTACAAAAAAAGCTCTCTGTGATTTCTATTCATAGTCCTGTAGAGCTCATTCTTGTTTTGTTTTCTAGGATGAAAATCTACTTCTTCTGAGGCAGAAATTGCTGAGTACAGCCTGTAATATAAAGCTTTATAAATATTCCATTCAGATATCCAGAAAGATTTAGTTGAAATTTTACCTATGATGACAGATGGGATAAGGAAGACAGGGCAACATTCTCTACTTTGCCTCTATTCCGGACAGACAGGATTTATGTTCCTGTGTTCTGCAAAGGACAGAGATGCCAGGCTTCTCTCATAAATCTCTTTACATTTGCCATGGAAGGAATATTGCAGCCAACTGACTACATGCATTGATTTGGGGTTTAAAAGAGTTATTTCATTTTAAAGTGAGCAAAGCACAGGATGATAGAAGAATAATATCAATGATACTTCTAAGTATTTTTTAAAAAGTAACCCTCTGAATAGAGAAAGAAACCCTGATTTGTGGCATTGTCTGATTTCCTTGCAAGGCATCAACATGATATCAACTAGCTCACAGTTTCCTGTAACTCTAATGCTGGTTTTTGCAAGAGACATTCTGAGCTGGCTTTAGAGTACCAGTGAAAGGAACATGAAATTGATTTTGAGCAATCAATTTCAAGCTCATTAATGACATGATCAAAGGAAGATCTGCAATACATCTTTTATGTGACAGTAGAAAATAAAGTTAGCATTTATGGTACCAAACTGAAAATGTTGCTGTATTATCTCTTTACTGAAAACATATATAAATAATCTTTGGGAAAATTATCCCAAACAACTTTCTTCATTTTGTAGGTTGGTTCAGATGTGATCATCCTACAAAAAAACTATTTACTTTTATTTACTTTGAAATCTACATCTAGGGGCTGATGCTGTGGTGTAGCAGGTAAAGCTACCACCTGCAGCGCCAGCATCTCATATAGGCACGGATTCAAGACCCGGTTGCTCCATTTCCAATCCAGCTCTCTGCTATGGCCTGGGAAAGCAGTAGAAGATAGCCCAAGTCCTTGGATCCCTGCACCCACGGTGGAGACCTGAGGAAACTCCTGGCTCCTGTCTTCAGATCGGCGCAGCTCCGGCCGTTGTGGCCAACTGGGGAGTGAACCATCGGATGGAAGACCTCTCTCTCTCTCTGCCTCTCCTCTATCTGTGTAACTCTTTCAAATACATAAATAAATCTTAAAAAAAGAAATCTGCACCTAGAAAAATAAGTCATGGAAATTGGGAAGTAAATACAGTATTCCCACATTTTGTTTCATTTCAGAGAAACATAGCAATCTCCTGCATGAACATCAGAGTGGTTCATCAACTGATCAGAACAATTGTTACCTACAGACAAGACAAGGATAATCAAGAAGCTAGTGCACAAAATATATCTCACCAAATGCCTGCAAATCATATACAATTACTACTTATATTTTAAAACTCATGGAAATCAAAAGAACAACATAAGATACACATTATGGGAAAACAAAATGGGCCAGTCAGACAAACAGGAAGCTTCCCTGACATAAACCCTATCATTGTTTTCATTTTATACTTAAGGAAACTAAAGTACAGAGAGAATAAAATGATCTGTCCAAGGCCATACAGATGGTAAATGGCAGAGTCAAGACTCAAACCTAAGTCTTCATTCTGATAGCCTTAATAACACTGCCTACATAACATTCCTTTACTCTTCACAATTTAGGATGATCTCCTAAAGAAATGTGGGAATATTAAAAACAGGAATTATGTAATGTGATCAGGTCTCACTGGGACCCAGAAAAATCTATGTACCCAACTCCCATTGATGAGGCAAGAACTGTTACATTGATTTGTCATTTGATACTGCAACACCATTCTGATTTCAATGCAACTCTGGCAGTCACATGTTCTTATTGTCCCCTCTATAGCAAATATTCATGGATCTCTATTATTGTATTTGGAATTGAATTGACTCCACACTTTTTGTGTCCTTCTAAATTTCTTGGTCAAAGTGTGGAAAAGGAAACTCTAACTAAGCCACTAAGTATTGACTTTGGTCAAGCAGAACATGGTACCAAGCCATTTTCATGAATGACACTGGATTATTCTTATGCTAGGAGAGGGCATAAGAGAAGGCAGGAATCAAGTTTTGGTAAGTAAATAGATATCATCGTACTTTATCTAATATAGAACAACTCCAAAACTAACTGGAGCAGTTGCAATACCACCCCCAAACTGGATCCACTCATCCAATGGCCCAAAAGTCAATCATTGACATAAATGGTAGAAGAAAGGTGTATTTATTGCAACATGCAGAGGAGGGAGCCAAGTAGCTATCACATAATTGATGGATTCCACTGGGGGTTAGCAGTGAAGTTTCTTTTGGATTGCTTGAGAGGTGTGTGTTCTGCTCATGTCCAAGGTCTGGTTGATCTGTGGTGCTCATGGCTTACACTGATTGACAGTGATGCTGTACTCTTTATGATGGAAAAGTGGGCTTCAGTCGGTTTGGGGGCTACATGCAGGTGGTAGTTCTTGCTCTGGCCTGGGATATCCTACTAAAAGAAATCCTTTGAGTCAAGATGTTAATTATTGGAGAAAAATGACCTCATGAGTTGGTGATAGCTGCACTACCCCTTCAATTCAGTAAGTTAATTTAGTAGGAGGTTGATTTGCAATCAAAAATACGGTAGAAACTTGAAGCTAAGGGAGGGAGGTTGGGATCTGGTGGTGTCTACCACATGTAATCAAGTAATTGCACAGGAGCGTGGTTTCACCAAGAGGAAACACAAGATAACGAGGAGATGATGACTTCAGTGTTACTTGACTTGACTCTTTGGTACCTACCTGCAACATACAAAGGAGGAATGATTCATTGGCAGGAGAAATTCAATAGTCTGTAGGCCAGGAAAGGTCCCTGGACAGTGAAGCCTCAGTGTACCTCTGACAGTTAAAATGAGAGTCATGCAATAATGTAGTCTCTTGTCTCTCCTCTCTCATTTTCATTTTAAAATTGTGTGTCAATTAAATATTTAAATTTATTCTTCATGCGTTGTGAGTGTGAAGTTTTAATTAAAAGTCCGTACTCTATGGTTTTCTCATGTAAATTTGTTGCTTGAAGGCTGCCTAGCAAATAACGCAAAGATAAAACAGAAAAAGTCTTTGAGGTAATCTCAGCAAATCATAGACCCAGTTCCTCTGAGTACTGCTGCCTTGAAAATCCCTTCAGAGTAGGAAACAAACATTGCTGTCTGCAGTACTGCACATTCCCTATTTGAAGCAGTCTTTAACAGCTGTGTCCTCTGTGTACAGTACTTAATGGCCTCATGGTGCTGTGTGACAGCATTAAACATCGTTAAAAAGGTAATTAGAATAAAAATAGAAAATTCCATATATCATTTGAAACATATCAGATGTAATCTGTCCTTGAAACAAAAAAAGGGCAATGATAATAAACTCAACTTTTCTCCCAAAATACATGACAGAATGAGAAAGAAGTCTCTGGGTAGCTTTTCAAGAGACATAATTAATAATGCCCCAACAAATTACTATACATAGAAATTGTCAGTGTTTTATATGAGTCTTGAGCAAGTGAAATTATATTCTTAAGGTAACAACTAAGTAATGTTGTAGAAGAGGAAAGCAACATTATTAACACTCCCCAAAGAAAATGATCCTGCCCTGTTTTGTTTATTTAGTGATCCAGATTGACACCAGATTTTTAAAAATATTTTAATTAATTTATCTGAGAGACAGAGAGACACACAGAAGAAGTTCATTTCCAGGAACCCCAGGACCTGAGCAAAAGGCAACTACCACCTGCATGTAGCCCGTAGACTGACTGGAGCCCATTTTACCATCATCAAAATTTCCTGAAAGACATGACATTACTGACCAATTGAGGGAGACCCATGATCACTGCAGACCAACCAGGAACACGAGCTGAAAATGCACCTCAGTTTGTACAAACCTTATCCCATAACCCCTTGGGGGCACAGGAACTTAAGTGACAGCCACCTGTCTCCTTGCTCTGAAATTTTCAGTAATACCTCCTTTCTTCCATCACCTCAATGTCCGACTCGCTTTCTGCTCTTTGGACAAGAAGATCCAGTTTTAGGGATTCTATAGCAACTCCTCCAACCAGTTTTGAGTATTGTTTTATAGCATTTTTAAAAGATGTATTTATTTATTTGAGAGGTGGAGTTACAGACAGAGAGGGGGAGAGACAGAGAGAGTAGTCTTCCATCATCTGGTTCACTCCCCAGATGGCTGCAATGGCTGAAGCTGGGCCAATCGGAAACCAGTAGCCAGGAGCTTCTGGGTCTCCCACATGGGTGCAGGGGCCCAAGCACTTGTATCATGTTCTGTTTTCCCAGGCCATTAGTAGGGAGTCGGATTAGAAGTGGAGTTACCGAGACTTGAACTAGTGCCCAAAGGCTTAACCTACTATACCACAGTGCTGGCCGCTGTTCTGTATCATTTTAATCCTAGTTAAAGTCAATCAGATGTTCTTGCAGGTGGACCTGGGTTACAACTGATTGGATGACCTGTTTCAGTGGTAAACATCTATTCATAAGAAACCTTGGGGTTCCAGGAGAGGCTAGGTCAAGAATTCTACTCATCATTAGCAGTGGCTTTGTCACCATCACATTTCTAACATAAATAGCCAAAACCTTGGGACCATCATTGTGGTACAGCAGGTTCAACTGATGTCTGTGATGCCAGCATCCCAAAATAGAGTGCTTGTTCCAGTCCTTGCTACTCTGCTTCCAGTCCAGCTCCCTGCTAATGAGCCTGGAAGGCAATGGATGATGCCATACATGTGGGAGATCTGGATGCAGTTCCTGGCTTCTGACATTGACTCAGCCTAGCCCTGGCTGTTGAAGGGATTTGAAGAGTAAACCAGTGATGAAAGAGCTAGTGCTCTCACTTTCTCTCTCTCTCCCTCTTTCTCTCCCTCCCTCTCCCACTGTTGCTTGCCTTTCAAATAAATAGATGTCTTTTAAAAAGCCAAAACCTCCCTCTTTGTAGTGTTAAATATCCACCCCTAATTGAGCATGGATGATGTAACACATGGAATAACTTATGGCTATGTCTGCCCACCTTCTTGTGAATATGCATAACCCTACCAATCATTTCCTTAAAATTTAATGAATATGTGTGATTCTCCTAAACTTAATGGTATCAAACATGTAACCCTCCTTTACTCAGGGGGTCTGGATTTTGGTCACGAGACAACCTTGTTCTTGGCTTGGCTGGACCAAATAAATTCCTTTCTGCTTTAAGTTAAAACCATTGACTGTTTATGTTAGATTGTAGGCTATACAACAACCCTCAGTATTCTGCCCACTTCCATTATCATATATGTTTTCAAGGAGTAGTTACCTAACAGTAGGAAAATAAATTGTGATCATAACTGAAAACACTCAAGATAACCAACTCTTTAGAAAAAGTGATCTAAAATATTAGGAAGATAAAGTATTTAGTAACAGGTCTCTCACTATATAGTCTCCAGAACTTTAAGCTGGAAAACAAATAGTAATTTTTTAAAAATTGAGATTTAATGCTATAACTAGTACTCAAACAGTATTTTTCACTTTATGTTTCTGTGTGGGAGCAAACTGTTGAAATCTTTACTTAATGTATGCTAAACTGATCCTCTGTATATAAAGAGAATCGAAAATGAATCATGATGTGAATGGAAGGAGAGAGGGAGTGGGAAAGGGGAGGGTTCCGGGTTGGAGGGATGTTATGGGGGGGAAGCCATTGTAATCCATAAGCTGTACTTTGGAAATTTATATTCATTAAATAAAAGTTAAAAAAATATTAGGAAAATGTGTTAGTATTTTACATGGTTTCTAGCAAACTATTCTATCAAGTGACACAAGAGAATCCTTGTATCAAGTCACTGATTCAGTGAACTCTTTGCTCCAGCCCAGGGAGATGAATGGTTACTTTGAAAAAGTCTTTGGGGCTAGCACTGTGGTGTAGGGAGCAGGTAAAGCCACCACCTGCAGTGCCAGCATCCCATATAGGTCTGTTCAAGTTCTGGCTGTTCCACTTCTGATCCAGCTCTCTGCTTTGGCCTGGGAAAGCCATAGTAGAAGATGGCCCAAGACCTTGGGCCCCTGCACCCACATGGGAGAACTGGAGGAAGCTTGTGGCTCCTGGCTTCAGATTGACCCAGCTCTGGATGTTGCGGCTATTTGGGGAGTAAACCAGTGGATGGAAGACCCTCTCTCTTTCTCTCTGACTTTCTGTAACTCTGACTTTCAAATAAATAAATAAATCTTTTTTTTTTTTAAAGAAAATGTCTTGTTTTGTTCAGGAAAAATTATGCTCTAGCTTTGAGTCTAGGGTGAGCTGAACGGGGGGTGCACTTTTCTATTTTATGCTTGGCTTTGATTTTAATTCTACTCTCTGAACAACATCCACTGAAGATTACAGTCAAATGGAAGCAATAATTTATAAAAATCTTTTATTATATCAGAAAGATTAAAAAATTAAATTTAAAACATTAAGATTTCTGTGTTACATGCTACCAGTTAAATGACTGTGCTTCTAGTAAATAGGTTATTATAAAATATACTTAAATCAGTTCAAATATTGACATGCTAGAGATGTCATTTTTACAAATTCATAAGGTACTCTGAGATTGAAAACCATGATTTCCACTAGGAATGCATTTGCATTCTGCTGCAGGGGAACAAGATGTCTTTCACTTCTTCATCATTCAGTGCTAAGTGCTTACTTTCTCACAACTTGCCTCATCCCTCTCTGGAGATAAGGAAGCACACACAGGAAAAGATTGACAATGCTAAATGGAAAAGATTGACAAAGTCCTGACATAATAAACAGGGCCTTTTCTCTTCATCAAATTTAAATTGCAACTGTGGTCATATTTTTGTGTGCTTTGAGAGTTAAAGGATACAAAAGAAACTCAAATTTGAGTATGTGCATATGTAAAAAAGAAACCTTTAGACATGCTTAATCAGTGCGTGCTACTGAGAGAAATTTTAATCTTGCTAAGGAAAAACTGCAAAGATTTTTATGAAAAGCCTCTTTCAGATGTTGCCTATCCAGTTGGCTCATGATCAAGAGTTGAGCCTCCTGATGTGACTTTCCTGCTACTGCTGAACGTTATTGTTTTCAGATGTCCCCTACAGACACTCCATAGTCTTCAGAGGAAACATGTTGACAAAGGATGATTTACTCAACAGCACTAACCTGACCTCTAGCTTCCCTCCTGAGCTTTAAAAATTCTCCTTGTAAGTTGCAGTGCGCTGCTCCTGCTGCTGGGGAGTAGGATGAACAAAGTTCCCAAGCCTGGGAAACAAGACGAATGACCCCAGGTTTCACATTAATTGGTTTCTCAAGTATCTAAAATAGTAGATGTATCCTGGACTTAATTATCTTGCTGAAATTCTCAGTGGCCCTACGTGAAATGTGAGATTGCCATTTCTCTTCTAACATTATTGCGACCCTCTTTTACTAAAAGAGAACCTGAAGTTTCTTCAAATTATCCTCTAAAAGGAAGTCACATGTCTTCCATTTTCATCAGAATAAGCTGTTTTAGCTTCCCATTGCTTAATCATTGGAGAGAAACTACTCATGGGGGAAAGAAGTTGACTTTGGCTCATGGTTTAGCAGTGGTGGAGGTGGGTTTAATTATTCCACTCAGAGAATTATTCTACTCAGAGAAGCATTCTAAGCACCGGCACGTACACAATGCACAAAGTGGTAATGTTGTGGGATAGGTTGGGCCTAAATTTCTACTCCAGACTTTTGCCTTTTACTTAGAAAAGAATTCTTAGTACAGGAACTAACATCACGTGCAGCATGATAAGGTTTACTTACAAAGTAAGAGAATACACCAGCACATGAAGGCTTTATTTAGGGAGAGTGGGCCAGGGAAGTTAAAGAGGAATTTCCATACCTTGCTTGCCCTGAGTCCCCTCCCCTTTACCAGGCTTCCTATGCGATTAGAAAAGGGGAGTGGTTACATACTACTGCCCCAAGGTCCCAGGTAAGGGGAGGGACATTCGGGGGAGGGGTCCTCTGATTGATAGGTGGGTGGAAAGGATTATATGGGGTGGGAGAGGTGTGGCTTCTAGCTCATGAACTTTATTTATCTATCCTCCTGACTTGTCCCACATCATTAATATTTATTTAAAAGCTGAGAAAACAACAAAACACTCTTGGCATAGATGAGGAGTGCAGATGGAAAAAAAGGGGTGGTGGAGGGGAAATAGGAGGAATGGAGCACCCCCAGCACCTCTTTTAGTCTTGGTCTCCCATAAAAGAGGGACAAGCATCTCCCAAAACCCTCTTTTAAGAGATAGTGTGGTCACCTGGGAGTTTTATGAAATCTCCATAAAATTCCATGTAGAACTGAATATGCATCTTTACATGGTGGTTTTTCCCCTTGAAAACAAGGCACCCCATGAAAGGGGGTGTTCTGATGAACAAGTAGAAGAGCATTACATGGAGTGGGGGTGGGAAGCTTGTGGTTTGTGGTCTCCTGCTCTGCTAGCTACTTTGTCCCTTACCAGTTATACAGATTCACAGTTCAGGCTTAACAAGCCCCATGGGTTTGGCCATCAGGTGAGGCCGGAGAGAGCAACAGTGGAACATGTGCAGTGAAACTAAAGTGGGACAGAGGGTTGGCTGGCTCAGTGAGACTAGACAGGTAAATCATCTGGCCCAGGTGGGTACCTGCTCTGTGGCAAGCAATAATGGTGTCACCACCATCACTTGGTAAGACATAAGTCCTGACCATTAATAATTAAGCAGCCTGACCTTATATTGGGCAGGCAAACAAAAACCAATGTTTACCAGCAGGAGTTTCTACTTCATTATAAGAGTAAGAAACACATCCCTGGGAGGAGACTTAAGATGCTAATGAAATATGCAGTGTAGTTAAAGCATGACCTCCCACTAGGCTTACCTCCTTGATGCCATAATTGGATCAAGCCTTCCTCCTCTTTTTCTCTACTGTGGAAAAGCTCTCTCTACTCAGATAATGTGTTATTGTACAGAGTTTTAATGACTTACTACGCTTCAAGGAATGCCTTGAGGAAGAATAACACACTGACAATTCCTAAATGACAGTTCATCAAATGAAGTGAGAGTATTTTATTGGTTATGTATTGGGCTCTGAAATTCTTTTTTTTTATTTTTATTTTTTTTTATTTTTTTATTTTTTTTAATTTTTGACAGGCAGAGTGGACAGTGAGAGAGAGAGACAGAGAGAGAAAGGTCTTCCTTTTGCCGTTGGTTCACCCTCCAATGGCCGCCGCTGCAGCCGGCGCACCGCGCTGATCCGATGGCAGGAGCCAGGATCCAGGTGCTTTTTCCTGGTCTCCCATGGGGTGCAGGGCCCAAGCACCTGGGCCATCCTCCACTGCACTCCCTGGCCATAGCAGAGAGCTGGCCTGGAAGAGGGGCAACCGGGACAGAATCCGGCGCCCCAACCGGGACTAGAACCCGGTGTGCCGGCGCCGCAAGGTGGAGGATTAGCCTATTGAGCCACGGCGCCGGCTTGGGCTCTGAAATTCTAAGAGAAGAGAATCAGAAGTAAGCTGTGTCTTTGGATTACTTGATTTCTTTCCTTTTTTTTTTTTAAACAAGATTTATTATTTGAAAGCCAGAGTGATAGGAGAGGGAGGGAAGGACAGAGGGAGAGAGAGAAAAAGAGAGAGGGAGAGAGGGAAAGAGAGAGATCTTTCTTCCATCCACTGGTTCATTCCCAAAATGAGCCCAACAGGGTTGAACCAGGCTGGAGCCAGGAGCCAGGAACTCCATCCAGGTCTCCAAGATAGGCAGCAGGAGCCCAAGTGCTTGGGCCATTTTCTGTTGCTTTCCCAGGCACATTAGCAGGAAGCTGGATTGAAGTCCTGGAAGCCAGGACATATCAGCTAGTATGCTGATATGGTATGCTCGTGTGATACGTGGTGGTTTATCCACAATGCCAATGCAGGGTTGCCTGATTTCTTAAAGGGAGGTGGGGGAAGATGGCCCAGTGGTAAGTTGCTGGCTAAAATGCTAATGTCTCACATTGAAGTCACACTGGTTCCCACTTCTGACTGCATTTTCCTGCTTACACAGACCCTGAGAGGCAGTGGTGATGGTTCAAGTGATTGGGTTCCTGCTCCCATGTGAGAGACCTGAATTGAGCTCCCAGCTTCCAGCCTCAATGTCCTCCCAGCCCCAGCCATTGCAGGTATTTGGGTAATTTAACTAGTGGATGGGAACTCTTCATCTCAGATAAATGAACACAAATGAAAGAAAATAAAAGATGACTGGTAGAAGTGAGATGACATCCAAAGTGGAAAAACAGTGTTTGAGCATCCTCGCACATTGTAGAGATGTTGACATGGGATAAGGTAGCTGGCAGAGCTGCAGGTCACAAACCACAAGCTCCCACCCCATGTGATTCTATCCCTATGTAATTCTACTTGATGTCTATTAGAGCATCTTTTTACCCAGGATGCCTTGTTTTTTATCTTTTTTATCTGGGACCTGAGGAGAAGTTGCCATGTAAATATGCATATTAAGCTCTGTGTGGAATTTTATGGTGGTATCATTAAACTGCCAGGTGACCACCATACCTTATTAAAGAAGGTGCTGGGACGTGCTCTTCCCTCTTTCAGTGGAGACCAAGAATGAAGGAGGTGCTGACCTCTTCCCTCTACTTCCCTTCCCCCACCCCTTTCCCCCTTTGGCCCACTCCACCCCTCAATTGTGGCCCTGTGTATATGTGTGTGTGTGTGTATGTGTGTGCTTTCTCACCTTTTGAATGAACTTTTTTACTTCGTGCACCTATATGTGTCTGTACTTAGAATGCTTCTCTAAGCAGAAGGCAAGGACATGGAATAAAAAACTAGTCCCCACCTCGCCCACTTCAGTGTGATCACAAAACTGACATGGTGCTTGTTCTGGTTTTCAGGATGATGGATGAGAAAGCAATTAAATGAAAATGTTTTATTTTTCAAAAATTAAAATGCTGGGGCCGGTGCTGTGGCAGAGTGGGTTAACACCCTGGCCTGAAGTGCTAGCATCCCATATGGGCACCAGTTCGATTCCCGGCTGCTTCACTTCTGATCCAGTTCTCTTCTATGGCTTGGGAAAGCAGTAGACGATGGCCCAAGTCCTTGGGACCCTGCACCCGCGTGGGAGACCCAGAAGAAGATCCTGGCTCCTGGCTTCAGATCAGTGCAGCTCCGGCCATTATGGCCAATTGGGGAGTGAACCATCGGGTAGAAGACCTCTCTCTCTCTCTGCCTCTCCTCTCTCTCTGCCTCTCCTCTCTCTGTGTAACTTTCAAATAAGTAAATAAATCTTTAAAAAAATTAACATGCTGTATTTATCATTATGAATTTACTTTGATAAAGCATGAAATTCACCAGAGAAGATACTCATAGTTAAATGTCATTTTTTTTTTCTGACAGGCAGAGTGGACAGTGAGAGAGAGAGAGAGACAGAGAGAAAGGTCTTCCTTTGCCGTTGGTTTACCCTCCAATGGCCGCCGAGGCCGGCGCACAGCGCTGATCCGATGGCAGAAGCCAGGTACTTCTCCTGGTCTCCCATGGGATGCAGGGCCCAAGCACTTGGCCATCCTCCACTGCACTCCCTGGCCACAGCAGAGAGCTGGCCTGGAAGGGGGGCAACCGGGACAGAATCCGGCGCCCCGACCGGGACTAGAACCCGGTGTGCCGGCGCCGCAAGGCGGAGGATTAGCCTAGTGAACCGCGGCGCCGGCGTAAATGTCATCTTACCCTCAATATTAAAAGCTCTGTGAAATAAATTCTGTCCCCATACTGTGCTGTGTATGCATACCATTTTATGAAACTTATATACTGTTTCAATATAGGAAGCTAGCTATCTAAATCCATCACTTATGGATGTCAAAACTGAGATGCAAAATTCCTACTGACTGCTCAAAATTCAGGTAGTCATTCTTTCCATTGTAGGTTATCATGATCAGCTGTATTCTATGACTACAAGTTAGCACCCAGAATATCTAGCTCCACAGTTATGCTGGCGTGAGCAAAACAGACTGGGTGGTATGTTCTATGACATAGTTTAATGAGTGAGACACACATATGCTGAATATTCATACCAAGACATGTATGTATAATCATGAAGTGTGGCAACGTTGAACTTAACCCAAGTCCTGTGACACTGGAAAACAGTGTTGGTCAAGGAAATTCTTCTCCTCTTTGTGTCTAGGAGATAGCATGCTCCAATGACCACCATTGCCATAAATCACACCAATGTGGGTTGTGCACTTGGCCTAGTGGTTAAGATACTGTTAAAGACATCCATGACCCACATTGGTACCTGACTGAGATCCCTGGCTTCAGCTCCTGACTCCAGCTTCCTGACCATGTGCACCCTGAGAAGCAGCTGGTGGTGGGTCAAGTGACTGAGTGCTGGCACCCATGTGGGAGACACAGATCGAGTTCTTGGCTCCTGGCTTTGCTTCCAGCTAAGGAACCTTGTGGGCATTTGGACAGTGAACCAGCAGATGGGGGCTCTCTATCCCTTCTTCCTTGTCTCTTTTTCTGTCTCTGTGCCTCTCAAATAAATTAATACATTTGAAAGAACAAATAAACAAGACTGACAAATGCCTCCCTTGTTTATTTATGACAAAGAGATAGATATCCTCTGCATTGCCATTCTTTCCTTCATAAATGATGAACCGAACTGCTAGTCTCCACTGACCCATGGTAATAAAATGACTGTTATTTAAACGTGTTACAATTTCTCTCCTTGCTCTAGCCTCCTGAATCGTGACTCGCCCTCAGCCTGAGCCAGCCCAGAGCCCCTCTAACAGGCCTCAGGGCGTGGCCTTGGGATAAGACATCTCTGCTGTCCTGTAAGTCAAGCCAACCTTTCATTTCCCCACACCGATTCCTGCCGTATTTATTTCCCTGTATGAAAGAAAATCCCTGTTGGCCTAACCCTTTGGAAGCTTGCATATCATCTAGTCAGAGCTCTTCCTTCCTGCAAAAATCTTTTCCATTAAGTTCTCTCAGGGCTGGCACTGAGGTAGAGTATGTTAAGCCTCCACCTGCATCGCTGGCATCCCATATGGACGCCGGTTCAAGTCCTGGCTGTTCCACTTCTGATCCAGCTCCCTGCTAATGACCTGGGAAAGCAGTGGAAGATGGCCCAAATCCTTGTGCCCCTATTTCCACGTGGGATACCTGGAAGAAGATCCTGGCTCCTGGCTTCAGATCAGCCTAACTCCAGACATTTGGGGAGTGAACCAGTGGATGGAAGACCTCTCTCTCTTTCTCTCACTCTGTCTGCAACTCTGCCTCACAAATAAATAAATAAATCTTAAAAAAATAAGTTCCCTCTCCTTACTAAGTCTAAATTTGTTTTTTATTTGACAAGGCACACGGGTGGTTTAATGAAAGATACATTGCTTGTGACATCTGAGGGAGCCTGGGAGCCTGCAGAAATAGGCCGAGCTGAGGGAAGGACTGGTGGTGGAAAGAGCTGTACCTTGAGAGAAACTTTTACAGGAAACCCAAACCCTGGGGCTTCGATCTCTGGGAATCGTATGAAGCCTGGGAGGGGAGGATGGGAAAGAGGAGCTAGCATATTTGAAACAGCTACCATTGGGTCACCTTTATCATGTATGTTGGAATCTTGCTTTTTACTGATTTCTCTTTTTTCATCATTGTCATAGCATATTTCATGCATATTTCACACATATTACCACTGGAGAGCCACTGGTATTAGATTTTCACATTTAGTTTATCATATTGATGTGAGATAAATGGGCAGGAAGTTAAAGTTTAGGTGAGCTGGAACTCTTATAAGCCTGCAAAAGGAGGCAGTCTCTTTAACTGTGGATTTGTTACACACACCTTTCCTGGATGGACCTGTCATACCCAAGAGCAGGGCACATGCTAAGAGCCCCCTATTTGCATATCAAATTAGGGTACCACCCCCTTCCTTTATAAGAAGAGGTGGAAAGGGGCCTAAGAGATACTGCCCCTGGTTTTTTCTGCATTCATATAGAGCTTTCCATTCTCCTGCCCTTCTGAGCTCTGATGGACTTTTCCAATTAGAGATACTGCTTTTGGTTTTTCTTTTCTCCCTAGTTTATGGCCAACTCTTTGGCCACTCCTGTTGTGTATTTCTCTGTGTGGAGCCGCCCATACTCATGCATGAATGAACATTTATTTCCTCACTGGCAAATAAACTCTGTTCCTATTTACACACAATACCACTCTCCACTTACTATTTCTATGCTTGCAGGGGACAAAAACCTGGATCCAAAGTTAATGTATTCATTTTCCACATCAATATGAATATATTTTTCAGTTTGTGGAAAATGGAATTTTGCTTATTTGAGAATTTCACATGAACGGAATCATCTCCCTGTTCTCCATATAAACAGAGTTATTTGTATGCTATTTGTGTTAAGATTTTTTTTCTTAACTTGAGCTAATGCTTTGAGATTCATTTATGTTGCATATTAATCACTGTTAGTTAGGGCTAATAAGAGGCTAACAACAACAACAACAAAACCTAACAGCAAGAGCAAGGTGATAGGCCTTTGGGGAGCTGTTCTCAGGAACACGGAAGACCGCATGCATATGCAGGGTGTATGTGTTACCAGGAAACACCACAGAAGTCCCAAGTCTCTCACCGCTGGAGGCACTGCACAAGCTGGAAGTGAGGCTTAAGGAGAAGTTTTAAAGCATGTCCCAACACACACAGTGCCTTGGCCATTGCTGGGACTCCAGTGGTTACACATGACAACGAATTAGCCCAGGAAATTAACTATCACAAAACCCAGCAGAAATCATAAACTCAAAGGGAGATCTAATTTACAGAATTTCTACAATATTTTATTTAAATGTTGTTTTTAACAAAAAAAAAATCACAAAATAAATGAATGATCCGGAAAGTATGGTCCATACATAGCGAGGCAAGCAGCCACTCCAAACTGTCCCCAAGGAAGCTGACATTGTACTTTCTAGACAAGGACTTTAAAATACTTGTTAAAAATACAAGCATCCTTCAGAAAGTTCATGAACAAACAGAACTAAAAGGTAAGTTTATTTTGGTGTAAAAATCTTTGAAATCTGTGAACAGATTTTCCATCATATGCATTTTTTATGAACTTCTTCAAGGCACCTCTTACTGATGTAATGTAGATAGGTAGGCAGCTAGCTAGGTCTGAGTGAGCTGGAATCCTCACAGCCCTGCAGGTTGTCTCTTTATCTGTCAATCAAAGATCCTCATCTTCCCAAGATACCCCTGTGTCTAGTCCGGTACCAAGAAGGGGGAAACACCATGAGGATACATGGATATTAAACAGCATGTGAAGTCTAGGGAGGTGTCATAAACTTCCTGATGTGGGCAAGGGGGGATTCACTTTGTTTTCACTCCAGACTCTTGTCACATGCAAAGACAAATATGCTAAGTGCTAATACAAATAAGGGGCACAAAGTGATAACTCACTTAAATGATGAGAATGTAAATATACACACACGTACAAGCATGGGTTGCCCCACAAGAAGACCTGTCATGAGTAGGCAGTGGGCCAGAGGATTTGTTCAAAAGGAGAAAGGTAGGGGAGGGGAGACAGACAGAACACTTGGAAGCCCCTCCAGCCATGGTCTGTGGCAGAAGAGAGGACCCCTCCCAGTTGCTGCTCTCATTTATGAAGTAGGGAGTGGTGCCTTGCCAGCATGAAGCCAGCTAGGAATTCATATAGCACCTTCACAAAGTCCACATGGAGCTCAATATCCGTATTTTTCTGGTGTCTCCCCCACCCACACCCTCACCCCACCCAGGACTGGATGAAGCATATGCATCACAGGAAAAGGGGTGCTATTATCGATAGGTAGAAGGATAGAATTACATGGCGGCTTGTGACTTCCAGCTCAGCATACTTAAACGGACTTCCTGTCTATTTATCTCACACAAGTCCCAGATGGCTTCCCACATGCTAAAGTACCATTGCCTCCCTTCTAAGAGATAGAACTGAAGAGCTCTCGTTTGCCACACACCATGGTTGGAGGTACCGGGCAGGTTCTTTCCCTACCTTGGGCAATCCTCCGGCCCACTCATGACAGGTATATCTCCTTGTGGGGTGCCCCACACTCATGTATGTGTGGTTTCTCTCTCATTGTTAGATGAATCCTGTTCTTGTTTGTGCACCTATGTAAATGTCTTCACTTAAAATTCCTATGCCTGTGAGGAGCAAAAACCTAAAATAAAGCCCCTTTAGGGCCAGCGCTGTGGCACAGTGAGTTAAGCTGCTGTCTATAACACCAGCATCCCATATGGTTGCCTGTTCAAGTCCCACATGCTCTACTTCCAATCCAGCTCCCTGCAAATGTACCTGGGAGAGCAGCAGAAGATGGATCAAGTGCTTGTGCCCTGCTACCCACGTGGGAGACCCAGATGAAGCTCCTGGCTCCTGGCTGTGGCATAGCCCAGCCATGGCCATTGCAGCCATCTGGGGAATGAACCAGCAGATGGAAGATCTCTTTCTCTCTCTGTCTGAATTTCCTTATACCAGCGCTTTTAAAACTCTATTTGAGGTAAGTCTGAATTAGGGGTTCTTGTTAAAGTATGACTCCTCAATCAGTAGATCTGAGATGGAGCCCTTGAACCTGCATTTCTAGTAAGCTGTATCAGCCTCAGACCATAGTCTGAATAACAAGAACTTAGGACCCTCCTCTGGAGTTGTGTTACTGACTAGACCTTTAAGAGGATGAATACAGTTAAGTTAGTTCCTTACCTGGTCAAATCTTGTCTTGAATTCTTCATCTCCTTTATGGAACTGCAGTGGGAGCAGACAGATTTAACAATGGCTCCTGGTGTATCCTCATGCATTAGACTTTCTCATTAATTAGCCTCCCTCCCTTCAAAGACAGCATCCACTCCTCTCTCCCACCCATCCACTCCCTAGAAATCTATTTCAGAAGCCATCAGCTAAAGTTGAAAGCCAGACAAAACACTTTGTTACTTTTCACTGGTGGTTAAATTGTGTCAAGGATATAAATTATTGAAAAGAATAATACTTGTTAGTGTTGGTACTTTTCTCTCTGATTTTTAAACTTATAATTGAAAGTGGGATCACATCTACTCTCAGGAGGAATTTGACTCAGAACAGTAGGCAATATTTCCACTTCCAATGCTTTCATGATATGCCCATCATCAGCTATTCTTGTTTGCAATAATAAAAATCCAGTCAGATGGCTATTTACATGTAACAAATGGTTTAAAAAATAAAGTACATTTATCAGAATGTGCATCGTCAGTACAATTTGGGATATTAGTTTCTTCATTGTTTAACTTTTTAAAGAATTACACTGGAATTCTCTTCTTAATGGGATAGTATATAATTTGAATTAGACAAAAATAGTTTCAACTTTAGTTTTTGAAAAACAATTAACTGTTTTGTGTGGCTTAGTGATACAAAGTGAGCATTGTAATATTAAGAAAATCATTGAAAAGCATAAGTCATGGGTAGCTCATGCCAACCATTGTGTATTGTACAACTCAAAGAAAAGTTCTTCTTAGAAATATGATTCTTAAAAGATTATAATGAGCTAGCTAAATGTAGAATATATAACACAAAAATATCATCTAGTAAAAATCTCCTTTCTAGAAAAATCTGTGGCCATAGTTGAAAGTTATCCAAAGTTGATAATGACTTTACATATATGGCAAAAGCAAATGAAGGAACTGTCTTATTCACTACATTGTATGCTTCAAATGATTTATTTAAATCGCTTTTAAAGTACAGTACAAGAACAGCCCAAATTGGGCCCCAGGAGTGAGAAACAGCAAAAATAACAATAAGAGCAGCAGCAGCAGAAACAACTCTTAAAAGCTTAAGATACTGGACTTATCAGATCCAAAATGTAAAACATTTGTGTCAACTATATTTAAAGAAGAAAGTGACAGGCTTGAAGATATTTGCTGAAAACAGAAAAGAAACAAATTTCAATTGAATTATTTTGAAAATGAATACAAAACAGAATAAGAACTATAGTTTTTAAATTCAGTGCATCAAAGTAATATTAGAGTAGACACAAATAAAAAGAAAGTTAGTGAACCATAGTGTATGTCAGAACAAAATATTCCCAGTTGAGAACAGAGACACAAACATTTTAAATCAGAGGAATAGAAAAGTGAAACTGGATATGGTGATAAGGTATAACAAATTTCCCTCACAATCCCAGAAAGAACGAATGAAGCAATGTTTAAAATGATAGTTCCCTGGGGTGGGTGTTGTGCTAGAGTGAGTTAAGCAGCTCCTTGGGACACCTGCATCCCACAGCACAGCGGTTGGTCAGTCTTGGCTTCTTTGTGCTTCCAGTTCAGCTTCCTGCTATTGCACCCGGGAGGCAACAGATGATGGACCAAGTACTTGGGATACTACCACCCACTTGGGAGACCCAGATGGAGTTCTTGGCTCCTGGCTTTAGCCTGGCCCAGCCCTAGCTGTTGCAGGCATTTGAGGAGTGAACCAGTAGATGGAAGGTATTCTCTGTCTCTGTTAGTCCCCCTTTCCCTCTGTCTCTCCCTCTAGGTAGAGGGGAGAGGGGAGAGGATGAGAGGCATAGTGACAGAAAGAGAGGGAGAGACACAGAGAGATCTTCCATCTGCTGGTTCACTCCCCAAATGGCCCCAAAGGTCAATGTTGGGCCAGGCCAAAACCAGGAGCCTTGAAATCTATCCAGGTCTCCCATGTGGGTGGGAAATAACACCAAGGTCTAGGTTATCTACTTGTGTATGACTCTATCAGGTTTGAAATTAATTATTTGTGCCCTTGAAAGCCTAAAAGATCCTAACATCAATTGCTTGGGCCCATGCCACACTCATGGGTGACCTGGATGGAGTTCCTAGCTCCTGGCTTCAGCCTGGCCCAGATCTGGTTGTTGCAGCCATTTGGGGAGTGAACTGGTAGATGGGAGATTTCTCATTCTCATTTTCTCTCTCTCTCTTTCTGTGTGTGTGCATGTGTCCCTGTCTTTCCCTCTCTCTGATATTCTACCTTTCAAATAAGTGAATCTTTTAAAAAAAGAATAGCAGTCAGATCAGAGAAATAGAAGTTACTGACAGGTGAAGGATAAATGAAATCCTAAAGATGTTGTGGAGACTTTAGTCTTTCAAAGGAATGGCATGGGTAGAGACAAAGACATGCTTATAGATTCATGAAAGAAATGAGAGCATGCCCGCCAATCAAGGTTGTCAGTTAATAGTAGAAGGAAGAAGAAGGGTATGGAAAGTCTTCAACTAGTAGGGGTGGGAACTTCTGGTCTGTGGGTCCTATAAGACTCACAAAATCATTTGGTCTGTCCCTGCCACCACAACTGGGAATCAAAATTCAATAAACCTATAGCAAACTAATTTTTAAGCTCATAATTTTATATGGCTCGTTAATGATTTTATAAATAGCCAAATGGTCCTTGTCATAAAAAAAGCTTCCCACCTCTGGGTCAGAGAGCAGAAGGCTAGAAAAATACACAGTAGGGTTTTAATCAGTAATGTGTACTAAGGAGTGAGAATGTGGAGATGTGCTGAGAGAGAGGGAGAGAGACAGCCTAGCTCTACAAAATCTGGTCCCTTTGAGAGATTCAGCAATGAGGTTAACCAAGAGACTTGGGGAGGAAGCTTTGCAAATGACAACCCATATATATTTAGAGACAAATGCAAGGTTCTCAGTGATTCACCCAAGTGTGTAGGGACGTGAACCAGCTAAAATGTCATGGCTCCCTGCAATCCAATCTGCTTCCCAGATAAACCTTGGGTTGCTATGTGATTTCACAGCTTGATCCTGAGATCTAGGTTCATAGAGACAGTCTGTCCACACAACAAAGCAGGTTTCATTCTCTGCCTCACACACTCAGTGATCCAGATCCCTTGTTGCTGTGTGGAAGGATGAACTGCTCCTCAAGACTATCCTGCCATGTCCACAGGAAGGCGGTGGTCCTAGCACAGTTCTTTCCAAACTCTGTTTTAATCTACCCTTGTAGAGAAGCTCAAAGGCCATGGCCAAATTCAAAGGCCATCCCTTGGGCATTATTTTATCACTTGTAAAATGGCAGTAGTTAAGCATAGTGGAATATTTGAATTAGCCCAATGTAGTAATCATCAGGAGTAAGTAATTTATGAGCCTATATTCTCCTTACAGCTTATAAAATATTTGAACAGCTGGGAAAACATTTCTTAACTGAATAAAAAGGAAGTAATGGACAATTAATCACTGCAATAATGGCATATAAATGGATCCAATAAAAGTAATAGTGAGGGTCATTGCATTCTAAGGGAAACCTAAGTGTTTAGTGCACTTAACTTGCCTAGAGTTATTGAATTATATGCACTAGTAAGGAGGTGCCTTGATGGTTGCTAGAAGTCGGTAGAGCAGATCATGAAAATGGTACAAACCTTTATTGTGATGGGAATAAAATGTTGATAGAAATGGAATCAGTTTCAGAAAAACTGCTATTTTTGAAGCCATAGAAAATAAAAGTTAGAGTATTAAAGCAAACTTAAGCATAAAAAATTTCAGACCCTACCATATATAATTGTTCTTTGACCCTTGGAATGTTCTTTATTAACTGAATTTAAATATTCTTTTAGACAGTCACTGAATTAATTGATGTCCAAAATTTTATAGCTTCTTTGCTATTTTTCATAGCTCTTGGTCTAACCATAATTTTCTTTTGACCTTTTATTAATGAAGTAAACATCAAGCAGAAACTTTGGAAACTGATTTTGAGTTCAATACATATTCATCATATATATCACACTTTTATTGGTATTTTGTTGCTGTAACTCTGACAGACTGGTGAGCAAATGATGTCATAGAACATTATCTTAGGCATGGACAAAAATATGAAAGCATTAAAAGAAAATTGAAGGAATTTCATTTAATAGCATTGTTGTAATTCAAATCTAAATTGTCCCAAATTCTCAATGAAAAACAGTAATTATAAACCTATTAATAATCTCCAGAATAGATTTATATGATAATTTTAAAAACCTTTCATGACACAAATTTTCCATCTCTAGAAATAATTCCTGAGAGTGGGCATTTAGTTTAGCAGTTAAGACATCTGCATCCCACACTGGAGTACCTGGGTTTGATACTGGGCTCCAGCTCTTGATTCCAACTTCCTGATAATGCAGACCCTAGGAGGTAGCAGTGATGGCTGCCACATAAATGGGAGACCTGGTTTGCATTCCTAACTCTTGGATCCAGCCCAGCATAACTTGACCATTCCAGGCATTTGGGGAGTGAACAAGGGAATGGGGTTCTCTTGTCTTAGTACCTTTTTCTTTCCCTACCTGGCGATGTGTCATGGGGGACTAAAGGTCCCTCCTTCTACATCCAAACAGTTTCAGGCTCTTGTTCAGGCTGGGAGCTAAGAAGCCAAAAACAGGGTCCATATTAATGCTGGGTTTGAAAGTAAAGGAGTTTTTGTGACCTTGGACCAAAACTCTGCATGTAAGACAGATTCTGTGAGGATCCTGTTTTGGAAGCTGCCACTCATTTGCTGGTAGGGACTTCTAGAGGAAGAGCTCCTAGGAGCCTTCTTCCACTTAGGATCAGGTGAGCAGATGGCCTGTCTTCTGTCAGGTGTGCCTTCCTGCCTTTGCAGAAGGGGTCAAAAAACACACTCTTGGCAGGACAGGGCAAGGAGGTATCAGAACAGAGCCAGACAGACTGGGTTACAGTGACTAAGCCTGGTGGAAAGGGATACAACTCCTTGTAGGCTTTGGAGAAGAGCATTGGCACAGGCTTCCCAAGCTCCTGTCTGAGGAAGAAGAAACAAAGAAGGAACTTACAGGACACTCTGCTGTTGGGAGATGCAAGAAAGCAAGGCAAGATAAATCAGCACAGCAGGGATTCCTTCCTGCACTACACACTCACACCCTCTGTCCCCTTCTATGCCTTCTTCATGCCACTCTGATCCAACCCAAATGACAAAGGATACACGTCCATGCAGAAGCTCACACATTCATGTGGTTCTCTACTCAGTCAGACCTCAAACCAAATTCATTCTGATTCATTCTGCCTGGCAGTGGAGGGTCACTGAGCTCCTCTCTC